>NC_047085.1:119999020-120311520 GCF_902459505.1 Geotrypetes seraphini
GGAACTCCTGACATCTCTTCTGTGTATCTCTAAACAAATCAGGAAAAATACATATCTTTGAACCCAAGAATTGCTCATTCATATATTGAAAGTATAGATGTAGAATATTATTCCTTTCTGGTTCTAAAGCAAAGGCCAACAGTAAAGTAGTTCTTTGGGTGATCACTTCAAGAAATGATGCCAAGAATTCAGTCAGATTAATTTGTTCTGTCTGACCTCTATCATGTCTTTTATTTGATGTTCCCAATACCAAATACCGAGCACTAACCAAAGGACACAAGGGGGCTGATTCTATAAAGGGCAGCACCTCTTAGGCATCTAACTCCCCCCCTCCCCTTTTACGAAGCTGCATTAAGCTTTTTTTTTATCACCAGCCGTGGCAGTATTAGCTCCTTATTTTATTCTCTCACGTATTCAATTTTCATGAAAGAAAATAATTTATCTTCACTTGAACCTCAGCCAACTTGGTCTTGTCCATAACAATCAGGCAAAAAAAAAAAAAAAAGACCATTTGCTCTCAAAGGACAAGTTTGCATACAGTATTCCTTCTTTACCCGCCTTCTTTACATGTATCCAAATTTTGTGGATAAGGTCCTGTATCATTGTCGCAGCCCTTTTCAAATTTGATTCCATTTTTTTCAATGTTCTTGCAAAGAAGCTGACTACACCAAACAAACCTAAGGTTTTCTCCGCACTTCAAACTGTGCAGACAACAATTGAGTTGGATACACATTAAATACTGTTTTCAAAACATTGAAATACTCCTGTACACGTGGTGCTCCTTAACTTTAAGCAACATTAAAATCGTCTCCTGATGCAGGCTATAGGGCCGTAACATGTTCGTGTTGAAGATTTAATGAAGAATAAAAGCACTCCTACGCTATTGGTCATCTTCACTCCTTTTTGTTATGAGATCGATTTTCCTGTGGTTTCTCCTGCTTTGTTGCCTTGCTGTCATAAATGTATACATCAGTCTGACAATAAGAATCCAACAAACTCCATACTTTTAGAAAATTTGGCAAATACCTCTGTTTTACAGTAGCTATTTCCTCATACTTCTACACCCAAACAGCATTCCAGCATGCACAATCTGAAAGTTCAGAACTATTCTTCTAGTAAGTCAAAATTTGCTGAATTGCTAAACTCATTAATACATCAAATCACTGCAACCAAGGCCGCGGAACAACCAATCTGTATGTTAGTGGAACATAGGGTTACCAGACATCCAGATTTGCCCGGACATGCCCTCTTTTTCAAGGACATGTCCGGGGGGTTGGGACGGCTTTTCAAAACCCGGCATTTTGTCCAGGTTTTGAAAAGTTTCCCATCAAAATTGCAGCGGAAAAGGTCATCCGCGCATGCGTGCATGCAACACGGTGACATCATGCCACACCATCCGGGTGGGGAGGGGGCGGAATGGGGCGAGCCTGGGGGCATGGCTCCGGATTTTCCTTCCTAGTGGAACATGAAATTTAAAAGTAGCTAAAGCTTTTCCCCATATTGATTTCCAAAACAAATTGTATACAAGAACAAGCAAAATCATATGTTGAAAAGTACTCACCTCCAGGCAGCAAGACCAACAAACACCTAACCCCCTCTTTGTCAACCATGACACTTTATAGAATATAAGAACATAAGAATAGCCTTACTGGGTCAGACCAATGGTCCATCAAGCCCAGTAGCCCGTTCTCACGGTGGCCAATCCAGGTCATTAGTATCTGGCCAAAGCCCAAGGTGTAGCAATATTCCATGCTACCAATACAGGGCAAGCAGTGGCTTCTCCCATATCTTTCTCAATAACAGACTATGGACTTTTCCTCCAGGAACTTCTCCAAACCTTTCTTAGAACCAAATGGCCCAATAAGCCACATAAAAGAGTGAATGTCGCTGAAGCTGAAAAGGGTAAGCCTACAAACCCTTGTCCAAAGTCACCCTGTCATCCTCTTCCACTGTTTCCCCAGAATCATGCTTCCAAATTTGTTCCAAAACCACACATCGATTAACCCCCTTAAAATTAAACTTCTGGTACATGGTTGAGGCTTTTTTATTCTGCCCAGTTAACCTCTCACAGAAATCACGCAAATCAGTATCTCCCCTCTGAACAAACCCTAAAAACCTACAATCTTTCAAACAATGCCAAAGCTGTAACTAGTGGTAAAATCGGGACACCCTAAACCAAACTCCTGTCGCAACTCCTTGAAAACCTTAAACTCACCCCCATTCAGAAGTTGAATAACATATCAAATACCTTCATCTTGCCAGTCAGCCCAACAGCACCCTAGATCCTTACCTCAGGATTATGCCAAATGGAAACAAGATTAGTAATTGGCCATACCAGGTCCAAACACCTCTGCTAAGAACTTAAGTACCCGCGGTACCACATCCATCACTGTGTTAGAAGGAACCACGTTTTCCATTTTCATTGCCAGCAAGCCAACTAAGGGAATTGGGGGACACCAAAGCCTGCTGCAGCTGCAAACCACCAAGGACACCACCCATCTCCCTCTGGCACAAGCCAGGCCATCACTGTTGCTGCCATTTAGGCATAATGATATAGCCTAAAGTCAGGGAAATTCATCCCCCCCAACCCCACCTCTGTACTCTTCAACTGCTTCAATTTCTGTATGGCAATTCTTATGTTCCTAAGTGCTTAAATGGCATAGCACATATTTGTAAGGAGGTGTTCACCTGGTTGAAGAATGGGCAGACCATAAGCAGGCGAGATATTTAGATGGGAATGTGCTTGCTACATTTAGGTGCCCCCAATTTTTGCCAAGTCTATGGCATATATAAATATGGGTGCCCAAATATACTCTAGTATTCTATATGGACACTTGGGGATCAAAGTGTCCATACAGAATATATTGTCACCCTGTATTACTAGGGCACTTAACTCTAGATGTCCTGTTATGGAATTGTTCCCATATTATAGGAGGACTTGTTTACCTGGCATGTCTCTTAATACCCCTTCTTTTCCCTCTCCTCAATCCTTGATCAGGCCTGGCATTACTCTGCCTTTCCCATTTCCCTACAGAACCTGGAATCTCTCAACCATCCTGGGCCCCCACCCCCCCAACCTGCAGGGACCCAGCATCTTTCTAGCACATCCATTCCTCACTAAACAATGCATTTTAGTGGTCCTCAAAATCTACATGGATCACCAGCAGAGATGGCAACTGAGACAGGCTACTCTGCCCAGCCCCCTTCCCCCCCCCCCAAGCCTTTCCAGAGCCATGTTTTGCTTCTATGAAGTAGCTTTCTGTGGATGGGCCAGAAAAGGCCCAGGTGGGGCAGGGTAAAGGCAGCCTGTTTTAATTGCTGTCTCTGCCAGTGACCAGCGTGTGCTTTGAAACCAGGTGGGGATAGGGGTAAGAGAGATTCTAGGCAATGATGTGAGGAAATGGAGTTGGAGAAACATTGGACCCACAAGTGGAAAGGCAGAAGAGATATCAGACCCGCAAGTGGGGAGGGAAGTGACAGATAGAAACATAGAAACATGATAGCAGATAAAGGCCAAATGGCTCATCCAGTCTGCCCATCCGCAGCATCTACTATCTCTTTCTCTCCCTAAGAAATCCCACATGCCTGTCTCACACTTTCTTGAATTAAGACACAGTCTTTGTCTCCACCATCTTTACCGGAAGACTATTATAAGCATCTACCACTCTTTCTGTAAAAAAGTATTTCCTTAGTTTACAACTGAGCCTATCACCTCTTAACTTCATCCTATGCCCTCTCATTCCGAAGCTTTCATTCAAATGAAACACGCCTAATGTGCATTTATTCTATGTAGATATTTAAACGTCTATCATATCTCTCTTCTCCCACCTTTCCTTCAAAGTATACATATTGAGATCTTTGAGTCTATCCCTGTATGCCTTATGACAAAGACCACTGACCATTTTAGCAGACTTCCACTGGACCATTTCCATCCTGTTCATATCTTTTTGGAGGTGCGGTCTCCAAGGTGACAAAACCCATGAAGGAAGAAGTGATGCTGGATCTAGTGCTCACAAATGGGGAAAGAATATCTAGAATCCAAGTTTGTACACACCTGGGCAGTAGTGATCATCAAACAGTTTGGTTTGATTTAATAGCTAAAGTGGAGGGCCACAACACAAAACTCAAAGTCCTGGATTTCAAACATGCAGACTTTAGCAAAACAAGGGAGTACCTGAATCAAAAGCTGATAGGATGGAAGGATATAAGAGAAGTGGAAAAACAATGATCCAAGCTGATATGAGCAATAATATTGGCTACCAACATTTATGTGAAGAAAAAGGAAACCGAAACGGTTTTCCAAAGAAGTGATGGAGAAAATAAAGGCAAGAGTTGGCATTTATGAAATATAAAAAAGCTCAAGAAGAGGAACACAGAAAGGAATTCCGGATGTAATTGAAAGAAGCCAAGAGAGAAATAAGTCTAGTGAAAGTGAAAGAGCAAATGGATAGAAATGCCCACTTCCTCCTGCCACTGACCCCATCCTCACCCGAACCCCACCAAACACTCCCTGACTCAACCTCTGATACTCCCTGATACTCCCTGATACTCATCCACCTGATATTCCCTGACTCCACCCCAACACCCTAACAACTCCCCAAGATCTCTCTGCCACCCACCAACATCCCCAAGATCCCCCTGCTACCCCAAAACTCCTCTTGCCGTGAACATTTGGAGGGGGGGCAGGCTTCGGGGGTTCCAGCAAGAGGGAGGGGGCATCCCTTCTGCTGGCCAGCATCGCGGGGGAGGGGATGGGTTCCCTGCTGCAGCCGCTAAACTGATCGTAGCAGGAAGATTCCCTTGCTGCAATCTGCTGAATGGCCATCTCTACTTGAAATGTAGACCAGCATTTTGCTGGCCTACATTTCAAGCACCTATCACGGACCTAGGGAGACGCCTAGGGCCACCTAAGCTCACCTAAGGCCACTTCTGGGTGAAGCTACTTCCACACCTAGCCTTAAGAACATAAGAACATAAGAAATGCCTGCACCGGATCAGACCTGGGGTCCATCCAGTCCGGTGATCCGCACACGCGGAGGCTCATCCAGGCATACCCTGACGCATACATTAGTCACTCGTATCCCTCAATGTGTCCTGCAAGAAGATGTGCGTCCAATTTTCCCTTAAATCCTAGAATGGTAGTTTCCTCCACCATCTCTTTCGGGAGAGAGTTCCAGGCGTTCACCACTCGCTGTGTGAAGCAGAACTTTCTGACATTTGTCCTGGCCGTGTCCCCTCTCAGCTTCAGGCCATGACCTCTGGTCCGAGTCTGGGTCACATTCGCCAATGTGAATAAAGCTATTTCTTGCTCTCCATCCTTTCCCCCTGCTGGTGAGTAAGCTTGCTCCATTTTGTTGATTCCTTTTAGCAATTTAAAAGTCTCTATCAGATCCCCTCTCAGTCTTCTCTTCTCAAGGGTGAATAATCCCAGTTTTCTGAGGCGATCCTTGTAGCTCAAGTTCTCCATACCTTCTACTAGCTTCGTCGCTCGCCTCTGCATCTTCTCCAGCAGTGTTATATCCTTCTTCAGGTATGGAGACCAGTGTTGGACACAGTATTCCAAGTGTGGTCTGACCATTGCTCTATAAAGCGGCATTATGACCTCCCTTGATCTACTCGTGATTCCCTTCTTTATCATGCCTAACATCCTGTTAGCTTTCTTTGCCGCCGCTGCGCATTGAGCCGACAGCTTTAGGGTCCTGTCTATCAGTACTCCTAAGTCTTTTTCTTGGTCGCTCTTCCCCAATGTTATACCTAACAGTTTATACTCATGCTCCTTGTTTTTTCTGCCCAGGTGCATCACTTTGCATTTTTCCACATTAAAACTCATCTGTCTGCCAATTTTCTGCCCATCTCTCAAGTTGCTTCAAATCTCTCTGAAGTTCCTTGATGTCTTTTTGTGACCTGATTGTCCGGCATAGCTTTGTGTCATCTGCAAACTTGACAATAACACTGGTCGTTTCTTCTTCCAGGTCATTTACGAAGATATTGAATAAGATAGGCCCAAGAACCGAGCCCTGAGGCACACCGCTAGTTACTTTTTTCCAGTCTGAGTACTTCCCATTTATGCCCACTCTCTGTCTTCTGTTTTCCAGCCATTTTCCTATCCATCTTAGTATATCCCCTTCTATTCCATGACTTTGTAGTTTTTTAAGAAGTCTCGCATGAGGTACTTTGTCGAACGCTTTCTGGAAGTCCAAGTATATTACGTCTACCGGTTCTCCGCTATCGACTTGTTTGTTCACTCCCTCAAAAAATTGAAGTAAGTTGGTCAAGCACGACTTTCCTTTCCTGAAGCCATGCTGACTACCTTTCAGCAGGTCATGGTTATCTAGATGCTGTACTATGCTGTCTTTAATCAAAGCTTCAACCATTTTCCCAGGGACCGATGTGAGACTCACAGGTCTATAGTTTCCCGGTTCTCCCCTTGATCATTTTTTGAAGCTTGGGATGACGTTCGCTATCTTCCAGTCTTCTGGTATCCGTCCGGTTCTAATTGACATGTTAGCGAGGGATTGCAGTAGTTCTCCGATTTCCACCTTTAGTTCCTTTAATACTCTCGGGTGAATTCCATCTGGGCCAGGGGATTTGTCACTTTTTAGTTTGTCAATCTGATAGTATATCTGGTCCAGATCCACCTTCACTGTGGTGAGGCTCTCCTCTATTTCTCCCTTGAAAACTTTCACTGTTTCGGGTATTGAAGTGGCATCTTCCTTGGTAAAGACAGAAGCAAAGAAGGAATTTAATCTGTCTGCAATCTGTTTGTCTTCTTTGATGTATCCTTTTCTTCCTTGGTCGTCGAGAGGGCCTACTGTCTCCTTTGCAGGTTTTTTCCCCTTAACATATCTAAAAAAGGGTTTGAAGTTTTTGGCCTCTTGGGCTATCTTTTCCTCATAGGCCCTTTTGGCTTCTCTCACCGCCTTGTGGCACTTCTTCTGGTCATCTTTGTGACTGTTCCAAGCCTCGGTTGTATTCTCGCATTTCCATTTTTTTAAAAGAGTCCTTCTTTTCCCTAACTGCATCCTTCACCTCTTTGGTTAGCCAAGCTGGTTCTCTTTTGGCTTTAGTTTTCCTTCCTTTGGTTATCTGCGGAATGTTTAGATTCTGTGCTTCGGTGATAGTATTTTTTAGTAGGGACCATGCTTGCTCTACCGTTTCGATTTCAGCTATCCTTTTTTTGATCCGTTTTCTTACCATGGCTCTCATGTTGTCATATCTTCCTTTTTTAAAGTTAAATGTTGTGGTTAGGGTCTTGGTTCGCTTCCCCTTTCCAATGTCGAGTTTAAAGTAGATCATACTGTGATCGCTCATCCCCAGCGGGACCGTGACTTCTACTTCTTTTGTTTGCCCAGTTATGCCATTTAGGACCAAGTCCAAGGTGGCATTTCCTCTTGTCAGTTCTCCTACCATTTGTTCCAGGAAGCAGTCACCCACCATTTCCAGGAACTTTATCTCCCTGCCGCAGCTTGAGGTTACTAGGTTCCAGTCTATTCCTGGGAAATTGAAGTCTCCCATGATCGTTACATTTCCCGTCCTACATTCATGTCTTATTTCTTCTATCATCTCAGAGTCTGTTTCCTCCGTCTGACCTGGAGGTCGATAGTAGAGACCTATTTTTGTGTCTGCTCCGTTCTGTCTGGGGATTTTTACCCAGAGGGACTCCAGTTTCTTTTTCTCCTCCGCCTTCCCTACTCCAGTAGATTCTACTCCTTCCTGGACGTATAGGGCAATGCCTCCCCCTTTCTGTCCTGTTCTATCTTCTGTAAAGCTTGTATCCCTGCAGTACTGTATCCCATTCGTTTTCCTCATTCAACCACGTTTCTGTTATGCCAATGATATCTATTTCTTCGCGTCTTGCTAGTGTCTCCAACTCCCCCATTTTATTTCTTAGGCTTCTGGCATTCGTGTACATACATTTAAGCTCCCTTTGTGCTGCCTTCTTGGACTTTCTGGGCTTCACAGTCCCTATTGTGTCTTTCACGGCTTCTATTTGCGCTCCATTGTTGTCTCCCTCATTTGCTGCAAGTTCTTTCCCTTTATCTGGGCAGATGTCCTTAGTGCCTGCTGTCCGGGCCATCGACCGGTTGTCGACTGTCCGCTCTCCCCTGATCTTCAGTTTAAAGTCTTCTCAATGACCTTCTTCATGTTTCCAGCCAATATTCTCGCCCCTTCTTTGGTGAGGTGTAGTCTGTCCTTCCTATAGTACCTGCTCCTTCCCCAGAATGCTGTCCAGTTGCGCACGAAGTCAAAGCCTTCTTCCTCGCACCATCGTCTCATCTAGGCGTTGATTTCTCGCAGTTCATCTTGCCTCTTCGCATCTGCTCTCGGTACCGGAAGGATCTCAGAAAATGCCACTGTCACCTCCCTGACCTTCAGTTTTCTTCCGAGTGAGCGGAGCTGGTTCTTCATTTCCTCCCTATCATATTTCCGTCCGCTCACATCGTTGGTTCCCACGTGGATAAGTACAGCAGTGTCATCCCCTCCTGCGCTGTCTATGATCCTGATGATCCTGCCGGCCACATCCTTCACTCTTGCTCCGGGCAGGCAGGTGACCATCCTGTCTTCTCTTCCTCCTGCGATGTGGCTGTCTACATTTCGTATAATGGAATCTCCAACGATGATCCCTATCTTCTCTATTCGAGGGTTTCTTAATAATAATAATAATAATAATAACTTTATTCTTATATCCCGCCTGTAATCTTGCGACTTCTAGGCGGTTTACAATAAACTAAACTGTAAATACAATCAAGAGAAGTTTTACATACAGCGAATTAGAGAGTATAGCGGTTTACAATAAAAGAAACTGTAAATACAATCAAGAGAAGTTTTTCATACAGCGAATTAGAGAGTATAGCAGTGTATATCTCGTACAACTACTTAAAGAGTATAGCATTGTACATCTGATAACATTAGTAATGTTAACGTCAGTTTGTGTGTTGCAAGGCCAGGAAGCGCCAAGTTGTTTACACAGAAGTAGAAATATTCCGTAAGTTCATATAGTGTTCATGTTTAGTGATTAGGGGTTTGGGGTTAACAGTTGCAAGTTCAGGTGTGTGGTGATGTTACGAGGGGGGTTGATGTTCCGGTTCGTTACCTAGGTATTTCAAGAATAGGTAAGTTTTTAGGTGTTTTCTGAATTCTTCATAGTTGTTTGTGTGCGCAATTAGTTTTTCTAGGTCTTTACCCCATATGGCAGCTTGATATGATAGCAGTTGTTGATGGTGTCTCTTATATTTGCACCCTCTAGCCGGTGGGGAGATAAATTTCATGTGTGTTTTTCTTTCATGTCTGTTGGTTGGGAATGAGAAGAGGTCTGTAATGTATTTTGGGGCTAGACCATTTAGTACCTTGAAGCAGAGACATCCTAGCTTGAACTTCGTGCGCGCCTCCATCGGTAGCCAGTGTAGGAGTCGGTAGGAAGGGGTTATGTGATCGGACTTCTTCAGCCCGAAGATCATCCCGACTGCTGCATTTTGTATCAGTTGTAGTCTTTGCATTTGCTTCTGGGGGATTGTCAGATGGGTGATATTGCAGTAGTCCAGGTGATTTAGTATTAGGGATTGTACTAGAATTCTAAAATAATAATAATAATAATTTTATTTCTTATATACCGCTGTACCGTGAGGTTCTAAGCGGTTTACAGTAGAAACAGAAGAAATGCATTAAGTAAGATTAATTAAGATGAAGAGAAAGTACTTAGAGTTCCCTGACTGTCCCAAAGGCTCACATTCTTGCTAAAGTACTTGAGAAAAATAAATTAGTTAGGTTATAAACATAGAGTAGAAGAAGGTAGGAAAACAGTTCATAGGAAAATTAATTTCGAATACATTATACATTATATATTGTTCAAGGCGGAATACAAATTATAGGAATTACCAAAAGAATTGCGTAATAAAGATTATCTAGATAAATTACATAACAGTGATTCATGTACATTACATGGTGTGGTAGAGGATTCAATTTTGAGAATTACATATCAAGGGAATCAAGTGATAACAGAATATAGTGGAGATTATCAGTATATATGGTTTACAGATTGGAAGTTACCTAATAATGAAGTAAGAAATTTATTGGATAGTGTGGAAAATGTTTATATAGGAATCAGAGTATGTATGATAGGAAAGGTTCTAAGAATTGAATTAATGTGTTATTCTATCGAGGGAGAGCTTGTGCATAAAGGGAGGATATTAGTTGGTAATGACGTGTTTTCTGAATAGAAATGTTTTGATTTCTTTTCGAAACACTTTGATGTCTGTTGTATTGATCATTAGTTTGGTGATTGTGGGGTCAATTTTTGCTGCCTGTGTCGCTAGAAGGCTGTCATATAGTTTCTTAAGACGGGTTCCATTATTAGGTGGGAAGGTGAATAGGTTTTGAGTTCTTCTTGATCTGGATGAGCGGTAATGGTTTAGGCGGTTGTTTAGGTAACAGGGGGCAGTTCCATGGGTTATCTTAAACAGCAGACAATAGAACTTGAATTGAGTTCTTGCTTTTATCGGAAGCCAGTGAGAGTCTATATAGGCGGGAGTGATGTGGTCAAATTTGCTGAGACAGTAGATGAGTCTGATGGCAGTGTTCTGAACTGTCTGTAGTTGTTTTATCATATTGTTAGGACATGTTAGGTAGAGGCTGTTGCAGTAATACAAGTTACTGAGTGTGAGGGATTGTACAATGATCTTGTAGTGTTCTTTGGTAAAGAAATTTCTTATTTTTCTTAGGTTTCGCATGGTGAAGAATGCCTTCTGTATGACTTTGTGTATCTGTGTCTGCATAGTGCAGCGTCTATCTAATTGTATTCCTAGAATTTTTAGAGTGCTCTGTATGGGATATTTGATTGTATTTACTTCCAGTTCTGTTATAGATTGCTTTTGTTCCTTCTCTAGTAGCAAGAATTTGGTTTTCTCTGCATTCAGTTTCAATTTATGGTTCTTCATCCATTTTTCTACAGTTTCTAGTGTTGTTATCAGGTGTTCATTGGAGCTGGGGTCTTGTATGTCAAATGGGAGAATGATGGTTATGTCATCTGCGTAACTGAAAGATGTTATATTTAGGGCGTCTAGGGCAGTGCCTAAGGAAGCTATGAAGAGGTTGAATAGTATGGGCGATAGTGGGGATCCTTGTGGTACTCCGCAGGGGTTTGTCCATGGTTCAGATAAAATATCTTTTGACTTAACTCTATATGATCTTGTTTGAAGGAAGCCTTGGAACCAGTTGTGAACTTTACCAGTTATTCCTATGGCATCTAGTGTCTGAAGAAGTATTAGATGATCTACTAAGTCAAATGCTGCTGAAAGGTCGAGTTGGATGATTAGTAACTTGTTTCCTTTGCTGAGGTGCTGTCGGGCTATATCAAGTAAAGATACCAGTAATGTTTCTGTGCTGTGATTGGCTCTGAAACCAGATTGAGTTGGATGTAGAATGTTGTGGTCTTCAAGGTAATTGGATAGATATTGTGCAACTAGACCTTCGATGAAGCTGAAGTGTGGAAGTACGCCTTAATGGACTTAAGTTTCCAGAGAGTGAAAAACCCTCTTTTGATTAAGGAGTTTATGTGGTCCTTCATGGTTAGTCCTTGGTCTAGTATTACTCCTAGAATCTTCATCGTTGGTTGAATGGGGTAGTTTAGATTGTTAATGTGTAATGATATTGTCGTGTTCTGTGCGTGTGGCGAGGCTATGAAGAATTTAGTTTTTTCTGAATTGAGCTTCAGTTTGAAATCTGTGGTCCATTGATCCATCGTGTTTAGCGCTTCAGTTGCTGTTGGTGTGATTTCGGAGGGGGATGCTGTAAATGGGATTATGATTGTGAAGTCGTCTGCGTAGCTGAATACTTTTATGCCTTGCTGGGTTAGCTTTGTGCCTAGTGAAGCTATGTAGACGTTGAAGAGTAGTGGGGATAGTGGGGACCCTTGGGGGTCGTAAGTCCACATCCATGGTGTAGGTCACGTCTTCTTTCTTCTGTGACACATCCCCAACCTCCGCTTCCGACTCTTCATCAGTGGTTCGGGTACAGCTCTCCAACCCTGGGACCTCCACATGTTGCTGGTGAGCTTCCTCGGTGAATTTCTCAAGTTACTCAATCTCTTCGCTGGCACTGGCACTGTCCGTCACAAGCAACTTCTCCTGTTTGCTGGGTTCTTCTTTAAAGGTGAGGAGTTCTTCTAGTTCTCTCACTGTTCCCTCCAGCATACGAACTTGTTGTTTCAGGCTATCCAGCTCTCTGCACTGACTGCAAACGTATGCCCTAGTCCCCGAGGGGAGGTAGTCATACATATTGCAGCCAGTGCAGAAGACTGGAAAGCCCATCTTCTGGGTACCTTGGGCGATCATTTCCCTTCTTCCTTTCTGAGGTGTCTGTGACCCTTCTGTTTCTGTCGGTTGTGTGTGACCCGACTTTCTGTTGTCTTCCTGTTAGCAGTGAGTCTGCTTGTGCTGCTGTGTTTTAGGTGAGTGCTTGTTCTAGGTGTGTTGTGTGCAAGAAGTGTTCCCTGTTGTGTGGCTAGGTAAGAAAAGACTTGTAACTTACACCTTTGGTCTTTCTTTTGGGCAACCTAAATTCCTGGCTCCTTCGCAAAGGCTCCTTCGCAAAGGCGCTCTCGCTAAGGCGAGCGCCTTTGCCGCACGCCGAATGGCTGCGCACCGTTGGCTCCCTTCCTGTTAAGGGGGAGTCGGGGCGATGACGCTGATGATGCGGAGGGGGTGGGCGGAGCTTCCTCTCGCCGCTACCCGCCTTGGGTGAGCTTAAGCGTCCCTACGTATCTCCCTCAACAATGAAAGACACCTAAGGTGTAGGCAGCCTGCCTAGGGGTGATTTTTTTTTTTTTTTAAATGTGTGTCCCAATTGGCTGGTTAGACAGCAGTAGAAGGCCTATTGCTTCCTACAATCAAATCGTCGTTCATAGAATTTGGCCCACAGTCCTTTTTTACTTGAGTGTTTTCCAGTGAAAGTATTATATTTTTGGATCTCTTCCAGGGCCATCTATTACACTTTTAAGTGGAAAATGTGTATGGGAAATGAGATGGATATTTTAGCATACACACCAAAAATAAATGGAGCAGGAAAACATTCAGCAGCAGAAAGTAGAACAAATGATCCAATTTAGGACTGTCTTTGCAAATAAGAAAAACCTAGTAATTGCACCCATGCAAAATGTATTGCACATTCCCTCAGTGTTTTACAATGTAGGCTCAAATGAAATCAAATGCCTTTATTCCTTTAGAGAAATCATTAATAAAATGTCACATATTTAAGTAAAATTTATGAAAACTAATAAAATTAAACTGTCAAAAAACTGATAAAACACTTGTATTTTAGATTCATTGTTTCCGTTTGCTTCCCACTAGAGAATGACACAGGGACAAATTTTTCCCTGTCCCCACAGGAACTCAATTTCCCCATCCCATCCCTGTGAGTTTTGTCCCTGTCCCTGTCCCATTCCTGGAAGCTCTGCCTTAACCGCACAATCATCAAATGATTTTAAAGTATTTGAGGCTTGTGCAGATGAAGATAGAGTTTGCAGGAATGGAGCAGGAATAGGAAAAGAACTTGTCAGGACGGGAAAATAAGTTCCCATGGGGATGAGGAAAAATTTGTCCTCGTGTTATTCTTTACTTCCCACCCTCATGTGTTCATCCCTGGCCATAAAAACCAGGACCACCCAATAGAAGCTGCCACCTGACGTAAGACCTACCAAGACTCCTCTGCTTTCCATATCTTTCCATCTACTCCCCTCCCCCTGCCTGCAGTCCTACATCTACCTTTCTCTCCCCCTCCCCCTGCATCTACTTAAAATTTCTCTGGTAAAGGTCAGCAGCAGAATTTCACATTACTGCCTGTGGTTTACCCTGGAGCTTTCCCTCCGACAATGTGCTCCCCCCACTCCCCAGTCAATGCAACTTCCTGTTTCCACATGAGTTGGATAGTTCTACCCGATTCACCAACACAAATTGATTCACCAAGTCACTTTGTTGAATCGATTTGAAAACTGATTCGTTCTCTGAAAAAATGATACTCACTGATTTAGTGAGCAACATCTACCCCCACTCCCCCCAGTGAGACCTGGCATACTTCTGGGCCTCCAAAAGCAGCAGCAGTGGTGGTGGTGAATTGAAAAATCAATTCAATAGGCCAAATCAAATTACATTGAAAAAAGTTTTCCTGAATCAGGCAGCACTAGAACAGGACTTTCATAGGAAAGACTCCTGGGAAGGCCACAGGCAGAGATGTGAAGTCCTGACGCTGTCAGTGACTTTTACTGGTGACATTTGAAGGCAGACAGGAATAGGAAAGGGAGAGATGTGGGACTGTATAAATAAGGAAGGGGAGTGGAGGAAGATGCAGGGCTACAGGCAGGAGAGATGTGGAAGAAATATTAGACTCGGAGGCAGAGGGGGGAGCGATGCTGTACAATGGGAAGAAGGGAAGAGAGGTTGTGGATCCAGGAACAGTAAAGAGGAGAGATGATGGACACAGGGGGGGGGGGGGCGGGAAAGAGACAGAAGGGACCATATGGGAAGTGGGGACAAGGAAACAAGGTAGCCAGTCTACTAGATCCAACATGGAACAGAAGACGAGAAGCAGACCGTCAGCCCAGCCTTACATTTCTAGTTGTCCGCATTTTCTGGTGGCCTAACTAATGTAAGCAAAGGCCTATGGGAGATATTATTCATATCCGATCTTTGGTGATGTCAGTAAAGATAGACCAGAAGCCTCAGGATGCCTAAATTACATCTATATTATCAGTGTTTAAAAGTAACAAAAGACCTTGGTACAGCCCTGAGGTTCTAAAGATGTGTTAAGATGTGCTAATGGCTGGTGCTTAAGATGGACACTAGCCCCAGCTGCATGGTCTGGCACAAATAGTTATGGTTAATCAGAAACCATTGTCAGAGGGATACTGAAAATTAACAGTAACTCTTCATGCGCCACATACGCCTTATTTACCCACACATGCCTTATTTACCATTGTTTCAAACAGTTTACAAAAGCTAGGGGTATTTAACATCAATAGATTCTATTTTTAGAACAAGTCTCAAACTTATAAATAGAAGATGTTAAAACCTTCTATTTTTTTTTCTCTCTCTCTCTCTCTGGACTCTGGTTTACTTTCTCTCTGAAGCCTGGACCACTCTTCTCTCTCTCTTTCCTCTGGACTCTTGTCTTCTCACAGACACAGACTCTCACCTTTGTCAATTACACGCTAAAAGATTTGCACATACATCTATATAGAATGGTGTTTAGCAAGATGTGTGGGTAAATCCAGATTGTTGACAATGAATGTCACCAATTATTAGCAGCCAATCATTGATGCTCTTTGTATTGTTACGCAATTAAATTGTGTGTTCAAATTTGCATGGCCAAATTTGTACATGCAACTTTGGGCTTCATATATAGAATATGGAGCACATGTAGTTCACCTAAATTACTTCATTGTTTTTACTTTACATTACATTAGTGATTTCTATTCCGCCTGTGCCTTGCGGTTCTAAGCGGATTACAAATTAGAAGAGATCTGGACATTTCCGAGAGAATTACATAACAAAGATTCATGTAAGTTACATTTTACGGTAGAGAGTTATAAATAGAGGATAACTGGATTTTTCCGAGAGAATTACATAGCAAAGATTCAAGTAAATTGACAGAATACAGTGGAGAATAAAAATATATTCGGGTAACAGAAGAAAGTTATCTAACGTTGAAGGAAGAAGTTTATTGGATACTGATGGTGGTTGCTTATTTAGGCATCTGAATATATATTGGTAGGAATGGTTTGAGTAGTTAACTAATGTGTTATTCAACATTAGCTATGTTCTCCCTTTATATTCTCATCTAAACCATTCAAACTCTTTGATGAAACAAATAATTCACCTATTTATCACAAGTGTATCATATCCAATCTGCCACAGCAACAGCTGCACAATCTAACAACTACACTCTTCTCTTAATGGATGCCAATTAAGGCAACTTAGAATCTCTTGAAACAACATGTGCACAGAAAGGGGGTGAAAAAGCTATAAAATAAACCCCTCCAGGATGTTTGAAAAAAGCACCCAATTGGGCAGGAAAACCGAATCGAATTGAAAAACCAGTTCAATAGGCTGAATCGAATCGACAGACCCTCTGAAGGCCTGTCCACCCCTGAACCCCTGCACCCTCCCGAAGGCCTGTCCCCCCTGAACCCCTGCACCCCCTGAAGGCCTACACCCCACCCCTGAAGGCCTGCACCCCCCTCGAAGGACTGCACCTCCCCCCTGAAGGTCTATCCCCCCTGAAGGCCTGCCCCCCTGAAGGCCTGCACCCCCCCGAAGGCCTATCCCCCCTGAACCCTGAAGGCCTGCACCCCCTGAAGGCCTACACCCCACCCCTGAAGGCCTGCACCCTCCCGAAGGACTGCACCTCCCCCCTGAAGGTCTGTCCCCCCTGAAGGCCTGTCCACCCCTGAACCCTGTCTACCCCTGATGTCAGAGGAGGGGTGGGACTGCAGCAGAGGGACAACTCGGGAGGCCTATGACAACCTGCAAGGATCGCTGAAGTACCCGCGATCCTTTCTGCAGGTTGCTTTGTAGAGGAACCGCGTAAAGGGAGGCGAAAGCCTTGGGGTCGGGCCATGAGAAGGGAAGTTCCCGGGCCATGATTCCAAGGCCGGGAGCACCCCCTCATGGCTTGCACCCGGAGCGGACCGCCTCCCTTGGTACGCCACTGCTCTGAACTATCATTGCAATATTATGATGATCAAGCTGCACTGAAGGGGTCAAGAAAGTAAGGAAGAAAAAAGGAAATAATAAAGGGCAAAAGGCACAAGAAGAGGCAGAGAGGGAGAGAGCAAAGGGTGAAGAAACTTTAGGATTAGCATCCTCTTATCAGAAATGCAGTAAGAGTTTGTAAAAGTTTGCTGCACTAATTTCAGCAGTACAACTGTTACTTTGAAATCTATCAGTTGCTCAAGCAGGTCTTTTCTTGCTGAAAACCATTACTCATATGTGCACCGCAGCATGCCGGCATTACAGTAATGGGATCCAAGACCAACAGCACTTATCAGGAAGGAACATACCCAAATGGCCTGCAACAAACTTACTTCTGTGGAATATTTTAAACAGACTTCACAGAGGACTGATTTTATAGATTTTTTTAGTGAAAAAAATGTGCTGTTTTAAAAAAATGAGCACGTTTTCCTTTATTTGCCCCTTTGCCTGAAACTTAAATCTAAATCTAAAAATTTGAGAGGGTAACTTGCCAAATTACAAGGGGCTTTCAACTATTACAGTCCAGGAGTCAGTAAAAATAACACAATATTTATTCTAATACTTAGAGAATAATCTTTATAAAGATGCAGTAATTGGAAACTGATGAAGATGGTTTCCATAGCAACAAGCTATTATTTTGCCTAAGGAAAATGAATACTTGGCTCCAAGGAATATAATATACATAAAATGACTACTGCTGTTGCCATCTAGACCAGTGTTTTTCAACCTTTTTACACCTATGGGCCGGCAGAAATAAAAAAATTATTCTGTGGACCGGCATCGGTCCATGGACCGGCGGTTGAAGAACACTGGGCTAAGTTGTGGGCCAGACCCTGCCCATCTCTACCCAATCTCCACCCCAGACACCGCCCCCATAATAGTACTAATTCCACCTTGCATGTCCCGTGCCTCATCTGGAAGCCTTCCCTCTGACGTTGCAACGTCAGAGAGAAGGCTTCCGGTTCAGGCGCAGGATGCCCGTAGGAGCCACTGCCCGTGGCTTTGTGTACTGAATCAGTTAGGAAGAGGGAGCTGGCTCGAAGATAACGCCGCATCGATCGCACCGTGGACCGGCGGTTGAAGAACACTGTTTTGGGCCTGATGCACATGCTGGCCCTGTGGACCGGCAGGAAATTTCTGTGGACCGACACTGGTCCATGGACCGGTGGTTGAAGAACACTGATCTAGACTGAAGCAGCTATAGGGTTCATTTAACAATACATCCAAAATATGGCATAAAGGTGCAGATGGATGTTTTTCTCGCCAAAAACTTCCAAAGCACTATTTTTGAAACCCATGTTCTAGATTCAATTTCTATGGTGGTTGTCTGCAGTACAATTAAGGGCTCCTTTTACAAAGAGGAGGCGGTAGCAGTTAGTGCGTGTGGCATTTTAGCACGCACTAAGCATGCGCTAAAACCGCTAGCGCACCTTTGTATAAGGAGCCCTAAATCTCAAGGGGGTATGTTAGAGGTATGGTTTGGGGAGGACTAGGATGGACTAATGATTTGGATGTTTTTGTGCAATACTCAAACATTTTAGAAAATGTCCAGGGCATGATTTGGATGTTTGGGGCTAGACCTGTTTTAACAATGAATAAGTGCCAAAACGTACCCAAATTGGCCAGATAACCATTGGAGGGATGAAGGCATGACCTCCCAAACTCCCCCAGTTGTCACTGACCACCTTCCATCCCCCACAGATGTAAATGAAACAGTACATACCTGCCTGTATAATAGCTTCAGATATTATAGGCAAGCTGAAACATTCCACACAGACTGCAACCGCAGGGATGTTTGTTCACTCAGTGTTTCCTTTTCTTTGAAATGGGTCTCCAGTCCACACACTCTTTGTTCTGTCCTCTCCTGATGACCTCTTGAAAAAGTAAAGCCTTGTATGTTCTCCCAGAAGGGGAGAGATTCCAAGAGAGGGGAGAGATTCCAAGAGAGGAGCAGCGCTAACGGCACTCAGAACCAGCGGCCATTTTCAGTGGCCCTTTCCTGCAGGGCACCTGGCCTCATCTTCACTCCTGCCCCGTTCCAGCAGGGGAGAGATCGAAAGGGAAGCAGGGGAAACTTTTCCCCTTCAAGTAGACTATCGCCAATCGAAACCAGTGGCCACATTGGCGGGTCTCAAGATCATCACTCCGCCCACCCCCCCCCCCGAGCCAGCAGGGAAACTTTCCCTACGTTTAAGTCTAATTGTAAAATCTTTCATCACTAAATATATTCGTGAACTCATCCAACTGTAAACTACATTTACTAGCTCAAAAAAAAAAAATAAAAAAGATTTCAAAAAACTGTCTTAAATACTTGTTGAATCCTATAATTTGTTAATTGCTTGCTGTTTTCTTCATATGTGAGAACTGTCATCAATTCTCAAATAATTTGTTAAATGCCTATAGTATCCAGAAGTCTATGCTTTGAATACCGAAGCAATAACCGGATTATTTTCATCCCCCTTCCA
This sequence comes from Geotrypetes seraphini, assembly GCF_902459505.1. Lineage (NCBI taxonomy): Eukaryota > Metazoa > Chordata > Amphibia > Gymnophiona > Dermophiidae > Geotrypetes > Geotrypetes seraphini. The sequence continues at coordinate 120,018,228 of NC_047085.1, forward strand.
CGTGATCATTTTCAGAATAACTCCAAGTTAGAAATGCTCTACTAGATCTGTCTAATATCGTCTGCACTGATATCTAGTACGCTATTACCTAGCCGCTCCTCCATCTTTAACCTTCTCTCACACGCCTCAATCAGGCCCGCCCAACCCATAGATCCCCATCTTCATCATGAAGCCACCCTCTTGGCTCCTTCTTCTCCTACTCTGTTCTTCCCTCAAACTCTCCCCCTGCCTGACACCCCCCCCCAACCTCCCCAACTCTACAAACGCCCGCAGTATCTGCCCTGGCCTCAGAATTCCCACGCTGATACGTCCCAAACGCCACCCACCCTACAAAAACCCTCGTAAAGTCAACCATGCCCGCTTCCATTCCCCCTAACCCTGCCTTGCATTCTCTCACCCCAGTCCCGACACTCTATTGCAATGCCAGATCTGCTTGCAATAAGATTCAAATCTTGAAGGACCTTCTTGAGGATTCAGACCCCGGATTCCTATTCATTACAGAATCTTGGATCTCAAAAGATGACCAATTTACTCAAAACGAACTCTGTTCCCACAGCTACCAAGGCCTCTTCTCTCCCAGAACCAACCGAAAAGGAGGCGGCCTGGCCTTCCTTTTCAAATCATTCTTCGATGTCCAGCTCCTTGAAAAGGGCAGCCACTCCTCATTAGAATACATGTTAGACTCAGTCAATGACTAATTCCACCCTCATCCTCTGGGTATCCTACTTCTATAACGCTCCTTGGAACAATTCCTCCGAACTCGTCATTGAAACCATAACAAACGCCTTCCTTTAATTTCAAAGATTACTGATCATCAGAGACATCAATCTCCACCTTGACGATGTCACCAGCAAGGATGCATCCGAATTTAATAGCTTCCTCTCTTCTCTAGGCTTTCCCCCTCCCCCACTCTCCCCAACCCACGAAAAAGGCCACACACTAGACCTCATCAGTTTTCTAGATCTCACTACTCACAAAACCTCAACCGACAACATTCGCTGGGAAATCATACCCTGGTCCGACCACTACCTAGGGGCCTTCTGCCTCCCCATCTTCATGTCACATCTCGGGCCCCCATCCCGCACCTCAAATTCTATTACCTTCCATAAAAAAATCTCGAGCAATCTGTTCTGGATCAATTTTCTCGACAAATTTTCCCCCATCTTTAAACCTGCAGAACCAGAATCTAACTTGCAAAACTGGGTCGCCCTCTCCGAGTCCACCTTCCATTCCCTTGCCCCTCTTTCCACTAAAACCATTTCCTACTCCCATAAGGCCCCTTGGTACCTCCCATACCACAGAGAACTGAAGCAGAAATGCCGTGCTCTGGAACGAAAATGGAAAAAATCTAAATCCCCTACAGACAGACTCTCCTGGAGGGCCAACATCAAAGTCAACAATACTATCCTAAAAAAAGCAAGGAAAAACTTCTATGGAGACAAAATCTCCAAATCCAACAATCAGAGTAGCACATTGTTTAACATTTGGCGTTCCTTAACCTCCAAAAATGACTCCATCCTTCCCTCCTCCCCCTCAGCTGACTCTCTAGCAAAGTTCTTCAACGATAAGGTCTCCACCTTGAGGCACTCCTTCCCACCGGCAATCTCCTACAAATCCCTGATTCCAATTGACCCCAACCCTCACCTAACAGATTCCTACCCTATCCCGGCAGACAGATCCTGGTCTTCCTTCGAACTTGTTTCCGAATCCCTGGTCTATAATCTCTGTCTCAAACTGAAATCCTGCAACTGTAACTTGGATCCTTTCCCCTCCTACCTTTACGAGGACACTCCCCCTCAGGCCATCTCATCTCTTACCATTCTCATAAACTCCGCCCTCCATTCGGGTCTCTTCTCCCCAGAAATGGGCCACATTTCTTTAACCCCACTACTGAAAAACCTGAGCTAGACCCCTCTACACCATCCAGCTACCATCCAATAGCTAACATTCCCCTTCTTACCAAGATGCTAGAGTCCATCATATCCACTCAACTTTCTGCCTACCTTGAGAAATTCACCATTCTTTAACCCTACCAATACGGCTTCCGTCCCAATTTCAGCACCGAATCCCTTCTGACCTCCTTAATCTCAAAAGTTCAATATCTCCATTCTCGCAACAAGTTCGCCGTCCTTCTTCAATTCGACCTCTCTGCAGCTTTTGATGTCGTCCATCATAATATTCTAATTTACCAACTCACCGAGATAGGCATCAACTCCACAGTCCTTGACTGGTTCTCGAAGTTCTTACGCTCCCGCTCCTACATAGTCAACATGAAGGGCACTTCCTCCTCCCCCTGGAACCCGAACTGTGGAGTCTCGCAAGGCTCACCTCTCTCTCCTATCCTTTTCAACATTTATATTCCTCCCTTAAACTCCTCCATCTCTCCCCCCTTGAAACACTCTACACTTACGCAGATGACATCTTTGTCCTCCTCGAGACCAACCACAACCTCACCAACCTCTCGGCGAACATAACCTCATGCATATCAAACCTTGAATCCTGGACCCACACTGTGCAAATGAAACTGAACGGATCTAAAACAAAACTTCTCTGGCTCGGCCCAAAACTGTACCAACTTCCCTCCTCCATCACATTGCCCTCGGGCCCCACTTAGCATCTTGAATATTCAAGTAAAGTTCTGGGAGTCATCATTGACTCTACACTTTCCTTCAATGATCACCTCAATTCCCTAGTAAAAAAATGTTTCTTCAGCCTTCACATGCTGAGGAAAGTGAGATCCTGCTTCCATCAAAAACATTTTGCTGTCCTTGTCCAATCCACCATCTTTTCCAGACTGGATTACTGCAACTCTATCTACCTAAGCCTAACAAAGAAAAACCTACAAAGACTAGAGGTCTGCACGGGAACGGGGATCGCGGGAATCCCACGGGTTCCCCCCCTGGCCCACGGGACTCCCACGGGGATGCCCCCTGGCCCACGGGACTCCCACGGGGACGCACCCTGGCCCACGGAACTCCCACGGGAATGAAAACAGGCCTACCTAAATTCTGGCGATGCAGGCATGCAGCTTACAAGTCCGGCGTCGCGGCGGAAACAGCCATGCTGAGCAGTGAGCTCAGCACGTACACAGCTGAAAGCCTTGCTTGCTGATTGGTTCGGCGGCACGGCGGGGCGGGGCCGCCGGACCAATCAGCAAGCAAGGCTTTCAGCTTTGTACACTCAGCATGGCTGTTTCCCGCCGCGACGCCGGACTTGTATTTAAGCTGCATGCCTGCATCGCCAGAATTTAGGCCCATCAGCAGCATACGTCAACTAAAGTACAGGTATGTAAAACGAGAGGAGTGAGAACATGGTAAATAGAAGCAGGTATTTTACCTGTAAATCAGGCAAACTCTTATTGGAAATCAATAAAACCCAAAACCATGCAGAGGAGCTTTCATTAATGTACAGCGGCGCACGAATCCAATGAGTTAACTGAACATCAAATATGTCACACGTGAGCTTCCTGAATAATTAAGGATCTTCGCAACACCTTTTATTTTCCCGCACTTCAGTTATTGTAAAAAAACAGCAATTGTTCTTGATGTTTTATTTCCCAGAAAGTGCTGAAAAGTGGAAATTACAAAAATGAATGCTCTAGAGCAGGGCTGCCCAAGTCTGGTCCCGTGCTCTATGGCTGCAAGGCTCCTTACTCTGGGGCACCAGACCTCCCTCATACAAAGGCCGGGAATGCAGAATTGGTTCCATTCTCGGTAGGGGATGCCGATCTATCTCTGCTCTTCCTCCTTTCTGCCCCCTCTGTCATCCCATCCATCATCCACCCTTCTTTCTCCCCCTTCCATCCAGCATCTGCCCATCTTTTCCCCCTTTCTGCCCAGCATCTGCTTCATTTCTCTTTCTCCCCCTTCTATTCAGCGTCTGCTCCATCTTTCTCTTTCCTCCCTTCCATCTGTATCCTCCCCCTCTCCTCCTTTCCATTCAATGTCTTCCTCCCCTCTCCTCCTTTCCATTCAATGTCTTCCTCCCCTCTCCTTTTCTTTACATCCATCATCTGTCTTTTTCTCTCTCCCCAGGCATTCCAGCTTGTCTTATCTTTCCCCTTTCATCCAGTGTGTCTGATCCCTCCCCCTTTCTATCTACAGTCTGTCTCCTCTCACCTCCTACATCCAGTATCTACCCCCTCCCACCTGAAACCTCAGCCACCGCCAGACTGATGCAAAGCCTTCCCTCCGATTTCAGCTCTGACTTCGGGGGAAGACTTCTGGGTCGGCTACATATGGCGTGCTGCAGGCTGCCTCCAACCCCTGCTGTTATCTGGACTCAAATGAAGTGGTGGAAGGAAGTGCATTTTTGGACACAGAAGTCATGAACTGGGGAGAGAGGAAGGGAGGGAAAGAGATGCTGAGGTGGGGGAGGGAATAGAAAGGGAGAATTGGGTGTGAGTGTGTCAATGAGCGGGAAAGAGAGATGGTTGTGTACACGGCAAATGGAAGAAAGAGGAGAATTTTTGGTCGGAGGGAGGGAGGTACAGAATATGATAGGGAAGAAAAAGATGAGAGTGAGAAATGTGGCAAGGGAGCAATGGAACAGATTGAAAGGGATGCAAGAGGGAGGAATGTTAGACAGTGGTGAAGGGAATGGAGGGAGAGATGTGGCATGGTGCTGGAGAGGGGTGATAGGAGAAATGTTGAGCATGGGGCTGGTGGGCAGGCACGAAAGATGAGAAAGAGATAAATGCTGGACCATGGTAGGGGGAACCAATGGACAGCAACAGAAGAATTTACAGAAGATGGGAAAGTGGAAAAAAGAAACTGGGACCAACTTTATGGAAAAATAAGTCTCCAGACAACAAAGGTTAAAAAACGGAATTTATTGACTAAAATATGTTAGCTTTGGGAAATGTATATGGCAGATGTCTTTGTTTTGTGTTCAAAAGAAAAGGAAATGCATTTCTGGTTTTATTTCTACAGTGATGAAGTACTTGCTGACCCTTGCTGTGACTGGTGGGGATCCCCAAGCACCGCCTGCAGAGGACCTCCTCTAGAGATGGCCAGAACTCCCCTCCACCAAGCGCAGCAGTCGCTGGCAGCATCCATGAGCCACTGAGGTGCCAGCATCTGTGACTCAGGGACGCTACTGCTGCCTGCCAAGCTTGGCAAAAGGGACCCCCGGCCAACTGCAAAGGAAGTCCTCAGCTGACAGCTTGTGGGTTCTCATCAGCTGAGTATTTATATTTTATATTTACATTAGAGGTTCTGGTAGAAACCCATTTACAAAGTATGTATTCTTCCCAATTAATATTTCCAAATTAATAAAGTCTATTTGCTTATTTGTAAATGGGTCTCTACCAGAGCCTTTAATTCAGTAGCATAATTAAATAAAATAACTATTTCTGAAGTTTATAGGGAAGGGTGGGGACGGAGGTGATTCCTCGCAGGGACGGGTGGGGACAGAGGTGATTCCTCGCGGGGACGGTTGGGGATGGGTGGGATTCCTCATGGGGACAGGTGGGATTTTGGCTGGGATGGGTGGGAACGGGTGGGATTTCTGTCCCTGCGCAACTCTCTAACAAAGACTCCAGCGGATTCAGAATACTGCTGCTAAGCTTATCTTCGCAAAAAGCAAATTCGACCACTTCTCACCGCTCTTATCCAAGCTCCACTGGCTTCCGATAATCTCCAGAGTCCACTTTAAATGTGCCTGCCTCACTTTCAAGATTCTACACGGCATTCTCTCTCCCTTCATTCCTCTTGCTTGGAACTCCTCTAACCCCAATTCCACCAGATCCACCCAAAAACTTAAACTTTCCTTTCCTTCTTTAAAAGGCGTTTCCCTTGTAGGTAAACACGGCTCCTCCCTCCCTTTCAGAATCACTGAGCTCTGGAACAACCTTACCTCCCCTCTTAGGAATCTGAGCTCCCTCCAACTCTTCCGTAAACATCTGAAAACCTGGTTATTCTCGAAAACGTAACTCCTCTTCCTTCTCTGGTCATACTAGCCCTCTAAATTTTTCTCCGCATTTTGCCTCTTCCCTCCACTGGAGTTCCTTTCTACCCTAACTCTTGTTAACTGTGTCGAGCTTTACGAATGTAGAGATGATGCGGTATACAAACTTAAGGTTTAGATTAGATTAGATTAGAACTCTCCAGGTTCCCCTTTAGAAACATAGAAACATAGAATATGACGGCAGAAAAGGGCCTACGGCCCAACAAGTCTGCCCACTCAAATAACCCTCTCCTCTAAGTTCCTCTTTGAAGTGAGCCCACGTGTTGATCCCATTTGAACTTAAAATCAGTCACGTTACTGGCCTCAACTACCTGAAGTGGAAAATTATGCCAACGGTCGACCACTCTTTCGGTGAAGAAGTACTTCCTAGTGTCACCATGGAATCTCCCGCCTCTGATTTTCAGCGGATGCCCCCTTGTCGCCGTAGGGCTTGTAAGGAAGAAGATATCTTCTTTCACCTCAATGCGGCCAGTAACGTATTTGAACGTCTCTATCATGTCACCCCTCTCTCTGCATTCCTCGAGAGAGTAAAGGTGCAACTTACCTAGTCGTTCTTCATAAGGGACATCCTTGAGCCCTGAGACCATCTTGGTGGCCAATCGTTGAACCGATTCCATTCTTAGCACATCCTTCCGATAGTGTGGCCTCCAAAACTGTACACAGTACTCCAGATGTGGTCTCACCATGGACCTGTACAGCGGCATCACCACCTCGGGCCTTCGGCTGACAAAGCTTCTCCGGATGCAACCTAGCATTTGTCTAGCTTTAGATGAGGCTTTCTCCACCTGATTGGCTGCCTTCATATCATCACTAATGATTACTCCCAGGTCTCGTTCTGCGACAGTTCTGGTCAAGGTCTCACCATTCAGAGTGTAGGTTCTGCATGGGTTTCTGCCAACAAGGTGCATTATCTTACACTTTTTGGCATTGAAATTCAGCTGCCAAAGAGTAGACCAGTGTTCCAAAACAAGTATGTCCTGTGTCATAGCGTCAGGCATGGTATCGCCGCTCACTATGTTGCACAATTTAGCATCATTGGCAAATAATGCAATTTTTCCCCGAAGTCCCTGAGGCAGATCTTGTATGAAGATACTAAATAGGATTGAGCCCAGGACCGAGCCCTGCGGTACTCCACTGTGCACTTCCGACTTTTCAGAGGGGGTACCATTTACCACCACCCTCTGATGTCTACCACTGAGCCAGTCTTTAACCCATGCAGTTAATATTCCTCCTAGCCCCAATGAACTCATTTTGTTCAAAAGTCTACGGTGTGGGACGCTGTCAAAAGCCTTGCTGAAGTCCAGATACAACACATCCAGGGACTCTCCTTTATCCAGTTCTTTTGTTACCCCGTCGAAGAAGCTGATCAAGTTGGATTGGTAAGATCTCTCCTTAGTAAATCCATGCTGGTGTGGATCCCTCAGTCTCTCGTCATCCATGTCTAATTTGTGTTTAATCAATGTTTCCATAAGCTTGCACACTATTGACGTGAGACTTACCGGTCTGTAATTTGCAGTGTCTAACCTGCATCCCTTTTTGTGGAGCGGAATGACGTTAGCTGTTTTCCAGTCTAGTGGAACTTTTCCCGTGCCCAGGGAAAGATTGAAGAGCGCGGCTAATGGTTCTGCCAGGACATCTCTCAATTCCCTAAGCACTCTGGGGTGCAAATTATCTGGTCCCATGGCTTTATACACTTTGAGCCTTGACAATTCTTGGTAGATGCTGCTGGTGGAAAATTCAAAATTCCTGAACGGGTCTTCTGAGCTCTCTCTTGTTTGCAGCTGTGGGCCGGATCCTGGTGCCTCACAGGTAAATACTGAGCAGAAGTATTTGTTCAGTAGGTCGGCTTTATCGGGGTCCGATTCTGCAAAGTTGCCGTCAGGTTTCCTTAGACGCACTATCCCGTCTGTATTCCTCTTTCTATCACTAACATACCTGAAGAAGGATTTATCCCCTTTTTTAATATTCCTAGCTAAATCTTCTTCCATCCTGAGTTTGGCGTATCTGACCGCCGTTTTGACAGTTCTAGATTTTTCTAGATAAGCTTCTTTATCTTCTGGTCGATGTGATAGTTTGTGGGATACAAATGCTCTTTTCTTCTGTTTTATGAGTTCTGAGATCTCTGCAGAGAACCATTGGGGTTTGTTATTTCTCCGCCGTTTACTCACAGACCTTATAAAAAGGTTGGTTGCTTCCTGTAGGGTAGATTTCAAAGCTGACCACATGACCTCCACATCATCTGTTGTGTCTTGGGTTTGCAGCGCCTCCTAAACAAAATTTCCCATGCTATCGAAGTCAGAGCCCTTAAAGTTAAGGACTTTCGTTGACGTGTTCGACCTCGTGGATCCCTTCCTGAGGTGAAACCACACCATTTTGTGGTCGCTGGAGGCCAACGCCTCGCCTACCGAAACCTCTGTGACGCTATCTCCATTGGTGAGTATCAGGTCGAGAATCGCCTGATCCCTGGTGGGCTCCAGAACCATCTGTTTGAGTCTTGCCCCCTGTATAGATGTCAGCAGCTTTCTGCTGCTGCTGGTTGTGGCTGAAACCTTGTTCCAGTTTACATCTGGCATGTTGAAATCTCCTAACAGTACAGTGTCTCCTCGCAGAGTGAAGGTTTCAATGTCTTCAATTAATTCTTTGTCTATGTCGTCCTGTTGTCTAGGAGGCCTGTATACAATGCCCAGATATAGGCATTTGCCACTTCCTCTGGCAAGGTTCACCCAGAGGGACTCCCCTGTATACCTGACACCTGTGATTCTGGTAACTTTGATTTCTTCCTTGATATATAGCCCACTCCTCCTCCGTTCTTACCTTCTCTGTCTCTGCGGAATAAGCTATAACCTGGTATAGCCATATCCCATCCATGGGAATCTGTGAACCAAGTTTCAGATATTGCCACCACATCTAGGTTAGCACTCCTCATTTCCGTCTCCAATTCCAATATTTTGTTGCCTAAACTGCGGGCATTGATGTACATAGCCTTCCATACTTCGTGTATGCCCGGTCTGTGCGAAGATTTTCCTGCTTCCCTCTTTCCCGCTTGACTCAGTATTCCCTTTAATTCCCTGTTTGAGTCAGTTCGTCCCTTCTGAGTAGATGTGTCCCCTGCGGTAGTGACTGCGGAGTAAGTACTTACCTCAGACTCAGTAATGGAGTATTTACTTACCATACCAGGATGGTTACTTACCTTACCAGGATGAGAAAGGGTTCCCTCCCCCAACTCACCTAGTTTAAAGCCCTTTGGAGTAGGTGAGCCAATCGTCTACCGAAGACATTCTTCCCTCTTCTGGTTAGGTGGAGCCCATCCGATCCCTGTAGTCCCTGTAGTGCCTCTCCGTGGTCCAGGAAGCCAAAGTTCATCTCCCTGCACCATCCGTGTAGCCATTCGTTGGTCTTCTGGATGCGATCTTCCCTGGTTCTCCCCTTACCTCTCACTGGAAGTATGGAAGAGAAGACCACCTGTGCTCCCATTTGCTTCAGCTTCTCACCCAGGGCTCTAAAGTCTTTGGGTATCTTTTCCGGGGTGTTCCTGGCGGTGTCGTTAGTCCCGATGTGGATGAGAAGCATAGGATAGTAGTCTTGGGGCTTGATTAGTCTCCCTAGGCTTGTGTTACATCCCTGATTCTGGCTCCTGGCAGACAACAAACCTCTCTTGATAGTAGATCCGGGCTGCATATTGGTCCCTCTGTGCCCCGCAGCATGGAGTCCCCAATGACTACCACTCTGCGCTTCTTCTGAGGGAGCTGGTCTGTTGCCACTGGAGCCTGAGTCATCTTCTGGAAATCCTCTTGAAAATCGTCCTGAAAGTCAGTGGCTGGTTCTATCTGTAGAAGCTGGAACCTGTTCTTTAGGGTGATCTGTGGGGTTGATGTGAGGCTTCTCTGATTGCTTGAAGTAGGGGTAGGTCTTTTGTATTTGCTTGTAGAGGTGACCAGTTGCCAGGAGTTGACGTCTCCAACCTCTTCTTGTACCCCAGCTGTTACTTCCAACGTTGCGAATCTGGTCGGTTTGGGTGTCTCAAAGGTGGTCATGTTTTCTTGCGCATGCTCAGAGACTTGGGACATCTCCTGGATGACGCCATCGATGTATGCCTCATCTTCCCTGATGCTTCTGAGACGCTTCACCTCCTCCCTTAGGCTCATCAATTCTTGCATGATGTCTCCGTCAGTCTGTTGCTGGTCGACCGTCTCTGTCTGTACTGAGACTGAAGTCATCTGCTGTGGAATAGCTTCAGTCTGCACAGAGACCTCTGTCATCTGTCGTGGGTAGTCTTCTGTCTGCATGCAAGCTGTGGTTGTCCTCTGGCTTTCTTCGGTGACTGGGACGCTGGTCTTCAATGCAATCTTGGTGCTTCTTGTTCTTCCTGCCATTTATCAGCTTCTCACTTGCTGAGTGTTGGTCTTGGTCTGCCTGTTAGTTGATTTGCTTATGGACTCCTGGTTGGCTGATATGTGTAGTTGTCTGCCTGTTAGTTGACTGTGTGAGTCTGTCTGATGTTTGTTAGGTGTTAGTTTGGTTGCTTCTTGCTAGTGTGTGTTTGTGTTTTCTTGTTTTGTGTGTCTTTTGCTGGTATCTGCTAGACCTGTCGCTTCGTTTGTGTGTGTTAGTGACCCTTCTTGGGCCTGCTGTTGCTTTGTCTTGCTCTAGCTTGGGTTTGTGTGTGCTGTCCCCGTTCACGTTAAATTCCTACCTTGCCGCCTTTCCCTGTTGTCCTTGGAGGTATCGGCTTGGCTCTTCTCAAAGTCTCTTCGCAAAGGCGCTCTCGCTAAGGCGAGCGCCTTTGCCGCTTGCCTTCGCTGTGCGCCGAATGGCCGCGCGCCGTTGGCTCTCTTCTTTTTAAGGGGAAGTTCGGGTTGAGCTGGAGCGGACGCGCTGGGGGTGGGCAGAGCTAACTCTCGCTGACCCCTGATTCGCTGACCCCTGATTCGCTGCTCCTTCGCCGGCTGGTTTCTCTTCTCCTGCCTCCCTCGCCGCTGTTAAGCCCCTTCTCCTCTTCTCTGAGCCGCGAGCTGGGACAACGCGCTGCGGCTCTCTTCTTTTAAGGGGAAGTTTGGGTTGAGCTGGAGCCGACGCGCTGGGGGTGGGCGGAGCTAACTCTCGCTGACCCCTGATTCGTTGCTCCCTCACCGGCTTGTTTCTCTTCTCCTGCCTCCCTCGCCGCTGTTAAGCCCCTTCTCCTCTTCTCTGAGCCGCGAGCTGGGACAACGCGCCGCGGCTCTCTTCTTTTAAGGGGAAGTTCGGGTTGAGCTGGAGCCGACGCGCTGGGGGTGGGCGGAGCTAACTCTTGTTGACCCCTGATTCGCTGCTCCCTCGCCGGCTGGTTTCTCTTCTCCTGCCTCCCTCGCCACTGTTAAGCCCCTTCTCCTCTTCTCTGAGCCGCGAGCTGGGACAACGCGCCGCGGCTCTCTTCTTTTAAGGGGAAGTTCGGGTTGAGCTGGAGCCAACGCGCTGGGGGTGGGTGGAGCTAACTCTCGCTGACCCCTGATTCGCTGCTCCCTCGCCGGCTGGTTTCTCTTCTCCTGCCTCCCTCGCCGCTGTTAAGCCCCTTCTCCTCTTCTCTGAGCCGCGAGCTGGGACAACGCGCCGCGGCTCTCTGTCATCTGCTCTGCTAGCAAACCTTCTCAGGCTTCCCCTCCACAAGCAGTCAGGACTTCAGGAATCTCCCTCAGTATTCGGACTCTGGCGGGAGATCAGGATAACCAAAAGCCTAGAACTTACTCCTCACTCCCCTTTTATACTGTTCCCCCTCCCCTCAGGCAAAAAGAACATCAACTCCTCAGACAGATTTCTGCTATCCACAAGCACACATACTCAGTGACCCCAAAAAATCCAATGCCTCCTACTCTATAGCAGAAGCATTCTTTGGGTGGGTCACACTCTACCCTTCCTTAAGAAAAAAAAAATGATTTCCTATACCACCTAAAAATCATTTTTCCTCTGTCCTCAGAGGGCACCTCTACACCTACCCCCCCTCCTATATCTCTTAAAGGGGCCTAGGTAAACTCACAAACATTTTTATTCATGGGTTCCAACACAAGTTAACACAATTGTATTTTAATGCACTTCATCATATTTCTTTATTCTCTTATTACCATATCCTATTTCACTTAACTCTGTTCCAAACACATCATCATTACTGATTCTCCAGTCATTGTTCCCTTAACAGCAACACTTTACTTGCCTCTGGTTTGGAAAAACATGCGTGCTTTCAGTAGAGCACAATTTCTAAATGAATGCACACTCTTTCCAGAATAGCATGAGCTCTTAAGACATTGTCCCAAGTACTGAAGATTGTAGGGGCAGATCAACAAGTAGATAGCATTGCAAGAGGTGCAGGTAGTATCTGAATACAAATTATAAACTTTGAGCTTTGGGGTCTATAAAATTGGAGACCTCCATCATTATGAAACAAACAGAACAGCTTCCACATTTTCGGTACACCCCATTAGCCATTCTTCTCTTCCCCACATGTGTCCCTGTCTCTGTAGGGTACAAATAATCATTCAAGTTAGAATTTCTACTATAACAGAACACAGTATTTAAATATTTAAATCCTTACCATATCTGTAGTATGGGTTTTAAATTTCAACACATAGGTAACCGTCTCCAATTCTGTCTCTCGCATAGGCTTCAATAAATCACTTCTCTGATTACATCTATCTCTTACAGCTTTAGGCCCAGATTCTGTAAACTGTGTCCCGATTGTAGGCAGCTGTAGGCATCCTACAGCTGTCTAATCAGCCAATCGGGATGCACGTTTAAAAAAAAAAAAAATGATCCCCTGGCAGGCCACCTATGTTGAAGGCACCTCCAGGAGCCTAGGGAGGCCCGCAAGCCCACCTAAGGCTAGGTGGTAGCCTTAGGTGAACCTAGGTGGCCCTTCGCATCTCCCTAGTAGAGCGGGAGACACTTACAATGTAGGCCAGCAAAATGCTGGCCTACATTGTAAGTAGACGCAGCCGCTATACTTAATCATGGCAAGGGATCTCCCTGCCGCGATTAAAATAGCGGCTGCAACTGCGGCCGCCAGTCTCCCCCTCCCCCTAGACGAATGAGGCAGGAGGGATGCCCAACCCCTCTTGCTTGTAGGCTCCCCACCCTTTCCTGAAGATCGCTGGCAGGAGGGTGCCCAATCCCTACTGCGATTAAGTATAGCAGCTGCGTCTAAAGTAATCCGGTTCTGTAACCGGTGTCTGTAACATGGATGTCGGTTACAGAATCAGATTTAGTTTGGACAGGTGTAGGCCTGATTCTGTATAGGAAACCCATCCCAGGCGTCTTATATAGAAACCGGGCCTTAATGTCTACTGATTTTGAGGATGTAGTTGCTTCTAAATGGGCAGTTGTTTTGGATATACATCAACAACCTTAGTTATCCAATTCAACCCACTATGAAGATATTGGGTGTAACACTGGACCAAAACCTGACCATGAAAGACCAGGTAGACTCCTTGATCAGAAAAATCTTTCACACTCTCTGGAAACTTCGGTCCATCAGAGCTTACTTCGATGCCTCATCATTTCGAATTCTAGTATAATCCATTATTCTGAGTCAACTCGATTATTGTAACATCGCCTACTTGACACTCCCCCAGAAGTACATGCGGTGTTTGCAACTAGTTCAAAATACAGCGGTTAGACTACTTTGTGATCATGTGACACCTTCCTATCGACTTTTACACTGGCTACCGATGGAGGCACGTGTGAAATTCAAGTTTGGTTGTTTTTGCTTCAAGTTACTCTATGGCTTAGCCCCTAAATACATAACAGACCTTTTCTCTTTCTCAACCAACAGACACAAGCGATGCTCACACCTGAACTTCGTTTCTCCACCGGTTAAAGGTTGTAAATTTAAAAGTCATCATCAACATCTTCTCGTGCATCAAGCAGCATTATGGGGTAAAGACCTTAATTGCTTGTGCCTACTACCTATGGAGAATTCAGGAAACGCCTGAAAACACATGTATTCCTGAAATACTTAGGAAACAAACCTATTCAATCTTAGTCCTTAACAACCGAGCGCAAGAACCACCTGTCGCTAAATATGTACTTTGTTTATTCATTCAATTTGTAACTTTGCTTATTCACTCAACCTGTAACATTTCTAATCATTGTAAACCGCATAGAACTTCACGGTCCTGCAGTATATAAACTGTTACACTGGTCCAATATTGTAAACAGGAAATTATTCCTAGAGGTCTGTGAGTGTTTCGGGCACCTACAATGTATAGAAAAGAGAAAGAATTTGTTACTCAATGGAATATGATTATGAATCGGTGCTCCTTGGATTTGATGCTGCTGCTTATACAACAGAGGTTGCAGGTGCAGGTAGAGAAGAAGCATTGTGATGAATACAAGAGTGAAGCTGATTTTTATATGCAACTGCAGGATTTGAAATTGAAGGTTGATAAGTTTAAAGGAGAATTGAAGTTGCAAAAGATTTTTTTTTAAATTCTGTAAGATGAACGTGATTACAAAGAAGGGTATGTATACCCGTGGATGAAAAAGGAGATAGAAGGTCAAGCAACAAGAAGGGCTGTAAAATTCTCTCATACTTCTGGGAGCTCCAGTAGTGGTGAAGAGGAGAGGGGATGAGAAGATCCAATAGAGGGGGACAGAGGCTGACACAGGGTCTGGCAGTTTCAAGGCAAGGGATAGGGAGAGCAAGGGCAGAGACCCAACACCCAGGCCCAGCAATGACGCAATCTGTAGTGGTGAATTTATCCTCTAAGGGCCTTTCCTTTGTGCCCTCTAGTACACATGATTCCTTTCAATTTCATATTGTCTTGGCTAAATTTACATGTTAGTTACAGTTAAAGATTCATATTTATTCCAGCGGAGCTACAGAGTGTCATTTGGATCAGTTTAGAGGAGGTATGTAGGCAGATTGATAGGCTTAAGAGCGATAAATCCCCAGGACCGGATGGCATCCACCCGAGGGTCATCAAGGAACTGAAAGGGACCATAGATGAACTGCTTCAACTAATAGCCAATCTGTCAATCAAATTGGGAAAGATTCCAGAAGACTGGAAGGTGGAGAATGTTACACCGATTTTCAAGAAAGGTTCAAGGGGAGATCCGGGAAACTAAAAACCGGTGAGTCTGATCTCAGTACCGGATAAGATGGTAGAGAAGCTGATAAAGGGCCGCATCATTTATCACCTTGACGGACATGGGCTGATGAGGACCAGTCAGCATGGTTTTAGCAAAGGCAGATCGTGTTTGACAAACTTGCTGCACTTCTTTGAAGGAGTAAACAGGCAGATAGACAAAGGCGACCCGGTCGACATTGTATATCTGGATTTTCAGAAGGCGTTTGGCAAGGTTCCGCATGAACGACTACTTCAGAAAATTGTGAGCCATGGAATAGAGGGTGAAACACTCACGTCATAGGAAACAGAGAGTGAGGGTAAATGGACAATACTTGGACTGGAGGAGCGTCACCAGTGGGGTGCCACAGGGCTCGGTGCTTGGACCCATGCTCTTCAACATCTTTATAAATGATCTAGACATTGGTACAACGAGTGAGGTAATTAAATTTGCAGACGATGCAAAGTTATTCAGAGTAGTGAAGACGCAGGGGGATTGCGAAGATCTGCAACATTACATAATCAGGCTCGAGGGATGGGCATCGACAGATGAGGTTCAACGTGGATAAGTGTAAAGTGATGCATGTAGGTAACAAAAATCTCATGCACGAATACAGGATGTCTAGGGTGGTACTTGGAGAGACCTTCCAGGAATGAGACTTGGGAGTTCTGATCGACAAGTTGATGAAGCCATCCGCGCAATGTGCGGCAGCGGCAAAAAGGGCGAACAGAATGCTAGGAATGATAAAGAAGGGGATCACAAACAGATCAGAGAAGGCTATCATACCATTGTACCGGGCTATGGTGCGCCCTCACCTGGAGTACTGTGTCCAGCACTGGTCACCGTACATGAAGAAGGACATGGTACTACTTGAAAGGGTCCAGAGAAGAGA
Organism: Geotrypetes seraphini; assembly: GCF_902459505.1. Lineage (NCBI taxonomy): Eukaryota > Metazoa > Chordata > Amphibia > Gymnophiona > Dermophiidae > Geotrypetes > Geotrypetes seraphini. The sequence goes on from NC_047085.1 coordinate 120,034,180, forward strand.
GACTAAGATGGTTAAGGGACTGGAGGAGTTGCCGTACAGCGAAAAATTAGAGAAACTGGGCCTCTTCTCCCTCGAACAGAGGAGATTGTGAGGGGACATGATTGAAACATTCAAGGTACTGAAGGGAATAGACTTGGTAGATAAGGACAGGTTGTTCACCCTCTTCAAGGTAGGGAGAACGAGAAGGCACTCTCTAAAGTTGAAAGGGGATAGATTCCGTACAAACGTAAGGAAGTTCTTTTTCACCCAGAGAGTGGTAGAAAACTGGAACGCTCTTCCGGAGTCTGTCATAGGCGAAAACACCCTCCAGGGATTCAAGACAAAGTTAGACAAGTTTATGCTGAATCAGAACGTACGCAGGTAGGGCTAGTCTCAGTTAGGGCGCTGGTCTTTGATCAGAGGGCCGCCTCGTGAGCGGACTGCTGGGTACGATGGACCACCGGTCTGACCCAGAAGCAGCAATTCTTATGTTCTTTGGTAAAAGAAAAATCTACTTGGATGACCCCTGAGGCCTTCAATCAAGTATTGTCTTCTTTTAGAACTTTGGTTCTACAGGAAGTGGATCAATTGGAAACATCATTACCTTGGAAGAATTTGTCTAAGGAAGAAAGTTTGGCTTTACAAGGACTAAGAGCGGATACTTCAGTTGTGATTTGACATGCTGATAAAAGTGGGGCTATTGTCCTTCAAGATCTTCAAGCATATAATGCTGAAATTTATCGCCAGTTGGATGATGAGTCTGTATATATGCGACTGAATATCACATACATACAGGTGTTGAAGATAAGTCTTGAAGGAAATGATTGGGGGTTTCTAATTCAGAGTTCCAATTTTTGAACTATAAATATTTTAAGATCCCAGCGCTATATACTCTTCCTATGATCCACCATCAATTGTTAAATCCTCCAAGCCACCCTATGATATCAGCTAAAGACTCATTATTGGAATGCATATGTAAATATGTGGATTTTCTTCAGCCTTAGAGAGTAAAGCTCAATTCTATGTGAAGGACAGTACCTATATGTTACAACTGTTGAATGCTATAATACTGTCTAGAGAACCTGTTTTTCTAGTGCCATTAGATGTAATGTCACTTTATATGACTATTCAACAGGAGGCTATAGCCATGGTGCATCAAGCACATCAAGCTTTACATCAGGAGTATCCAACCTGCGGCCCCGTGAAGTATTTTGTGTGGCCCCGGTTGAGGGCGATGCAGTGTTTTCCTCTGCTGCCCCCGGGTGTTTACCATCTTGCCGACTCCCTCCTCTGTCTTGCTGTACCTCCTCTGTCTTGCTGCAGCGTTTGCACGTTTGTGCAGCCTCCAGAAAATTTTTTTTGGCCAATGCGGCCCAGGGAAGGCAAAAGGTTGGACACCCCTGCTTTACATGATGCTCCATGTCTTCATCTGGTTCCTACCAATTTATTTTCTGGCATCTTTGGTAGCCCTTGCTATGACCCATAACTATTCTCTTTATGATGGGTAGTTTTATATGCAAAAATAGGGAGTGGCTATGGAAGCCTCTTTTGCTCCTTCCACAGATAACCTTTTTATGACTGACTTTGAACATAAATGGGTGTACACTTCCCCTTTTTTTCAATATGCTCAGGGGTGGTGGTGTTACATTGATGACATATTTCTTATTTGGAAGGGTTCTATTGACTAGTTAAAAATTTTTTGCAGACACTGAATTCCTGTCACCTCACAATTAAGTTTGTTCCTCATTGGGATTTTAATGTAATTTTTTTATTTTTGGACATTCAAATTTCTAAGGAAAGAGGGAGATTGTTTACCATTGTATTTGTGAAGACAACAGATTGTAACACTCTTTTACACTTTTCCAGCATGCACCCTGTATATTCTCGGAGCATTCCTTTTTCTCAATTTTTCAGATATAGGAGATTGTGTTTATCTATAAAGAATTATGATACAAAAGCACTGGAATTGAAGGCTAAACTACAAGCTTGGGGACATCCTGATTTGATTGTCAAGAAGGCAGCTGTAAGAGCTAGATGTAATCACAGAAGTGATTTATTGATTCCTCCTATGCGAGAGACGGAATTGGAGATGGCTACGTGTGTATTGAAATTTAATACCCATACTGCAGATATGGTGTGGATTAAAAATAACTTGAATGTATTGACAGCTCATGTATTGACAGCTAATCAGATTTTGAAAGATTTAACTACAGGCAGTCCCCGAGTTACAGACGCCCACCTTAAGTATGACTCGTACTTAAGAATGCGGTTGCAGCTGTGTTTGATTTCACTGAGCAGTATTTTCAGTGGCATAGACTCCTATACTTCTCCTGCAGCAAGTTAAGGAATGATGCATGGCCACATTAAGAACAGTGTGTGGTTGTGCATGCTGTACCTTAGAGGGAATATTGGTAGGGACAGTTGGGCCTTGTCAGCTGGAAGCAGAGGTAAGCAGCAAGAATCTTAAAATCTACAAGTTCTGAGTTACATCCAAATCAGACTTAACCCTTTCAGGACCAAGGGACATATTTGTCCCATAACTTTAAAATCCTATAAATTTTGATTGGGATAGTCTACAGTTCTAAATTTGATATGTACGGATTCCATATGATACTGCCTTTATGTAAACAAACTGGTTCCGACATTCATTCATTAGCGTCGTTGCTAGATTGACGAGAAGATTCACTTGCCACACTGTCCATAAGTCAGAAGTGTGATTTTTTTAAATAAAAATAATGATATTTCACAAAAAAAATCAATTTTTTGGCATCTGCAAGCCCTTTTTACCATAAAAATGTCGTCAAAACCACAAAAATTGGCCTACGATCCTTATGGTCCTGAAAGGGTTAAGAACAGCTTTAAAAATGTAACTTGTTCTTAACCCAGGGACTGCCTGTATTGTATTCTGTTATAGTAGAAATTCTAACTTGAGTGATTATTTGTGCCCTACAGAGACAGAGAAACGTGGGGAAGAGGAGGGTGGCTATCGGGGGACACTAAAAATGTGGAAGCTGTTTTGTTTGTTCCATAATGATGGAGGTTTCCAATTTTATAGACCCAAAATTTCAAAAAGGTTTTCATTTATATTCAGATTCTATCTGTACATCTTGCAATGTTACCTACCTGTTGATCTGCCCCTGTAATCTTCTGTACATGGGACAAACTTCCCAACAATTGAAGACTCGTCTCATAGAACATAGGCATTCTGTTGTGTTGTGAAAAACACAAAACTGTGGAGCTGAAGACACTATGGCATGCAGGAAGGATGGCACATGCTCAGAACTTTACAAATTATGTCATCTATTTGTGTGCCTACTCAATCCTGTTTGTAGAGGGGAAAGAGACTTTTTCACATTCACATAAAAAACTATAAAATTGTCTCCTTCAATGTGTAAATAGTGTTATTTACTTATATGCATAAAACTTCCAGCGTTTTTGCGGGATTCCCTCCTTTTTGCAATTCTCCCCTTACCTTGTTTAATTGTTAAGGTGACAACCCAAATTATCCAGCTTCCATTTACCTCTCCCTCATGACTCTTATTTATTCACCTCTAGCAATTATCAGTCTGAGAAATATTTACTCCAGCTGGAAGCTGGGTTACATCCAGCTGATGCATTATCATAACACTTCCTAGGAGACAGATTTGGACATGATCAAATCATTTTTTTATGATTTGGTAAAATATAGTATTTGATTTGTCTCTTATTGAATACAGCAGGCACTCAAGACAAGTTACAATCTGAAATGCATCTGCTACAAATCATTTTCTTTTTACTCTATCATATAGTACTCTGCAATATATTTAACAGTCACTTTATTTTTAAAGGCATTATATTTCTTACACAAAATTTTCCTGGCTTGGGGAGGGATGGGCATCACAGTGCACTTATTTTTAAAATCACTTTGGCCTAATACAATGCTTACATTAAGCTATATTAAAATACATACCATTTCTCTAATTGTGGATGACATGGGGACATAATTTGTCCCCATCCTGGTCCCCACGGTTAACCACAGGAACCTGTCCATGTGCCACTCTTTAAGGAGAGAGGGAAGAACCAGAGTATAATGGACACAACCACTGGCCCTCAATCCTTGCATTGAAGAATGCTGGTGTAGAAGGACTGAGGTTGAAATAGACACTAAAGAATGACACATGATGGTTTCCCGCAATTATCCATGGTGACAGGGGCAGGGACAAATTCTGTCCCCATGTTATTCTTAATCTTAGCTTAGCTGTACTTGCCATCACAGCTTTCTCCACATACTCCTACACATGAATTTTGACTTTTATGTGCATATGTTGTGTGCATGTACATAGAACAAACCAAATAAAACTGCAGACTGTGTACAAGATGCAGACAAAATTTATTGTGACAAGATTTAAAATATATATAAAACCCTTTTACCAATCAAGGGACCCAACACGGTCCGTGTTTCGGACAAACCATCGATTTTTGATACTTGGAAAGAGATTATTATCATGAATAGAGAGATCATTAGAGCAGATCTCCACTTAGCCTTTTTGTTGGAATATTGCCGGAAACAAATGATTCCCAGAGGCTTGCGCATTATGACATCGATTTGTGCACGTACATAGAAACATGATGGCAGATAAAGGCCAAATGGCCTTTTCAGACTGCCCATCCACAGCATCCACTATCTCTTCTTCTCCCTAAGAGATCCCACATGCCTTTCCCACACTTTCTTAAATTCAGACAGTCTTTGTCTCTACCACCTCTACCAGGAGACTAATTCACTCATCTACCACCCTTTCTGTAAAAAAAAATAATTCCTTAGAGCACACTGCTACTTACATCTTACTCTTATGAACACTTCAGAAAACAACTTAAGTCCTATCTTTTCTCTAAATATCTGTCCAAGTAGTTATTTACTAATGTTTTCCTTGTTAATTATGTAACTTTTGTAAACCCCATTGAACTCATGGTTATGCGGTATAGAAATTTGATGTTATGTGTTACTCCTGAGCCTTTCACATCTTAACTTCATCCTATGCCCTCACATTCTGGAGCTTCCTTTCAAATGCCTCTTGCACATTTATGTACGTAGGTATTCAAACATCTATATCATCTCCCCTCCCCCACTTTTTTTTCCAAAATATACATACTGAGATCTTTAAGTCTGTCCCCATATGCCTTATGATGAAGACCACCATTCATTTTAGTAGCCTTCCTCAGGGCTGACTCAATCCTTTTTATATCTTTTTGAAGATGCGGTCTTCAGAATTGTACACAATATTCAAAATGAGGCCTCACCAGAGTCTTATACAGGGTCTGGGGTGGAGCTTGGATGGGTCTGGGACGGAGCTTGGGGGGTACTCGGTATTTGTTAGGCATAAGGGGTACTTGGCTTGAAGAAGTTGAAAAATTCTATGGTAGAACATTGGATGGCAAGCATGGTATGATCAGTTATAGGATGAAGTACATCAGCATTTGAAATTCGAGACTCGGAGAATCGGGCCCTGTGTCAGAAGGTCTGGGTAATTTGAATTTGTGCACTCTCATAGAGGGTCAAGGGAAGAGGTGAGTTTTTATTGCCTTCCTGAAGTTCAGTAGACCTTGTAACAATCTGGGTGTGGGTAGGTGGTTTGTTCTAGAGGTGCGGTAGGTAGTGCGAGTAAGACCTTTTTTGCCTAGTAAAACTCTATGGCTCCTAGTGAAGCCTAAGTCTGTTTAGGCACTTCTAGGCATAATTCTATAAGCTGTGCCTAGCATTTGATTGACAATCTTGCAGAATGTCACCCACAATGTAACATAGAAACATAGAACATGACGGCAGAAAAGGGCCACGGCCCATCTAGTCTGCCCACACTAATGGCTCACCCCCTAACTACCTCCATGAAGAGATCCCACATGCCAGTCCCATCTTTTCTTAAAATCTGGCACCTTGTCGACCATCTTTGCTCTTCTTAAAACATAGCCCCTGTACATTTGCATAGAGGGTTTGTATGTTAAGCAATTGAATTTTAAAAGAATATTTGTGTTACTCATGTCATGAGTTTGATGTTTCCAAAGGCTTTCATGAAAAGTTATGTTTAAGGGTTCCTTTTACGAAGGTGCACTATACAACGCCCCGCGCGCTAACTCCATGCTACACGGAAAATGCCAACGCCAGCTCTATGGAGGTGTTAGCATCTAGCATTGTTGCACTTTCGTAAAAGGAGCTCTAAGTGTTGCATTTATATTCAATTTTATTCTTATTTTCATTTTCTTCTTTAATTTTATACACCTGTGGTTTAACTAAGTGATACACCAAAATGTAAAAAAAAAATATTAAAGTTGCATAACATTATTGATTTTGTGCTAAATGTATTTTAAGTATGTTTATGTTCATTATGTTTTTACACTCCTGAAGCAGGTCGTTTGGCCGAGTCTTAATAGATATAATCAAAAGACTGACCACCGCAGTTCGCTTTCACTGGTTTTCTTCCCTGTCTACCTGGGAGGGCAGCATAGGCAGCAGAACGGTGCTATGTTTGGGGGGGGGGGGACCAGGAACTCCGCCCTAATGCATGACCTCTCACAAGCTCCCGAGTCCCCCACCCACTTCCTTCCGGCGCTTTAGTTTTCAATCTTCAGCAGCCGCCACGTGGCGGCCACGAGCGTGCCTGCCCCCGGTGGTAGAATGAAGGGTTCTGGGGCAGGGCTGCAATTTGACGCTGCGCGGTGGCTGTGTGGCACCTACAGCTTCAGTACCCTGAGGTTGTGGGTAGAGAATGACACGGTGGTTGTTACCCGCCAAAACGATGACCAAAAAAAAAGGTCACAGCGAGTTCAGTATGTAGGCTTGCTTAGGCACCATTTGTAGACTCTGGCCCTTAGTGCCAATTTTTTCCAGCGCCAAATTTTGAGCACCATTTATAGAATTTCCTCCTAAATGTAAAAAGTGCAGTCTTTGCCCATCCCTCACCTGTTCCAAGCACATTTCCAAGTTAGGTGCTTAAAGTTAAAAGAAATCAATACTCATTAATTCCACTGTTAGAGCAGCTAAGGCATTATGTTAACTATCATTTTGCATTAATTGCCATGTAAACTGTTAACAAAGCTTAGCCAAAGGCAATAATAATTAAATGTAATACAAACTGATGAAACTTGAATTCAGTTCTGGTCAGGAATGTGCAGCCACAGCATTTTCATTTTGGTTTTGTCATTTGTTTATGCCATGCTGTTTCCACAGTACACTAAAATAGTGTTTGCCAAGTCAGGTTTTCAGGCTATCCTCAATGAAATTGATTTGCATATTCTGCCATCATTGTATATAAATCTCTTTCATGTATATTCATTCTGGATAGCCTGAAAAACTGACTGGCACGGGGATACTCCAGGACTGACTTGAGAAACACTGCTTTAAAGTGTGAAAACAGCATAGAACAAAAACTGTTTTGAGAATAACGATCATCAGTGCTCTCATGCCATTTTCAAGTGTCAGCTCATCCCTAATTCCATAAGTGTTAAATTCTACAGAGTGAGAATCCTGCTGCTGTCCCATAAGGGGGTAGGGGTGGGATGGGGTGGCATACTGAACATAGTCTGCCCAAATGAAATGATTAAGTGGAAAATGTTGATATTAGGAAAGTAAATGCTGCTTCAGTGTCTCCAATTCCTTTGTGCCCTCTTGGCAATGTATTTTTTTGGTATGCTGCGAAGGTCACAGAACTTGCAACTTGTTTTGCAATTAATATAGTAGCATCTTTTGCACGCCAGCAACTATATTGTCTCTGCAGGACAGCAAGTTAATGTTCAAAGAGAAACCTCATAGGGATTTCCCATTAAAGAGCAAACTCTCTCTATTTAAAAAAAAAATTAAATGGTTTACAGTAATAGAACATATAAAATAGACATCAGAAAATAAAATTTTAAAATATTCACTCTTAAATAGTTTCTTCTGCTCCACAATCAACCAAATACATCACAGGAACGCTGTATCCACACAGCTGGGTTTTTAACTGTTTCTTAAATTGTAACTGGTTTGAACATAGTCGAAACTGCCCTACCAAAGCATTCAACAGTTTAACACCAGCAATACAAAAAGTCATTGCTCTAGTGCAGTGTCTCTCAAACTTTCTCGAGCTGGGGCACACTAAAGGTAGTGGCCACGGCTCGAGGCACCCAGAAGTGTGCTTTCATCGCTGTGATAACATCACAAGCATGCGTGACATCATCATGTTGACATCCAAAGATGCGCAGAAGCCCTCCAGACAGGCCCTGAAATGCCAGTAGGGCAGGTGTCTCAAAGTCCCTCCTTGAGGGCCGCAATCCAGTCAGATTTTCAAGATTTCTTCAATGAATATGCATGAGATCTATGTGCATGCACTGCTTTCAATGCATATTCATTGGGGAAATCCTGAAAACCTAACTGGATTGCGGCCCTCAAGGAGGGACTTTGAGATCCCTGCAGTAGGGCGTACCAGCAGGGAAGCCTAACAAATATCAACTGAGTACCCCCAACCACAGACCTCCCAAACTCCACCCTAGACCCACCCAAGCTCTTCCCCAGATCCCACCCCCTTTACTAATTGTAATGCAATTTTTTCCATTCATTTCTCATATACATACAATATACATAGCAGATATAAATTCTCAAAACTGACACATTACAATCACTATATTGAAAATAAAATCATTTTCCCTACCTTTGTTGTGTGGTGACTTTATTTTTCTGTGCTTTTAACTATGTTTCCAGGACCTTTTTATCCATTAACTGTTTTTCTCTTCTTCACTTTCTGCCTTGCATCTATCTTTGTTAGAAAGGCATACAGGGACTCAATGTAAATACCAGTCAGAAAAGGAATTATATTAATGAATGAGAGACTGACTGTGGTAGTATTAAATACCAGTGGGGAGAGAGCAAATGACTCCTAAAAACGCTCAGAAAAGTGAAACTCTGAAAGGGAGGTGGATACCTCCCCTTGAGGCAAGAGTTTACCGTCCAATCATTGCATTTGCTTTGTAGAACATCACTTTCTGACCACTGGTAAAAACTAATATTGTTTGAATGAACTCTGTTAAATTGACAAAAAAAGTTCAAAATAATTATGCACAACTCTTGCTCATTGGAACGATGATACCATGCACTTATCTGTACCAACTTTAAAGTTTGTAGTTGTAAGGGCCCTAGTCCATTTTTTTCTCTCTTCCTCCTGCATGCTTCTCCTCTGGTCCTCCATCCCTCCCCCAACCAACATCTCTTTCTCTCTCTCCCTCCATGAGTCCAAATTTTCACTCTCTGCCCTCTCCCCCTTCCCCAGAGTGTAACATTTCTCTTTCCCTCCTTTCTGTCTTCCCCATCCATCTCATCCTCTCTTTGAGCCTAACAGTCTCTCTGTCCTCGCCTCTTCCCTCAAGTGGCATCCCTCCTTCCCACCCCCAACCCAACATGCTCTCTTTCCATGCATGCACCATCTCACCCTCCCCTCCAGTGTGTATCACCTTTCATTACCCTCCCTTTCTGCCAGGTCCAGCAGCACTTCTTCTCCCCTTTACTTGCCCCCTGTTCAGCAGTACCCCTTCCATCCTCCCCCTGTCCAGCATTACCCCTTCTCCCTTCTCTCCACCCCTCCCGTCCAGCAGTACCCCTACTCCCTTCTCTCCTCCCCCGTCAAGCAGTATCACTTCTCCCTTCCCTGCTCCCCATGTCCAGAAGTACCCCTTCTCCCTTCCTTCCTCCCCCCACTATCCAGTAGTACAACTTCTCCCTTCCCTGCTCCCCATGTTCAGCAGTACCTCTTCTCCCTTCCCTCCTTCCCTGTCCAGCATACCTCTCCTCTCTCTAGGCTAGTGGCAGCTCACTGTTTGGTTTTAACTTAGCCACACAGCTGCTGCTTTTGCTAGGATTAGTTTAGCCGTGGTTTCATCAAGCAGCCTCGTGGCTTTTGCTAGGCTGGCCCATCTCGCATCATCGAAGTGGGCTGGCCTAGCAAAGGCCCCATGGCTGCTTGAAGAAACCGAGTCTAAACTAATGCTAGTGGCAGCTCTGTGACTAAGTTAAAATTACACTGAGTTGCCGCTGCAGCTGGTCCAAGGGTGAGGAGAGAAGCTGCCGGATCTCCTGCTTGCCTCTTCCTCTCTGATTTTTAAGTATGCCGCGGCATACAGGGGCAGGAAGAAAGGTGCCGGCGTCAGCTAACTTGCAACTTCCTGCCTTCTGCTGTTGATACGAAAACAGGAGTCTCGGCAGCAAAAGGCAGGAAGTTGCAAGTTAGCTGACACTGGTGCCTCTTTTCCTGCCCTTGTATGCTGTGGCACACATAAAATCAGAGAAGAAGAGGCAAGCAGGAGTCCCGGTAGAGTATCGGCAGCAGAAGGCAAGCAGTTCTAAGTTAGCTGACACTGGCACCTCTCTTCCTGCCCTGTATGCCGTGGCACACTTTATATCTCAGGAGGCACACGGTTTGCGATACACTGCTCTAGTGTCTGCATATCTTTCCCGCTCTGTTGGGTCCAATACCTTTGGATTTTTGGATCACAAAGATCTATTTGGCTGATAAGGAATCACAACTTGGCTAAAATACCATGGTGTTTGATGGTAAATAGTTTTGATGAATCACAGAAATCACTATGCTGAACCCAGGCCTATTTTTTTTTTTTTTTTAGCATGGACAACTGAAATCTCCATGTGTGGTTTGTCATTTCCTGCCCTTCTCCATCCTCATTCTGTCCCTTGCCACTGTAGGTAAAATTATCCATGCTGGCAAACATGGGTTCTTCTACTCAAAGATGGGGGTGGCCCTTTCTTCATGGGTGAACAGCTGTTTATACACAGGCAAAATCTTTGAAAATTCTCTGGAACTCTTATAAAATAGCACTGGAAAAATGCTTTTCTGTCTGACAGCAGCCTGTTTCTGTTACCTTTTCTCATTTATATGCACAAGAATTCCTTCAATTAATTTCAGTTTAAAAATAGAACAGAGCAGTGAGTACTTATAATTGTCTACGATCAAACAATGGTTTAGCATAACAACCCAGAGTTTATCCATACCCATATCCTTTCATGGAGGTAATATATAGAAATAAAACAAAAATTCTGACTCTTTTCTAAAATTAAAATACAGCTTTAGAACCTGCTCAGAATTGATATTTAACATTTAAGTTACTGTTAAAAGAAAATAATATCTGAATATGATTGTGGGTTGTCACCAAAATGCCCTTTAGTAAAGAACTTACAATATATGGAAATAAAAGTTAGCAAACAGAACCTGTATCTATCATATAAAATAGTGCTTTAATTCCCTTTACAAATATACATACATACACACAGAACTTATATATGTATATTTTACAGAACCTAGATGGATAGATTGGTAAAGAATTTATATAATATCCATATCTAAGGGGCAATGAAAACCTTGATGATAAACATACCAGGATATAGACAGAGTATTGTTGAATTACCACAGGATGGCAGGTAGTTTTAACATTCATAATTTATATGACTATAGTGACACTGAGTGGTATGCTCGAAGAATTGCAAGATTTCTTGAAAACATGAGACTTGTCCATAGCCCAGTGGCTCTTAATCAAGTCCTTGACACACACACACCCAGTCTGGTTTTTAGGATGTCCACAATTAATATAAACTTACACTGGCTACCCATCAAAATTCGTATCACCTTCAAACTATCATGCATAATGTTCCAAATCCTATATGCAAAAACTGCTGAACCACTCAAACTTATTCATCAATTTCTGGTCAAAACCAACCAGAAAACTAGAATTGCTTCAACAATTCCTTCTATCTCCCAAAAGAGGTTAAATACTTACATATATTTGACTCGTTCTTCACATACCTTGGCACCAAGACCTGGAACAATCTCTCAACGGATATCAGGATGCAAATATTCTACAACAGATTCCTAAAAAAAAGTAGTAAGCTACTACTCACTCCTTGGGTGTTTGTTATGTATGTATAAACTAGTATTTTAGCCTATTACACTAACGGGTGCTAGAATATATGTCGGTCTGTCTTTATTTCTGTCTCTCTCTTTCCCTCCCGCTGTCTTTCTTTCTGTCTGTCTCCCTGGCCCCCTTTGTCTGTCTGTCTTTCTGTGTCTCTCCCTGCCCCTGTGTCTTTCTTCTTTTCTTTCTGTCTGCCTTCCTCCCGCTGTCTGTCTTTCTTTCTATCCATCTATCTCTCTCCCTGCCTCCTATGCAACAGCATTTCTCTCCCCCCACTTCCCTGTGCAGCAGCCATAGCAGTATTCCCTCCCCCTCCATTTCCCTGTGCAGCAGCCACAGCAGCAGCATTCCCTACCCCTCCATTTCCCTCCCCCTACACCACTTCCCTATGCAGCAGCAGCGTTTCCCCTACCTCCCCTTTCTCTTCCCGCGGTCTGGCCGGCTCCCTTACTGCCCCCCCCTTCCCTTCCCTTCCCGCGGTCCCGACAAACCTGCAGATTCCAGCAGCGTGTGCAGCACTCTACACACGCTGCTTTGGGGCCTTCTACTGCCCTGATTTACTCTGGCACGTCCCTGATGCCGAGTCGCTGTTAATATTCCGATACCATCTCTCTGTCTCGCAGCGGGTTTGCCGGCTCTGGCCAAAGTTCATTTTTTAGTTCAAAGCCGACACTGCGTCTCCTCTCTCGATCCTCACCAGAGTCGGAAGTCTTCTCCGACTCTGGTGAGGTTCGATAGAGGAGCCGCGGTGGGGGCTTTGAACAAAAAAATGAAATTTGTCTGGCCGGAGCTGGCAAACCTGCTGCGAGACAGAGAGATGCATGGTAAGTGTGCATGCGCACTCTTCCGGCCACTGAACTACAGATCAGGCAACATGGCGTTAAGAGTGCGCATGCGCGCTTAGCGTTTTATTATTACAGATGGGTTTAAATAATATGTTCTTTGTATTATGCAGCGCTCCTTTAGAACCCTTGAGAAAGCCTTTGTGTGGCGAATGTGGGCCGATCGGGGCAGGCTAGTGATTCTGCATATTAAAAGATAAGTGAAAATACTTTCTGTTATGTTGGATTTTTTTTTTTTTTTTAATTGGTTGAATCGTGAAACAACAGTATGAGTAATACATGAAGGAAGAGGTGAAAATAAGGGTCAAGGACAAGTATCATTACTCACTGAAATAAAAATTCATGTGTAATTAAGTGGATGTTGAAGACCCTTTGGACCTCTCTCTATATTGGACACTCGGAAGTGGGATCTTTTGTAACTGTGGATGTTTCCAGTTTACCTCACTTCATCATCTTCTGCATCTTGTTAATAATTCAAGCAGAGGCTTCCCCCATGTCTTTCTCAATAACAGACTATGGACTTTTCCTCCAGGAACTTGTCCAAACCTTTTTTAAAACCAGCTACACTATCCACTCTTACCACATCCTCTGGCAACGCATTCCAGAGCTTAACTATTCTCTGAGTGAAAAAAAATTTTTTCTCCTATTGGGTTTAAAAGTATTTCCCTGGAATTTCATTGAGTGTCCCCCTAGTACACAATATTCAAAATGAGGCCTCACCAGAATCTTAAACAGGGTCTGGGGTGGAGCTTGGATGGGTCTGGGGCGGAGCTTGGGGGGTACTCGGTATTTGTTAGGCATAAGGGGTACTTGGCTTGAAGAAGTTGAGAAATTCTATGGTAGAACATTGGATGGCAAGCATGGTGTGGTCAGATATAGGATGAAGTACATCAGCATTCGAAATTTGAGACTCGAGTGGAGAATCGGGCCCTGTGTCATGAGGAGTAGTGGCTCGTGGCCAGTAGGGGGTGATGTTTATGGGACGGTAATGGAATGGATATCAGAACATGATAGTGCAGTATTTTTTCTATAAAAGGGCCTGTTTTTTGTATGATTCTGGGTAATTCTAGTTAGATACAAGCATATGTGTTAGTTAAGGCCACGCCCAATAGAAGCGTACGACAAACTGGTGAATAAAAATCTGAATATAAATGAAGCTAAAGCCAGAAAAACACACTACAGATTAATATAAGGGAAAGTATAATAATATTCTTTTGATGTACTTTGCTATAAGGCCAGATCATGAAGGAAACCAGGTATACATGGACTCCATTTTGGATTCTTTGTCTTTTATATATCTTCTCTGTCTTTGGAATCCATTTTGTGTCAGGGACTTTCTGTCAAGTCTTTGTTCAGAGAGATTTCCGCTCCTAGCATCATGGTGTTAATTGATACCAGCTGTGCCTTAGGCTGGGAAGACGTATCCTAAACTGAGATATAACATTTATGAAATATGAGTTATGAATGGCCGAGATATAAATGAGAATTATGAATGCTTGGGCCCAAGAAAATATGAATGAAGCAAATATGAATGTGCGGATGTGAAAGAATTGGTAGAAGAACATAATATATATATTTGCAACCTAAAGAAATCCTAAAGCAACATCTGGAAAAAATTAGAGTCAGACACTGTGTGTGAAGCTGTCAGCTTAGGGGGTAACAGCCCCTCCTTCTCGTCTTCCTTTCTCCTGTATTGTAATGACAAGCAAGCTGACTAATTTTCAGCACCCTGTTAATAATTGTAGATTCTCTTGAATATGTTATAACATGTTAATGTATATTCAGAAATCAAAAGTAATTTCTGAAACTTTGTCTAACTTTTAACCGTAGAGGAATTTCTTTGTCTAATTTTAAACACCTCCTTTGTTGATTTTTATTGGTTGAGAAACTGATGATGTCATAATGAGCCAAAGGTATATAATAGAGTGTCGTAAGATATTAAGCTGAGCTCGTTATAAGAAGGCCAGCATTTGGCAATTATAACGATCTCCCGCTAATGTAACGGCTAATTAATGCAATTATGCTTTATCTTTTGGTCTGGCATTTTGTCTCCTTTAGTTTCCCTTCCTTCCCCCCCATGCCCTGGCATCTCTCTCCTCTCCTTCTGTCTCCCCCTCCCACTCCATTATCTAGCATCTCTTCTCCTTCCTTTCTCTCCTTCCTTCCACCTGGTCTGGCATCTGCCTCCTCCCCCTCCCCCTGACATCTCTTCCCCCCCTCCATGGTCTGGTAGCTCCTTTCCTTTCCTCCCATGGTCTTGGCATCTCTTTCCTCTCCCTTCCCTGGTGTTCCTTATCCCCTCTCTCTCCCCAATTGGGTGCTGCTGCAGCAGCACTTCTCTTCCCCTCCCAAATGGGTGCAGCAGCAGCAGCACTTCTCTTCCCGTCCCCAATTGGGTGCTGCAGCATTTCTCTTCCCCCTCCCACCCAAAAAAATTGGGTGCAGCAGCAGAACATTTCTCTTCCCCCTCCCCTCCCCATTGGATGCAGCAGCATATCTCTTCCCCCCTTGGGTGCAGCAGCTGCACTTCTCTTTTGCCCCCTCCCCAATTCAGTGCAGCAGCAGCATCTCTCTTCCCCCTCCCCCCTTGGGTGCAGCAACAGCATCTCTCTTCCCCCCTCCCTGGGTGCAGCAGCAGCAGCAGCATTTCTCTTCCCATCTCTCCCATCGGCGGAGTCGCAAGCTTCCGTCCATCGCTGACCTCTTGCTGCTCTTCTTGCTTCGGGCCTTCCTCGTTGCTAGGTCCTGCCTTCGCAGAAACAGAAAGTAGGCAGGACCTGGGAGCCAGGAAGGCCCATAGTAAGGAAGAGCAGCAAGACAAGTTTTAACTTCCTTCCGTTGCTGACCTGTCTCCCTTAACTTCCCTCCGTCGCTGACCTTAGCCCTAGCGAACTCATGCTCCAGGGCTCGAACGTGTGCGTGCCTTCTCTTCTCCTCCCTTCCCCCCCCCGGAACGTAATTTCCAGTTTCGGAGGGAAGAGAAGGGAAGCTGGCACGCACACCTTAAAGCCCCAAATCATGAGTTCGCTATGGGCTAAGGTGGGAAATCGCCAAGCCGGTGAGAGGTGGGGGTTGTTTTTTGGGGGGTTTTTAAAAACCAAAAGCAGCGGCAGGATTCACGATAGATGGCAGCCGGCTGATCATCTAAATTAGCCAGGCGCAGTGCCTGGCTAAAAGGCCCTAGGGCAGTGGTAGGCAAACTCATTAGTCATAAGAGCCAAAATCAGCAGTACAATGATTAAGATTTTTTTGAGAGCCATACCCCTGCCTGCTTGGGCTATGACGGCTACGTCAACCTGACTTACACCCGCTCGTCTGCACGTAGTCAAAATCGATTCGTGGCAGAGCCTAGAGAATGACAGGGGGGAAAAAATTTGTCTTTGTCCCCTCCCCGTCAGCTCGGTCCCCATCCCTGCAAACCACCTGATTCCATCCACACAAGCCTTGAATTGTTTTATATTGAACTTATTATATCAAAGTATAAAAAGAAACAATATTCTGTACAATTGTCAATTTATAAATCAGTGTTTTCTACCCATTCTCTCTTCTACATTTCCCTTCAGCGTCCTCAGCCCATTCTCTCTCCACTTTCCTTCAGCGCACGCACATAAAAACAAGCAAATAATTTTATATCATTTTCATTCTATTCATTCATAGAAATTAAAGTCTAAATAATGCCAGTCACATAACAAAACATGATTTTACAAAAATAATTCTTTGCACAGTCAAGCCTGCAAGGATTACTAGATGTCTTTCAGCAGCTTCCATCCCTCCCTCTTACCTTCGTGGCCAAGCCAAAATGATCTACCAACAATAAAATTTTAAAAACACAAAGCACACTGTACGCAGAGAAAATGTTAATCATCTTTTATATTTCGCGGGTTTTCAAAGAGGTCAAGGCAGATGACTTTATGCAATGTCACCTCAGTAACAACTATACAAAAATAGACAAATATACCCCCTCCCTTTTTACTAAACCGCGATAGTGTTTTTTTAACACAGGGAGCTGCGCTGAATGCCCCACGCTGCTCTCAACGCTCATAGGCTCCCTGCACTAAAAACCACTATTGCGGTTTAGTAAAAGGGGGCCTTTATAGACAGCATATATAAATATAGACAGCATATATAAATTCTCAAAATGGACACATTTTGATCACTAAATTGAAAATAAAATCATTTTTCCTAACTTAGTTTGGTAATTTCATCAGTCTCTGGTTGCACTTAATTCTTCTGACTGTGCATCCAATATTTATTCCCTTCTTTCAGCCTCCTGTATGCTTCCTCTCCTCCAGACCTCATTCCCTCCCCCAACTTTTTCTTTGTTTCACCCTGCCCCTTTCTTTCTATCTTTCTCTCTCTCTCTCTCTCCGTTCCCCATTTCTTTCTTTCACCCTGCCCCCTTTCTTTCTTTCTGTCTGTCTTTCTCTCTCTGTGCCCCATTTTTTTTTCTTTCTTTGTTTCACCCTGCCCCCTTTCTTTCTTTCTGGCTCCCTGCCCTCCCCCATGCCACTGCCATTGGGAATCATGCTGCCACCGCCGCCGGGGAATAGACTGTCACTGCTGCAATTGGAAACAGGCAGTTCTCCCTGCATTTCTTCCCCGTGGGGCCAACTCTTGCCACCCAATGCCAGGCAGTGATTGGCTGGCCCAGAACGTCCTCTCCGACGTCAGAATGAAGCAAGACCTGCTTTTACTGGAACACTGGTCCACGACCTGGCAGTTGGGCTTCAACGCGAAAAAATGCAAGGTCATGCATCTTGGTAACAATAATCCATGTAGGACATACTCACTGAATGGTGAAACCTTGGCCAAGACTGCAGCAGAGCGGGATTTGGGGGTGATCATTAGTGGAAACATGAAATCAGCCAATCAAGTGGAGAAGGCTTCATCCAAGGCTAGACAAATGCTGGGTTGTATCCATAGAAGCTTTGTTAGCCGGAAGCCAGAGGTCATAATGCCATTGTACAGAAGCATGGTGAGACCTCATCTGGAGTACTGTGTGCAATTCTGGAGGCCACACTACCGTAAGGATGTGCTGAGAGTTGAGTCGGTTCAGCGAATGGCCACCAGGATGATCCTGGGGCTCAAGGATTTCTCGTATGAAGACAGGCTGCACAAGTTGCAGCTATACTCTCTCGAAGAACATAGGGAGAGGGGAGATATGATAGAGACATTTAAGTACATCACTGGTCGCATAGAGGTGGAAGACGACATTTTCCTTCTAAAAGGACCCTTGTCCACAAGGGGACATCCGCTGAAAATCAGGGGGGGGGGGGAAAATCTCATGGGGATACCAGGAAGTACTTCTTCACTGAAAGAGTGGTGGACCATTGGAATGAGCTCCCGGAACAGGTGATCGTAGCCAGCAGCATACAAGATTTTAAGAATAAATGGGATGCCCATGTGAGATCTCTACAAGGGTAGCGTAGAGGAGGGCAGCATGGGTAGGATTGATAGAGTGTAGCTTGGGGAGGGTTGTTAGAGTGGGAAGACTTGATGGGCTATGGCCCTTTTCTGCCATCATTTTCTATGTTTCTATAATCTCCCTGCAGAGTTTCAGCTAAGTTTCTTTTGCTGTATTTTTGAATGGAAAGAACTGATATAAATAAAAAGTGGAATTTTTCTTTTTGATATTGGGAAGGACATGTTGAGTTTTTTTTCTCCTTTTAGGCTTTATTTTCTGTGCTCGCCTTTTTTTTCTGGTCTAATTTTGAAGTCAGTGATAGTACATCAGTACTCCAGTAAAGCACAACTTTGCAGTATTGCTGATATCTGTGCTTGTTAAGTCTATGAGACTTCACATTTTGTAAAAATTGTAGAGTTTAACTTTCCTTTCCACTTCAAGAAGCAAGCAAGCAATTTTTTTGTATATTGAGTTAATTAGTGTTTGCTCCCTGTGTGTATAAATTCTACTTAAGTTTGAGTGCCATTTTGTAGAGTAGTACTGAGCATATGTTTTGGAGTCAGCACCGATTTTTATTTATTTATTTTTTTGTGCATTTAAAGAACTGAGTACTAATTGTTTAGGCTCACCCTAGTCCTGCCTGGATCACATCCTCTTTCTATATGTACATTTTATAAATACAGTGTTCCCCTGTGAATTCAGTTCGCGGACTTGCTCATTCGCGATCTATCCAACCGCCTCTTCCTGTAGTAAAGTCAGACTACTGATTGGTGTGGCCCAACTTTACTACAGGAAGAGGTGGTCGGAGCAGACCGCAAGTGATTTTCTTCACCCTCTAGCTCTCCAGCTGCCCTCTCCTGCCTTTTGACAGGCAAAAAAACTGCATTTGCGTTTTTTTGAAATTCACGGGGGTTCCGTTTCAGGAACCCCCGCAAATTTCGGGGGAGTACTGTATATATATCCCAGCTTTGTAAAATTGGAATTTAGATGTTTATGCAATATAAACATCTATAGTCTAGAGGTTAGTTTATGCACATCTAAATCCCGAACAGAGCTTCTTAAATAAGCACTATACTCGCAGTGGGAGCAAACCTCTTGTTCTTGTTAAGCTTTAGCATTTCTCAAAGATGCATTCACTAAAATGTAACCATGGAAACAAAAAAAATAGGTTGAATAAAATGTTGTAGTTTGATATTTTTAATTGATGCATCTTGAATATTTTCAGTTAATCGTGTTCAAACATTTTATAGATTTTATATTTTCACCATCATTATTTATTCACCTCTTTGCTGTTTCCAAACTTATTTTAAGTGACTTGTAGTTGTTAAAAGAAAACAAATAAAATAAATCCTTTGGGAGGGAAAAACATTGTCCAATATGGTTTTGTTTGCTAATATTGTATTATGAGTATATTAATTATTGTATTTCAAAGTCTGGGACCCATCTATGTATGAAATATATCAGAAATGTGACCAGATTGTTATCTTGCAACATCATATACTGCAG
This sequence comes from Geotrypetes seraphini, assembly GCF_902459505.1. NCBI lineage: Eukaryota > Metazoa > Chordata > Amphibia > Gymnophiona > Dermophiidae > Geotrypetes > Geotrypetes seraphini. Next base: position 120,053,827 of record NC_047085.1, read on the forward strand.
AGCTCAGGAATCCTAAGCAGCTCCTACACTGCCTACCTTTTAATTTTGCCTTCTGGCCATATATGGAATCTTCCATGGAGACCATCAGGAACATAGTTACCTTAGCAACAACTGCCACGCAAGACTATTCATCACAACTCTTTGGTTTTTCTTAGACTCATTAGAGGAGTGGTCAAGGGAAATATAATATTTGAGAGCCTTTCCAAATTAGAAGATGGGGAGAGCACCTGGACCAATGCAGCTCATAAATATCTCAATGTCATACTAGATGGTTGAACAACATTTAAATACAGCAGGGATCGTTATATACAAGTGGATGTTATTCATGTCACAGACTCTGGAAAAGAGCAAGAGTGGCAATACAGTAGTCATTTTATTGTCAGAATGGTGGGCCTTCACTTATAGTTATTTTCACATTTAGGTAATTTGAGTTAATCTTAAGTATCTGACGTAACAGCACATTTACCTCCCTTTTACTAAGCTGCAGTAGAGATTTCTACCACAGCCCAGCTAAATTCTCCGACACTATTCCAACATTCATAGAATTCCTATGAGCATCAGAGCATTTAGCAACCTGGGCTGGGATAGAAACCTCTGTCATGGCTTACTAAAAGAGTGCCTTAGCAATTTACCCCCCCCCCTCCTTTTCACTAAGTCATGGTAAAGGTTTCAGGGCACTACATGCTCAGACACAGCTCAGACAATCTTACAATTCTATGAGCACCGGAGCAGGATTGGAGCATTTAGTGCTCCGTGCCTTGGTAGAAACCTCTACTGCGGCTTAGTAAAAAGGGGGTTATTTAAGTCTGCACCAAACATTATGCTTATTATTTAAATAAATTTATATTCCACATGTCGATATTCCTAACATTTCTTGATTGGATTTCTGATATAGCTCATTTGCAAACAGATCCCTGGGTTGGCAAATTCTCTGGCTAGTTAACTAGAAATAATGTTCACAGGCGTCATTTAGACTCTAGAAAAAATTATTAAAATTTGTTGCTGACCAAATTTCCCTGCTCCTCATTCAGGAGAGTCTAAGCATTCCACTAAGATAATCAAAGCTTCCTACATAGTTCTGTAATTTAGAATTTAAAAAAAAAAGAAAAAAGAATGACTTCCTTTTAGAAAAAGAGTTGGATTAGTATACTAAATCTTACGGTAGGATACTATTTATTAAAAGCCACTTGATATCTACATTGGATGTACTTTAGAGATGTTTAGACATGGGGAAAACATACTGCATGGTGTCTTTAGATATTTCAGCAGCCTTCAATACTATAGATTCCATGAAGTTGCTACAAAAATTACAATTGGGAGGTAAAGGAGGAGTGGACACCCCTGCTCTAAAGCAACACATAAGTGAGACATTTGCTAGTAATGTCTGAAGAAGTTTGGGGTAAGAAAATGGCAGGGGGGGAGCATATGTAGAGATGAATGCTGCTATGAGCAGTGGACTCCTTTTTATTGTTCTGTAAGATGCTTTTAGGTGAGGTATAAGAAAATCTTAGCTTTGTGAAAAGGGTAATTTTCTAAAATTAGTTATCTGGTGTTATTTTGTAATGCAGAGAAATAACAGAAGTTGAGGAAGAGTTGGGAAGCCACAAGTTAAATCTTGCTTCTTTTGATATCTAAAAAAAACCCCTAAAAACGTATTTGTTCACTTGATTCCTGGGTAATTGAAATTATCATCTCTATATATAAAATCAGAGGTATGTATGTGTGTGTGTGTGTATGTGCCGCGATCACGCAAAAACGGCTTGACCGATTTGAACGAAACTTGGTATGCAGATCCCTCACTACCTGGGGTGATATGTTCTGGGGGTCTCGTGGCCCACCTGCACACGTGGGCGGAGCTACAAACAGAAAATCAGATTTCACCCATTCATGTCAATGGAAAAAATGTAAAAAGCTGCCAATCTCACTGTAATTCAAAAACGGCTTGACCGATTTGAACGAAACTTGGTATGCAGATCCCTCATTACCTGGGGTGATATGTTCTGGGGGTCTCACGGCCCACCTGCACACGTGGGCGGAGCTACAAACAGAACATCAGATTTCACCCATTCATGTCAATGGAAAAAATGTAAAAAGCTGCCATTCTCACAGTAATTCAAAAACGGCTTGACCGATTTGAACGAACCTTGGTATGCAGATCCCTCACTACCTGGGGTGATATGTTCTGGGGGGTCTCGTGGCCCACCTGCACACGTGGGCGGAGCTACAAACAGAAAATCAGATTTCACCCATTCATGTCAATGGAAAAAATGTAAAAAGCTGCCATTCTCACAGTAATTCCAACTACCTGAGGTGATATGTTCTGGGGGTCTCGCGGCCCACCTGCATACGTGGCCGGAGCTACAAACAGAACATCAGATTTCACCCATTCATGTCAATGGAAAAAAAGTAAAAAGCTGCCATTCTCACAGTAATTCAAAAACGGCTTGACCGATTAGAACGAAACTTGGTATGCTGATCCCTCACTACCTGGGGTGATATGTTCTGGGGGTCTCGCGGCCCACCTGCACACGTGGGCGGAGCTACAAACAGAAAATCAGATTTCACCCATTCATGTAAATGGAAAAAATGTAAAAAGCTGCCATTCTCACTGTAATTCAAAAACGGCTTGACCGATTTGAATGAAACTTGATATGCAGGTCCCTCACTACCTGGCCTGATATGTTCTGGGGTCTCGCGGCCCACCTGCACACATGGGCGGAGCTACAAACAGAAAATCAGATATCACCCATTCATGTCAATGGAAAAAATGTAAAAAGCTGCCATTCTCACATAATTCAAAACCGGCTTGACCGATTTGAACGAAACTTGGTATGCAGATCCCTCACTACCTGGGGTGATATGTTCTGGGGGTCTCTCGGCCCACAACTCTATGTTGCTTGCTCAAGGGTGGGTTCACCCAACAATTTATATGTTCTTGCTCCTGGAGGTGAAACTAAAAATGTTGTTTATAATCACGTTTTGCGTTAGTTGTATTGTATTCATTTTGTCAAATATTTCACATTATAATTTGAATATTGTACTTTTTATTAAGCTGTAAAACAATAATTTCATTCAGCACTATAAAGTATCTTTATTTGAATCCATTTACAGTGTTATTGCTATAATTTAATACGCGTGCAATGCCGGGGCATCAGCTAGTTAAACTATAATTCAGTTCTATTTTGTAAACCACATAGAACTTAACGGCATTGCAATATAGAAGTAAGTTTTTATGTTTATGTTATGGTGTATAAAGTGGTTTAATTCACTGTTGACAGATCACAAATTTGTTGTAAAATGTGGTAAGAAAGTTTCATCACTGATTTAACCAAAAGAGGAGTCCCGCAAGGATCAGAACTATCTGCCTTGTTATTTAATGTATATATATCATCATTGGGAAGAATGCTACAAGAATTAGATGTACATTATCAGATTTATGCAGATGATATCTGTTTCTTTTTTTCAATTAAAACAGGAATTGAATATGTGAAGCTAATGTTGTAGAATTGTATGGAGAAGATAGGTGATTGGATGAAAGAAAACTGATTGATGTTGAACTTATCAAAAACTGAAGTGATGCTTGTTGGTAACAATGATCAATTGTTACAACTGAAGGAGATAGAAGTACAAGGTGTGAAGCTGTCTGTTTTTCCATGTATGAGGCTATTGGGAGTTTACTTGGATCGCCAACTTACAATGCAATTTTACATGTTTTAAAATGAGCCTTTATGAAGGTGTAAATACTTTCTAGGATAGAAACATAGAAAAATGACGGCAGAAAAGGGCCAAAGCCCATCAAGTCTGCCCACTCTAGTGACCCTTCTCCTTGATTTTGCTCACCACCCCCTGCCCTTACCTCATTAGAGATCCCACATGAATATCCCATTTATTTTTGAAATCTGCCACGCTGTTGGCCTCAATCACCTGCCGTGGGAGTTCATTCCAATGATTGACCACCCTCTCAGTGAAGAAATACTTTCTGGAGTCACCATGAAATTTCCCTCCCCTGATTTTCAGCGGATGCCCTCTGGTGGAAGAAGGTCCCATAAGACGGAAGATATCCTCTTCCACCTCGATATGACCCTTGATATATTTAAATGTCTCGATCATGTCCCCTCTCTCTCTTCGTTCTTCAAGTGAGTACAGCTGCAATTTATTCAGCCTTACTTCATACGGAAGATCTTTGAGCCCCGAGACCATCCTGGTGGCCATCTGCTGAACTGACTCCATTCTCAGCACATCTTTCCGGTAATGTGGTCTCCAGAATTGAACACAATATTCCAAATGAGGTCTCACCATGGACCTGTACAGTGGCATTATGACCTCTGGCATCCTGCTGATAAAACCTCTACGGATACAACCCATCATTTGCCTTGCCTTAGAGGAAGCCTTTTCCACTTGATTGGCAGTTTTCATGTCATCAATAATGATTACTCCTAAATCCTGTTCTTCCGTGGTCCTAACTAAGGTCTCACCATTTAACGTGTAAGTCCTGTACAGATTTCTTTTACCCAGGTGCATCACTTTGCATTTTTTAGCATTGAAGTTAAGCTGCCAAGTCGATGACCATTGTTCTAATAGTAGTAGGTCCTGTGTCATATTGTCAGGCATAGTGCTTTTACCTACTATGTTGCAAAGTTTGGCGTCGTCGGCGAACAATGATATTTTTCCTCTGAGCCCTTGGGTCATATCACTTATGAATATATGGCCAATGCCATCTGTAGTGTATTTTTCAACAGTGATACAAAGTCTTGTTATTATGAAACTGGATCTCTGTATTGCCTTGTTTGTGAGAATGACAAAATCTGAAATGTAGGCATTACAGGTACTGCAGAATACGCCTGCAAGGATGATCACTGGGGCTTCTCGTTATCAACATATATCCCCAGGCTGGGAATAATGTATATTATTTATATCTTTTTCTTGTTAAGGTCAGGAGGACAGCAGCAGAAACAGGATGTTGCTTGGAAATCTATAAGGCAAAAGAGTGGAGAAGGGACATCACACATCAGCCGCAGAGACAATCAATTTATTGCAAACATCCTATATAATAAAACCCTAGCCGCGCATGCGCACTTACCTGCGTGCTTCCGTGATCTCTGATCTGTGATCAGTAGGTCCATGGCCAGCAGGAGTGTGTATGTGGCGGCCAGACAAAGCGGAGAAACACAGCACAACCGGCGACTTCCCCCTCCCGTCCTCACTCACCGCCAAAACCACCACTGCCAAAGCCTCCTCCTTCTCGCCGGCTCACCCGCGGTTAAATTAAGAGAAAAGCGCTGCACCGCGCTAACGCTGGCCTCGCCATCTTCTGTCCACTGCGGCCCGCCCTCTCTGAATACTTCCTGTTTCTGCTAGGGTTGGCCGCAGTGGCTAGAAGATGCTAAAGCCAGTGGTAGTGCGGTGCAGCGCTTTTCTCTCAATTTAAACGCGGTGGCTGGGAAGGGGGTGGCGGGAAATGCTGCTGCTGCACAGGAAAGGCCGGGAAATGCTGCTGCTGCACAGGAAAGGCCGGGAAATGCTGCTGCTGCACAGGGAAGTATGTGTGTGTAGGGGAAATGCTGCTGCTGCACAGGGAAGGCCGGGAAATGCTGCTGCTGCACAGGGTAGTGTATGTGTGTGTGTGTGGGGTGCGGAAAATGCTGCTGCACAGGGAAGGGCGGGAAAAGCTGCTGCTGCACAGGGAAGGGTGGGAGGGAAATGCTGCTGCTGCTGCACAGGGAAGTGGAGGGGACGGAGAGGGAAAGGGGGCCTGGGAGCAATCTTGGTTTGCTTTGGGGGAGGGGAGACAAAAGGGGGCCATGGAGAGACAGAAAGGCAGGCAGGCAGCGCATTAGAATGAAAGACAGACACACAGAAAGACAGCAGGCAGGGAGAGAGACAGAAAGAAAGACAGGGTGCCAGAGAGAGAACCAGAAAGAAAGAAGGACAGACAGCAGGAGGGAGAAAGACAGAAAGAAAGAAAGGAAGAGATACAGGGGCAGGGAGAGACACAGAAAGTAAGAAAGAAAGACAGACAGACATATATTCTAGCACCCGTTAATGTAACGGGCTTAAACACTAGTATAAATAATAAAAGCATATACATATAAATAACTAAAACATAAGGCAAGCTTCACAGAGAGTCTTTAAATCCTTTCTGTACTGGAAATCTATAGCCTACCATTTCTGTCCGCATAACGATACTGAGTGGGCTCTCCACCAATATTCAGTGCAACTTAACTAGACAGTGCCACTGATAATCAGCTCTTATCACCCAAGCATAACTTGAGTAGTACTGAGAAGTTTCAGGGGTAGAATTGGGATGGAGTCAGAAAATCTCACTTAAAACACCACATAAAGATCCACTCGTTTGCCAACGCCAAACAACTGTATCTACCACTAGGCTCAAACTGAGATGCCCAAATCTCCAAACTACACAACTTCCTCTTGGAAATAAAAAGCTAGATGCTAGAAAAAAATGCTGCAACTAAATGCAGCGAACACCGAGCTCCTCTAGATATCACCTGCCTGTTGATCTCTTGGGAATCAGCCACTCTGACTGCCAAAGAAAAAGTATGGAGTCTAGAAGTGATCCTTGAAGGCGACCTTTCACTCTTGATGTCTAGCGGGAGCAATGTAGAGCAAATAACAGGGCATGAATGACCTTTCTAAGTTCTAGTCAGAGTGTCTTACATGCAAACATGATTAAAACCTTTAAAACATAGTGAACAAATGACCAGGAAATTAGAGAGAGGAAAAAAGGGAATAATAATATTCAGTATAATTGTGTCATTTGCTGGTTAAGCAAGAACTTAGGAAAAAATTAAGTACATAAAATATTTGTAGAGGTAAAGGTTTAAAATTATAAATGTTCTCTCTCCTCTCTTTGTTCAGTTGAAACAAATGTCAGTTTTCCCGCCTGAAGCCTGGTTTTCTTCTATATTCTTTGTCTAAACTATTATTCCCAGGGGACTAACAAGAGCTTCTGGCTTCTGGTAATTGGAAGGAAGATATAGGATTTCACAGTCCTGGCAAAGGCAGTCTGTATCTTAAAATCTCTTAAATATGCTTGAATAATTATTGAATGAATGTTTTGGGATCCCAAAAGAAAAAATGGAAAATGACCAAAAGTGTGACTGTATGGCTAGTGTGACCATATGGCTCCAGAAAAAAGGGAACGGATTGAGACATCCGGGTTTTACTTCCATTGAAAGCAATGGAAGTAAGGAGAACAGATTGAGACATCTTGGCGTGACAGTCAAACATAGAAATGATTTACAAACTTTATTCTTTAAGATTTAAACCTTGAGAAATCCAGAGAAAGCAAGACATAGAAACATGACGGCAGATACAGGCCAAATGGCCTATCTAGTCTGCCCATCCACAGTAACCATTATCTCTTTCTCTCTCTGAGAGATCCCACGTGCCTATCCCAGGCCCTCTTGAATTCGGACACAGTCTCTGTTTCCACCACCTCTTCCGGGAGACTGTTCCACACATCTACAACCCTTTCCGTAAAAAAGTATTTCCTCAGATTACTCCGGAGCCTATCACCTCTTAACTTCATCCTATGCCCTCTCATTGCAGTTTCTTTCAAATAAAAGAGACTCGACTAATGCGCATTTACATTACGTAGGTATTCAAACATCTCTATCATATCTCCCCTCTCCCGCCTTTCCTCCAAAGTATACAGATTGAGATTTTTAAGTCTGCCCCATTCGCCTTATCACGATGAACACATATCATTTTAGTAGCCTTCCTCTGTCTAGACCAACTCTAGCCTTTTTATATCTTTTTGAAGGTGTAGCCTCCAGAATTGTACACAATATTCTAAATGAGGTCTCGCCAAAGTCTTATACAGAGGCATCAATACCTCTTTTTTCCTACTAGCCAAACTTCTCCCTATGCAACCTAGCATCCTTAAAGCTTTCGCCGTCACCTTTTCATCCTGTTTGGCCTCCTTAAGATCATCATATACAATCACATCCAAGTCCCGCTCTTCTGTCGTGCACATAAGTTCATCATCCCCTAAATTGTACCGTTCCCTCAGGTTTTTGCAGCCCAAATGCATGACCTTGCATTTCTTAGCATTGAATTTTAGCTGCCAAATTTCAGACAATTCTTCAAGCTTCACCAGGTCTTTCTTTATGTTATTCACACCATCCTGGGTGTCTTACTCTATTGCAGATTTTGGTATCATCCACAAAGAGGCAAATCTTATCCAACAACCCTTCAGCAATATCATTTATAAAAATGTTAAAAAGAAATACATGTGTGGATTGACCTTAGCTGACTTTTGCCAGCTCTCCATTATCGTTGCCACGGAGATTTTTGATAATTGAGGCTTGATTGCAGACACAGGACATTCCAAGAGGCCTAAGAAGGGAGAAAGGTCAACTATTTGACCCTGTTTAGTTTAGGTGAAATAAAACTAAATTTTAAATATAAGGATTTCTAATTTAAGAATATTGTCTGTTCATAAACTGGTCTTAGTAGACAAAAGGTAGAATGATAAAGGCAAAATAATTTGCATATCTTTGTCTAAGAGTAAAATTATTTTCTATCTACAATAATGGATATTTTCCGGCTTTTGGTAAACTGTCAGCTTTCCAAAGAAAATCTTTAATGATCATAGAGAGAGAGAGCTTCTTTGATTCATTCTTTAAGACTGTAGAATAAGATAAATTATATCCTTTCTTTAAAACAAAAACAAGTTTTGCATTTCTTTGGTAAATTGTCAGCCTAAGTGGTGCTAAGGAGTTCTTTTAAGAATATATAGATTATAATAGGAGTGCCCACACTTTTTTGGCTTGCGAGCTACTTTTAAAATGACCAAGTCAAAATGATCTACCAACAATAAAATTTTAAAAAACACAAAACACACTGTACGCAGAGAAAATGTTAATTATCATTTGTATTCGGGGTTTTTTTTTTTCAAAGGTCAAGGTAGATGACTTTAAAATATTCAATGTCGCCTCAGTAACAACTATACAAAAATAGACAAATATACCCCCTTCCCTTTACTAAATCGCGATAGCGGTTTTTAGTGCAGGGAGCTTCACTGAATGCCCCGTGCTGCTTCCAATGCTCATAGGCTCCCTGAGCTAAAAACCACGATTACGGTTTAAAAGGGGGCCATAGTGCAAAGTATAGACACAGATATAAATTCTCAAAACGGACACATTTTGATCACTAAATTGAAAATAAATAATTTTTCCTACCTTTTTGTCTGGTGATTTCATGAGTCTCTGGTTGCACTTCCTTCTTCTGACTGTAAATCTAATATTTCTTTCTTTCAGCCCCCCTTTTCTGTCTCTTTCTTTCTCTCTCCCCCTGCCTGTCTTTCTTTCTCTCGCCCCCTGCTTACCTGTCTTTCTTTCTCTCTCCCCCTGCCCCCCCCTCTTTAGTTCTGTCTTTCTTTCTCTCTCCACCTGCTTGCCTGTCTTTCTTTCTCTCTCCCCATGCCCCCCCTTCTTTATTTCTGTCTTTCTTTCTCTTTCCACACTGATTTCTCCCTGCTTTCCCGAGCCAGGCCTGGCACGAATAAGTGCCAGACCCACAAGCCTTCTTCATCTCCAATGTCAATTCTGATGTCAGAGAGGAAGTGTCAGGCCAGCCAGGTAGCGATTGGCTGGCCCAGAACTTCCTCTATGATGTCAGAATTGACATCGGAGGTGAAGGCTTGTGGGTCCGGCGCTTGTACATGCCTGGCCTAGCTTGGCGGAGGCAGGAGAACAAGATTGCAAAGGCAATGCGATCGACTTGCGTTGCCTTTGTGATCTACTGGTCGATCGTGATCGACCATTTGGACACCCCTGCATTATAATATTAATTTATGTAATAGTTTAAATACATATTTAGAACTTACTGTAATAGAAATATATACTTTGTAAAACTTTTCTTTAAACCTGTTATCTATAAAAGCCAAAGGAATGTTTTTGTTTAAACAAGTCCTATCCTTTACAGTGACGTGCTAACTGAACAATGGAAGAATGAAATGACGTGTCACCGGTCATTGCAAGAGTAACTAAACCTGATCGACCCTCCACAGATCTCGACACAAAGTACATCTATTAACCATGTATTCTCCCTGGAAATGCCCAGGCCAACTCTTGTAAACGCCTAGAACTGAAAGGTATTGGCAGGATAGAAGATTGTACATATGCAGACCCAAGCCTCTGATTGGGGGGGGGGAGGGGGGGTGGAAGAAAATTATTTCCACAAGAAATCATGCAGTTTCTGGGAGAGACAACCTCTCCTCACACACAGAATTATGGTTTATGGCAATACATGTAATGCATATAATTGGCAATTTAATTTTAACCTCAAGTTTAATTTGATATAAATTGAATAAATATTATTTTTAATGAAAATACATTTCTATGTATGAGTTATTGCCATAAAGTACCCTACATGTTGGGCTACAGTACAGGAAGCGGGCTCACTTTCTGACCATATTTCCCAAGTAGTTCTACTATCTCCGGCAACTACAGAAATCAGATGATAGTTCTCAGAACCAGACTTCTCTCAACTACACCTTTGTCCTCTCACAAATGGACTACTATAATGTGCTCCTAAATGGGCTCACTACAAAAAACCTCTATTGACTACAACGAGTACAAAATGCCACCATCTCTGACTCCTGAAGAATCTCTACTTACGATACCCGATTGCCCAATAAGAATAGCCTTACTGGGTCAGACCAAAGGTCTATCAAGCCCAGTAGTCCGTTCTCATGGTGATCAGTCCAGGTGACTAGTATCTGGCCAAAACTCAAAGAGTAGCAACATTCCATGCTACTGATCCAGAACAAGCATTGGCTTGCTCCATGTGTTTCTCAATAACACACTATGGACTTCTTCTCCAGGAAATTGTCCAAACCCTTCTTAAAACCTCTGACAATGCATTCCAGAGCTTAACTATTCTCTAAGTGAAAAAAATATTTCCTCCTATTGGTTTTAAAAGAATTTCCCTGTAACTTCATCGAGTGTCCCCTAGCATTGTACACTTCCCACTGGCTGCCGATCAACAAAAGATGTATATTCAAAGGCCTAGTAATGGCCTACAAAAAACTGTTCCACATAGTCTTCAAACTTACTGCCCTATGCCATGAATCGACTGCTTCACTCACATGAAAATCAATTATATACACCCTCAGAATACACCCTACACCTTGAGAACATCCAAAAAAGAACTTACTCATACTACCTACCGCACCTCTGGAACAAACTACCAACCCACATAAGATCATTAGAAGGTCTACTGAATTTCAGAAGGCAATAAAAACTCACCTCTTCCCCTGACCCTCTATGAGAGTGCATCAATTCAAATTCCCCAAACCTTCTGACAAAGTACCCCGACTCTCCACTGTCTCAAGTCTCAAACACTATGTGCTTTGTCCTATGACTGACCATGGCATGTTCTTCTACACTCTTGTCATACAGTTCGCCATCTTTGTCCTACTATACTCATTCATTATTCCTGTTTACAATCATTTATAAATATGTTAAATAGCAGTGATCCTGGCAGGAGAATATACCTTCCAGAGAACTCCGTTCCTCAGACCAGCTGCTCTTAGCTGTACCCTTCTCTTTCACTGCCAATTCAAGACTTCATTCCTTTCATCTAGCTGCCTCATATGCCTTGAATAAACTACGTATATCCACCACACTCCTTCCCTTGTTTAAAAGCAGACTGAAAACCTACCTTTTTGATGTAGCCTTCAATCCATAACCTTACTCCCCACTACCCTAGCCAGCAGATTAACCATTCCCTCTAATGTATCCATGGCATCCTGTTTGTCTGTCTTGTTTGTTTAGATTGTAAACTCTCTTGAGTAGGGACCGTCTCCTTCATGACTCTGTACAGCACTTCATATGTTTGGTAGTGCTGTATATCAAGCTGAATAAAAAGCTTGAAAACTTGAAACTTCTCTATTGATATTGGCCATTTAACCCTACTCTGTAATCTGTTGTTCTTGGCTGCAACTATCAATCTTGCTCAACCTTAGGTTTCAATTTAATCCTGCTTAACCATTGATGTGTTTGCTTTTGATCAACTCATGGTTAATGGAGTTCTTTGAAGAGCCTTTTGTTCTGCAACAACAAAAACAACAGCAGTTAAAAATGAAATGAAATTTTTCTGGCTGACCATCCCTGATACATATCAGCCTCAGAGTGTATACTTTAAAAAAAAAAATGCAGATTTTTTAGTATGTTTGTTTCAAGTTTATTTAAAAATTTGATTGATCGCAAAATCATAATCCAATGTGATTAACAAATAACAATAAAATTGGGGTAAAAACAAAAACACATTGATTAAACCAGACAGTTAATACAACTTTTGACCAACCAAACACAACAGTGGGGGGAAAGGATTAAATACAATTTGTAAACAAAATAAAAGGGACATGGGATTGGACAAGGTTACCCGCTCAATTTTCACCTGCTCAATTTTCACAGCATTATTAATCCACTAAAAAGTATTCTAATTATATAGAATTCAAATAATTCAGTTAAAGGCGTCCTTAAAAAGCCAGCTTTTCAGGAGACTTTTAAACTTAGGGCTCCTTTTACGAAGCCGCATTAGCGGCTTTAGTGCGCACGACTTTTAATCACGCGCTAACCCCCGCGCTAGTTGAAAAACTACCGCCTGCTCAAGAGGAGGCTGTAGCGGCTAGCGCATCCGGCAGTTTAGTGTGCGTTATTACGCGCATTAAACCGCTAACTCAGCTTCGTAAAAGGAGCCCTTACTAAATAATTTTTCTTCCCTAATATTGATTGGGAGCGAATTCCAAATTTGAGGGGCCGTGACAGAAAATATTGTGTCCCTCCTTGAATAAATGTGTCTTAGTGAAGGGACTAAGAGGAGAGATTTTTCTTCAGATCTTAAAGATTTTGTGGGAGTATAAAGGATTAAAAGCCTTTCTAAGAGTGCAGGAGCTTTATTCATTAAAGTTTTGTGTGTAAGTAATGCTATTGTGTGTAAGTAATGCTATTCTATGATTTACAGGTAACCAATGCTTTGCAACAAGAAATACCCTCGGATGTACTCCATCTAGCACCATCACTTTAACCACCTTTAGTTTAGCGACTTCCTCACAAACACAATCTTCTGAAAATCGATCAAGGTCTACTACACCTCCAGTCCTATTTGCTTTTGTTTTCTACGGTTCCACTCCTGATGCTTCAGCCGTAAGGACTTTTCCTCTAGGAATTTGTTCACATCATTTTTAAACCAAGCTACACTATTTTTTTTTTATCATTTGCTCTGATAGAGTTTCTGAATTTAATTATATGTTGAGTGAAAAGAAAAAATGTCTCCCGTGTTTTTAAAATGCGCTATGTAACAATGTATTGTTACCAACAAACACAGATGAATGGAGGAAAAATACCAAAACACTTACAAACTCTTCACTTTACAAAGCAAAACAAAAACATCAAATGCGCTTAAAGAAACTAAAGAAAAAGCCTCAGTTGTAGTGAGTCAATTACTTTATGACTCAACTCAAAGCACATTATGTTTTTGTTTTTCTGTAATGCAGGGAAAAATGCCCTGCGGCAAATTTAAGAACTGTGCAATCATGATGTCTAATCCCAGTGATGATAAACAGTACAAATTGAAATTTAACACTACTTGTGAAACTGATTTTGTCGTGTACTACATAGTCTGTCCCTGCATAAGATCTACATAGGGCAGACTTCAAGGCAGTTATACCTTAGACTGAATAAACATCACAATGCTTTGACCAGACACATCATGCAGGCCCCCTTTAGTACAACATTGTACTCAAAATTTACATCCGTGGGGGCAACAGAAGATTAGAACTGCAGCGCTGGGAACAGTATTGGATTTTTACACTCAATTTGGTGCACCCCTCAGGTTTAAATGCCTGCACTGACAGGTTCTATTTCTTTTAAGGATCATTGCTTCCAAATATTTCTTTTAAAACTTGCTTTAAAGACTGACCAGATTGACTGAGCAGAGAGCAAACGATACCGTTTTGAGTTTTGATACTTTGAATGAAACCTCTTTCCGATGCCAAGATTGCTTTCCCAGAGACTCCATGGAACAATCAGAAGTTGTCTGATCTAATTGGTTGCTATTAAGTGTTTAGGACGTCATGGTACTTTGCTCAGCACGCTGAATGAGCAGAGGAAGAGATCATTTCTGAGTAAGTACATTATGTATGTGTTGAGTTTTTTACTTGCCTACCAATGATGGAGTGGCTTTCTTGACTTCCGTAGGCCTTCCACATATGGTTCACATATCTAAAAACTTGGCTTTTCTCCAAAACGTAAAGATATCTATCCCCTTCATAACATCTAATTTCTTATTATGTCCTTCCCTCATTGAATTTACCTGTAAACCATGCCGAGCTCTTTCTTTATGGAGATGATGCGGTATACAAACTTAAGGTTTAGTTTAGTTTAGTTTCACATGTGTGTGTATCCAGTGCCCACAGGTAGATATAAAATAAACAGAAGAGACAAACCACACTGTAGTCAAAGCTTTTACATCTATAGATATAGACATGTCGCTTAACCTTTTCACAAAACACTGCTGCAATTTCAGACAAAATTGCTCCTGAAATGTTAGTAAGGTTCAGATATGATTATCAAGACTTAATCAAGGAATCAATTCAATTAATCCATTAAAACCAAAATATACCCCCTCTTCTACAAAACTGCGCTAGCAGTTTCTAGCGCAGAGAGCTGCGCTGAATGGCCTGCGCTGATCCCGACGCTCATAGGAACTCCATGAGCGCAGGAGAAACGCAGGCCATTCCGCACGGTTCCCCGTGATAGAAACTGCTAGTGCAGTGTTGTAGAAGAAGCCCATAGTGTATTTTATGCTTGCTAAATAACATTGCCTTCGTAGGAGTCTGAAAAACTGTCACTGAAAGCATATTAGGTGTAGAAAATCCAAAGATATAAATAGCGCAGGTTTATTAATGAGTTAGAAATTACTGAGGTTATTGAGACAGAACACAGAGAATTTCCATTCTAAACAGGCAGATACAATAGATACTTTGCACTTTCAGCTAGATGAGCACACTTGGCAGCCACCTGGTGACTCCAATTAATATTACATGTTAAGTTAAATACATATATAAGATGGAGTACATCTGTTAAATTTAGAAGAGTTAAAGAATTGATTCAAACTTTTAAAAAATCCATTATCCTATTTTAAATTTAGCAAAGTTAAGAGTTATATGTCAGGAATGAAAAGCAGCTAATTAAATTATTAAACAACTAGTCATTAAGCCCGTTACATTAACGGGTGCTAGAATATATGTCTTGTCTGTCTTTCTTTATTTCTGTCTCTCTCTCCCTCCTGCTATCTTTCTTTCTGTCTGTCTCTCTCCCTGGCCCCCTTTGTCTGTCTGTCTCTCCCTGCCTTTGTATCTTTCTTCTTTTCTTTCTGGTCTCCTTTCCTCCCGCTGTCTGTCTTTCTTTCTATCTGTCTGTCTCTCTCCCAGCCTCCTATGCAGCAGCATTTCTCTCCCCCCCACTTCCCTGTGCAGCCACAGCAGCATTCCCTCCCTCTCCATTTCCCTCCCTCCTCTTCCCTGTGCAGCAGCAGCGTTTTCCCTTCCCCCCCTTTCCCTTCTCACGGTCTAGCCAGCTTCTTTAGTCCATTGCCGCCCCCCCTTCCCTTTCCGCGGTCCCGACAAATCTGCCGACTCCAGCCTGCAGCACTCTGCACACGCTGCTTCGGGGCCTTCTACTGCCCTGATTTACTCTGCCGCGTCTCTGATGATGTCATCAGAGACATGCCAGAGTAAATCAGGGCAGTAGAAGGGCCCGAAGCAGTGTGTGCAGAGTACTGCAGGCTGCTGGAGTAGGCAGATTTGGAGTCGGGACCACGGGAAGGGGGAGGGGCGGCAAGACGTCGGGAGAACTGAGTTACCGAAGAGCAGGGAGTCCAGCAATGGCGGTCAGTGCTGCGAGTGTAGGTAGGAGCTGGGGACTCACGCATGCACACTCCTGCTTGGCCACGGACATAGAGAATATGGAACAGGGAATACAGAACACGAAAGTTGTAGTGCGCATGCGCGGCTAGCATTTTATTATATAGGATGCAAAAAATCACTTGAAGGACGAAGAATCCTGAAAAAGGATTACTGCATATCATTCAGCTAGTTCCTCAAACTGGCCATCATTTACTAAGGGCTTCTTTTACGAAGCCACGTTAGCGGCTTTATCACACGCACATTTTTAGCGCGCGCTAATCCCCGCGCTACCCGAAAAACTACCGCCTGCTCAAGAGGAGGCGGTAACGGCTAGCACGGCCGGCTAATTGGCGCGCGCTATTACACGCGTTAAACCGCTAACGCGGCTTCGTAAACGGAGCCCTAAGCTTCTGCCTTGGAGACAGCAAAAGATCCACTTTTCCAACAGGAACATTATTTCTAGAACACAGTCTTAATATGAAAACCAAGTTATCAGGAACAGAATTTTGCTATTGCAAACCTTGCCATGCAAACAGTGTATCATTTCATCTTAAATTTTGCTGTTCAGTCTTTTTCACATCTAGTACTCATAGAGCTATAGAAATGATTAATAGTAGTAATTGTAGTTTACTGAGAATCATTCACATCTCACTTCTGCTTTTACTTTTTTTTTTACTTCTAATTGCAAGAATCAGATGTAACAGTAAAAATTGGTGAAATTATTGCTTCATTGTTATCCTGTACTTCATTACAAGTAATAGTAACAAAACTTGTACTTAAGTACAGTAACTAGTTACATTTATTTAGAGCTCCTTTTACAAAGGTGCGCCAGCAGTTTTAGCGCGCGCTAGCCGCTACCGCCTCCTTTTATGCAGCTGGTAGTTTTTCAGCTAACGTGTGCTATAGCGCGCGCGCTAAAAACGCTAGCGTACCTTCGTAAAAGGAGCCCTTAGTTATTATACAACACTGGTTATGGCATATATGAGGGGGTGCTGAAAAGTTCTCAGTCCAACCAACATCCTAAATTCTGAACATTATTTTAACACTGTAACTGAAAAAAGTGTTATCTTATTTCACTAAGTGCCAATTTGCAGAAATGAAATTCTATGTTTTGACATTGTTTCTGATCATTGATTGAACCATGTCCACATAATTTTCTTCTTGGTTGGCCTAAGAACTTTTCAGCACCCCGTTGTATGCTGTAAAGTGATCCCTCCAATTATTTTTATTTCTTTGGATTGCGATCTCACAATTGTAAAAAGCAAAAGAATTAAGCACAGAACAATAACAAATCAAAAGTATCACTGGAGGCCATAAAGTCCCATTAATGGACACACTGGTATGTAAAAGTACGTATAGTACAAGAAGGAAAAATAAAAGTTAAATTGTTCATACAATTAATGTAAAATCGGTTGCTACAGTGATCATAACACTTCATTAAAGAATCATTGAAAATTTTCTTTGGTGTGACTTCACTCATTTTCACCATCTTTCATATGCATTACATAAGAGTAGCCCTACTTGGAAAGACCAAAAGGTCCATCAAGTCCAGCAGTATCCTGTTTCCAACAGTAGCCAATCCAGGTCACAAATAACTGGCATGATCCCAAAAGATAAAATTTTTTTTAATGCTGCTTATATCTTAGAAATAAGCAGTTGATTTTCCTATGGACTTTTGTTTTAGGAAATTAGCCAAACCTTTTTTAAACCCTGCTAACCTATCTAGGAGGGAGGAAATACTCCGCAGAATAGCACTTGGTCACTCTTCAATGAAGTCTCTCGACAAAATATTCAAAGGCAAGGAAGTAACATTCCAAGCGAAGATCAGACTTGTCCAAACTGTTTCACAGTGGTCGGTTACAGATGTGAAAGTTGGACACTAAGGAAACAAGACAGAAAAAAGATTGACTCATTTGAGCTTTGGTGCTAGAGAAGGATTTTAGGCATGCCGTAGATTAGAGAATTTTTTTAAATTTGTAAGAAAGATACAACTACGAATTTTTTTCTGTGACAATCCACCCAGCTTAGATATTTCAGTAAAAAAACCTCCAAGCAACTGGATGCCTCCGGGAAGTATTCATCATTCTGTTCTCACTTTTCAACAACTGGTTATATTAGATCTTGAAAAACAAGAAAAGGAAAATAAGGGGCGGTTTATTCCAAAAAACATGGATAAGCATCAACATATGGCTTTGAAAGAGCTGACGGACAATAAACAAATGATTATTTTAAGAGCAGATAAAGGGGGAGCCACCATACTACAGAACAGAGATCAATACAATCTTGAAGCTCAGAGACAATTGAATGATATGACAGCTTATCGACTGTTAGATACAGATCCAGTAAAATTACTACAGGAACAAATTAAAGATATAGTAGAACCAGAAGTAAAAACTGGTATGATAACAAAAAAGGAAGCTAATTTTCTTATGGAACAATGGCCCAGTACCCCAAAGCTATATTTACTTCCAAAAGTGCATAAGAATTTACAGACTCCACCGGGTAGGCCAATAGTATCAACAAGAGGCTCGGTTTTAGAACCGTTATCACAATTTGTAGACTGTTTTCTACAACCTTTTGTTACAAAAGTTACCTCATTTGTTAAAGATTCCTCCCACTTTATTTCTATGCTGAATGATAATGAACAACTTACAGAAATGCCCATACTTGCCTCTCTAGATATCACATCACTCTATACAATGATCCCGCAACAAGCTGCGTTAGACATTATACAAGAAGTACTGGAGAACCGTATAGGAGAACCTAGAATTAAGACGGAATTTCTTATGAAACTAGCAAAACTGGTTATAACAGCAAATTACTTTTGGTTCAATGGATATTATTACCATCAAATACAGGGGGTGGCGATGGGAGCCACGTTGGCTCCCTCGGTTGCCACCCTGTATTTAGCAAGTATGGAGAAAAATAGCATTTATTTAATGCAGAATTTTGAAAAGGTGGGAATGTGGAAACGCTTTCTAGACGATGTTTTTATCGTCTGGAAAGACTCTGAAAAAGCGTTATTAGATTTTATAAAAGAACTAAATGCTTTGAATCAATATATTAAATTTACAGCAGACTATAGCCAAGGTGAAGTCAACTTCCTAGACCTTACAATAAAATTTGAGCAAGGAAGGTTCACTACAACACTGTTTCGAAAATCTGTGGCAAGGAATACACTTTTAAAATTTCATAGCCACCACCCGTACAAACTTAAGTACAACTTGCCGGTAGGGCAATTTCTTAGACTACGTCGTTTATGTTCAGAAGATCAAGAATTTATTTCCCAGTCTAGACAACTAGAGAAGCGAATAAAAATGAGAGGATACCCAAATAGAGCTATTCGGAAAGCGTTTTTGAGGGCAAAATATGCTAATCGAGAGCTATTATTACGACCGTCATCTACCACTGAAGATGAAATGAAGAATTTAGAAGAAACCTATACTAGAATGACATGTGTTTTGCCCTTCTATATAGAGTCAAGATATTTAGTGGAAAGTATGAGAAAATACTGGCACATATTAAAAACAATTCCAAATGCTTTTGAAGAATTTCCTACGATTGCGTACCAGCGAGGGAAAAATATAGGAGAACATCTAGCACGATATCGCTATAATATAGAAGAAAGTGAAGACCAACCTATACAGGGACATCAGAAGTGTCAAAAGTGTCAATGGTGCAGTAGTACAATTGAAGGGAGTGAATGGCAGCCTCCCCATAGAGAAATTCGGATTACAGCAAATACGACAACTACATGTAAAACTCATAACGTGGTTTACGTTATAATATGCCCTTGTAAATTGATGTATGTGGGTAGAACAAGTCGTCAAATGAACATCAGACTAAATGAACATAAATCAAGAATCATTAATAAAATAATGGAGGCTCCTCTAGTTGAACACTGGGTTTCTTTAGGACATGAGAGCACGGATATTAAATGGCGTATCATATTGCATATAAAAGAAGGGTGGGAGGGAGGAAATTATAAACGTAGGCTAAACTGGCTAGAGCAGAAGTGGATCTTTAAATTAAATACGGTGGTGCCGGAGGGTCTTAACCAAGAAGTGGAGTGGACTTCGTTAATATAATGGTGCTCCCTGATTCGTTAGTGGTGAGATGAGGTCATTATAGGAGGTTGGTACTTAAACTAGTAAAAAAGACGCCGCGGCCATCTTGGATAGATCAAAAAGCAGCAAATATCGGGATGGTCTGTTTAAAAAGAATAATAGGGTGAGCATATAGTTTTGAAAAAGCTATTTACTATATGGTCCCCTTAAGGGATAATTAATAGAGGATTCTTGGGTAATGTCTTCTTTCATCTATGCAGGGGTTGATATCTTGAAAAAGCCGTTAAGGCGAAACATGTCGATGTGACAAGCCCCGACCCGATCCAACTAAGGAGAATGCATTAAGCTAAGTTACTTTTATAAATATTTATTATAAAGCACTTTCTATAAAAGAAAAGTAAAAAAGTATTAAAAAATTATAAAAATTATTTAAATGATATAAATGTATAAGAAACTACATGGGCAAATGAAGAAGCCACAGCCATAGCCAACCATAAAAAGTTTTGGTTGTTTCGTGAAAGTATTAGCGAACAACGTTTGGCATGTCTGAAGCCCTAAAGAAATGAAATGAGTAAATACATTGGTCAGTTAGATATACTTCTTTGATATTAGACTAATGTGAAGGAGGTGACTTAAATCTGTAGATTAGAGAATGACACGAGGAAAAAAATTTGTCCCCATCTCCGCCATCTTCCCGTCCCTGTGGGCTTGGTCCCCGTCACCATCCCCGCGAGTTCAGTCCCCATCACCATCCTGTCCCCGCGAGCTCGGTCCCCATCACCGCTCTATCCTCGCAAACCTAGAGAGAAGATTGTTCTTTAAGTAGAAGGAGTTAACCAAAGTGGATGGGATTGGGGAAGGGAGGTAAGGAGAAAAGGCAGGGGAGATTGATAGGGAAGAGTCAAAAGGGGATAACGATTCAAATATTCTTAATGTAGCCTTTTTCCCACTGTCTTCTTCCCACTCTCTCTTCCCCAGCGTCTTCTCCCCACTCTCTCTTCCCCATTACCCATCGTATTCTCCCCACTCTCTCTTCCCCACTTCCCAGCGTCTTCTCCCCACTCTCTCTTCCCCATTTCCCAGCGTCTTCTCCCCACTGTCTCTTCCCCATTTCCCAGCATCTTCTCCTCTCCATCCCCCCAGCACCCTTTACATGGTCCAGCAGCTCCCTCCCTCCTGCCAGCGGGCCGGGCATCTTCCTCCCTTCCCTTCCCTGGTGATTTCTATAAGGCTATGCGTTGTATTGCAGCCAGAGCCTTGAAATCGTGTTGCGTTAGCTGCTGGAAAAGTCTCCTCCGATGCAACCGGAAACAGGAAGTTGCGTCAGAGGAGACTTTTCCAGCAGCTACACGCGACTCGACTTCAAGGCTCCGGCTGCAATATAACGCATAGCCTTATAAGAAGAGAGCAACCTTCAATCAGATGGCCGGATAAATTGAAAACAACCATGGGGATGATGCTGGAGGACTTTACCAGACTAGCACAAAACCAATTTCTTTTTAGATCTGCAATTCATCTAGTCGCTAGGACTCGAGTTGATGGCACCCAACAACAACAACCTAACTGCTTTTACCACATTCTCTAGCAACAAATTCAAGAGTTTAATTTCATGTTGAGTGAAGAATTATTTTCTCCAGTTTTAAATTTACTACTTAGTAGCTTCATTGCATGCCTCCTAGTCCTAGTATTTTTGGAAAGAGTAGACAAGTGATTCATGTTGACCTGTTCCACTTCACTTTATAAACCTCTATCATATTTCCTCTGAGGAGTCTTCTCCATCTGAAGATCCCTAGTCGCTTTAGCCTTTCCTCATAAGGAAGTCATCACATCCCCTTTATCATTTTTGTTGCTTTTCTATGTACCTTTTCTAATTTCGCTACATCTCTTTTGAGATGCAGTAACCAGAATTGCACACACTATTTAAGCAAAGGTCACACCTTGAAGTGATACAGATGAATTATAACATTCACTTTTTTTCCATTCCTTTCCCGATAATCCACAACATTCTGTTTTCTTAGCTGCTGCACACTGAGTAAAGGGTTTCAACATATCAACAATGATGACATCTAGATTCTTTTCCTGGGCAGTGACTTCTGATGTGGAATCCTGCATCATGTGACTATTGTTCAGGTTCTTCTTTCCAACACGCACCACTTTGCACTTACTCACATTAAACGTCATCTGCTATTCTAATGCCCAGTTTCGCAAGGTCCTCTTGCAATTTTTCACAATCCTCTTATGATTTAACAACTTTGTGTCATCAGCAAACTTAAGGATCCTTTCACTAAGGTGCGCTAGTCATTTTAGCGCATGCTAAATATTAGCGCATGCAAAACGCTAATGCGTCCATTGACTATAATGGACGCGTTAGCGTTTAGCACGTGCTAAAACGGCTAGCGTGCCTTAGTAAAAGGACCCCTTAATTACCTCACTATTTTCATCTGTAGATAATATTTGCTATACTACTGCATTATAATAAATAGGAGACTGACTATAATGGTGATAATTACCAGTGAGGAGAAAGCAACTGACTCTTTGGAAAAATGCTCAGAGAAGTGAAACTCTGAAGAGGGGGTGAAAACGTTTGGAACTTCCGAATTCAGTGAATGATCATCTCTTGGAAAGGCATTATGATTGCACAGAGGGTTTAAAACGTGAATTTGGGTCTCCTGAAGCAGAACTCGAAACGGGGCCGCGTTGGGACCCCTAAGAGCCTTAAGATTCTTAAGAATATCTCACAGATAAGTACATTGCATCATTTTTCCAGCGAGAGAGATTTTTTGCATAAGAAATTTTGAACATTTCATGTCGATCTTGCAAGAATAATTTAACATTTTACCAGTGGTCAGAAAGTGATGTTTTACAAGTTAACCCACCAATTGTTTAATTTCCAATTAAACAAATGCCATAAATAGATTGTAACCTACCCTCTCTAACTGCATTCCATATGTATTTTTCATACAGTTCTTCACTGTCAGTTTAATTTCCATCCTATAAGGTCACATAGAATTTTTCTTTTTTCAACTATCTTTATTTTCTCTTCTTTATTAATTTCCAGGTACTTTAGTTAGATTGTGAGCCTTCGGGACAGTAAGGGAATTTTTTAAGTACCTTCTTACTTCTCATTTATAATCTTAATATATATTTTCTTCAAACCGCTTAGAACCTAACGGATGTAGCGGTATATAAGAAATAAATTACAAATAAATTACATTACATTAATGCAATGACTGGACGGTAAACTCTTCCCTCAAGAGGAGGTTTTCACCCCCTCTTCAGAGTTTCACTTCTCTGAGCATTTTTCCAAAGAGTCAGTTGCTTTCTCCTCACTGGTAATTATCACCATTATAGTCAGTCTCCTATTTATTATCATAGCTATTTTACTGACTAGTGTTTATACACAAGTCCCTGTATTTGCCCTTAACGAAATACTACTGCATTAGGCAGATCTATGTATTTTAAAAAAGCAGTAGTTCTAGCACACATCCCTGGGGAATCCCACAATCTACTCTTCTCCATGGAAGATATTTACTATTTAATCCTACTCTCTGCTTTCTATGTCTTTTTTTCTTTATTTATAATTCTGTTTCACAAAGTAAAAACAGAGCAATTTTTATAATATAATAATTACATCACAATACTAAAAATCATACATTATGTCAAGCCCAAATCAATGGAAGCACATTGTGTAACAAAACATAAAAGAAAAAAAACAATAAGAAAACAGTAAATATAAAGTATTTCACTTATTGCTGCAGTAAACCAATTTATCATACCCTCAAACACTGCCCGTATCGGATCGGGGGTGGGGGGTCACCGGAGCAGGAGGGATTGGGCTCCCTCCTGCCCGTATTGGTTCAGTGAAGGGGGGGGGGCAGATTGCGGCAGGAGAGATTTGGCATCTCTCCTGCAGCGATCGCGATCACCCCTCTACCCAAACTGTCATGAACCGCGGTCACAGAATCCAGCTTTTAGGCGAAGGACTGGCCCCTCCTTCGCCTAAAAGGTCTAGTTTTGGGCGTTTGAAGCTTAGGCTGTTTTGGGGTTAATGTGTTGTAAGTGTAGACGTAGTGGTGGTATGGCAGTTTAAACTGTTGAACGTAGATGTAGGCCATTTTTTTAAAAAAAACTCATTTTGGACTTTTTTTAAAAGAATGGACATTTTCCCTGCTTCTACTTTCAGCGTTTAGGGCCTAGGCCAAAAGGGGACTTAGACTTTTTTTTTTTAAATTATGCCTCTATATATTCAGCTCTAGAGTTTTGCATATCTTTTAACAAGTTCTTAATCCACAATAGGACATTACAAGTACTTCATATCCTATGACTCTGTTTCATGGGACACTCTCAAATGCCTTCTGAAAATTCAGATGCACAATATCACCTTTATCTACAAGTTTATTCACTCCTTCAAAAGAATGTAGTAAATTGTGCAGTAGGAATGTCCAGAAAAACCTACAGTTAGAAAAACTGTGTGAATTGAAATTTTTCCCATGAATTTGATTGTGCTTGAACGGAAAATAATTTTAAAAATATTTTAAAGCACATCTTGGGGTCGCTCAAAGCCAGATTCCATAAAGCTCTGTTTTTCTTAAAATTTGCTATTTTTGCTTAATGGGCAAATATCTTGGTATTTATAGATATAACTTATATTTTCACACTCAGAAATGATACATTATAAAAAGATATTTGGGCCCGATTCTGTAAACAGGGCCCGATTCTGTAAACAGTTAGCTGGCAGTAGGGCCTAACTTCACTGGTTTAATCGGCACATTAGTTGGCAGCACTTATTAAAAAACAATTAAAACACAATTTTTTAAAAAATGGAGGCTCCTAAGTGTGCCTCCAAAAAGGCCACCATTGACCCGCCTACAGAGATACCTTATGACGCTTAATGCCAGAAGTGGCATTAGGCATTGTAAGGCGTTTCTGTAGGTACGATTCTTATAAAAGATAAACACCAGAAATGTAGGTCTTTAAAACCCTGGCCTACATTTCTGGTGCTACCTTTCACGTAGCCGTAATTCTGCAAACTGCACTGTTGAGTGATCGACACACACAATTGGCGGCCGTGTTTTTAGATGGCCATCGATAGCGGCACCATTTACAGAATCTGGGACTTTAAGCAAAACATCTAGCAGTATTTTATTAAATGAACCTTTAATATGTGCACTTTATTGTGTAAAATAAAATAAATTTAACATACTTCATTAATAGCTAAACATGTGTAGTCATCTACCAATGGTGCTCCAAACACCCAAGCATTCAATGTCTTTATAGCTTACAATGTTGTTCAACTTTTTGCAACAAGGCCTCGCTCAAAAAACTCTCTATTAAATGATTAATTTAGCATAAACTTTAATATCAATATCAAAATTGCTGCAAGGAGATGAACAGCATTGCAGGCTTTATCCTAACTCAAGATGACATTGAATACTTGAGTGTTTGGAATGCCATTGGTAGATGACTACACCAAAGTGTACATGTATGTTAATTCTTTTATTTTACACAAAAAGTGCAGATATTGAAGGTTCATTTAATAAAATACTGATAGATTTTTTGCATGTCTTTTTATCAATGTTTCATTGCCGAATGTGAAAACATACTATAAAAGTTATAGCTATAATCAGTGGCGTACCTAGGGTATGTGGCACCCGGGGCCCATCATTTTTTGACACCCCCCCCCATGTAAAAAAATATTTTTTGTAATGACCATGAAACAGAATAAATGGTCAGAATAGAAACAGGCAGTGAAAATTTTCTTATATTCCAAACATAACATAACATAAATTATGTCTGAATTGTCATGACATCAGAAGTACATATGGAGTAGTTGCAGGTGATGCTTGGGACAGTTCTGATTGTGTTAGTTCGGTTTTATGTGTTTTTTTGAATAGAAGGGTTTTTATTTCTTTTTGAAGGTTTTGCAGTCTGTGGTTGATGTCAATTGGTTGTAGAGTTGGGGGTCGAGTGTTGCAGCTCGAATGGCTAGGAGGTTGTCGAACAGTTTTTTTCTTTTGACGTTTTTGGTTGGAGGGTGTGTGAATGGTGCGTAAGTTCTCCTATGTCTGCTTGAAGTGGATTGAATTATTTAGCTGAAGAAATTAGTTACCCCCCTCATCCCACACACATTAATTCTCTTCCATTTTTGTTCCCATTATAAAAAACACTGATAAGTTCCCAGAAAAAAAATACATTAAAATAAGAAATGAAAACAAAGGCCCCTACAGATGAGAACATAACATAAGAATAGCCTAACTGGGTCAGACCAATGGTCCATCATGCCCAGTAGCCCATTCTCATGGTAGCCAATCCAGGTCACTAGTACCTGGTCAAAACCCAAAGAGTAGCAACATTCCAACTTCCCCATGTCTTAATAACAGACTATGGACTTTTCCTCCAGGAATTTGTCCAAATCTTTCTTAAAACCAGCTAAGCTATCTGCTTTTACCATAACTTCTGGCCACTTCATTTTTAAGTTTAGATCTTTCCTTTCAAACAGAGACCTTGCTAGATGTCAAATACAGCACAAGGTAACTTCACATGGACTTAGCTGTGCAGGAAATGTGAATCTCCTCATACACCCACCATATAGTGCAAAAATGTGCAAAGGTCTGTTTTTTTCTTTCGATCACTACATAGCCTAATGCCACACAAGCAGCGCTGTTACAAACATATTCTGTAGGTCAATGCTAAGGATAACAAAGTTTCCTTCCTTGGACCAGAAGGAGATAAACCACTGGAAGAGATCCCAAAACAACACCCAAAGACCCACTCAGTGTGTGAACCAGTTGAGTGGAGTGGACTAACTGGGGGGTGGAAATGGGCCCGGAGTTTGCTCAGCAGAATTTCCCAGACCACCTCTTCCTCTCAACACATTGACACGCTGCCACCATCACCACTAGGAACACCTCACTGGGTAGGCCAGCTATGCTATAAACTTTATAAAACACATTATTATATTTTCTTATAAAGCACATATTTTAACTGAACTCTCTGACATCCTCAGCCTTTCCATTCACAAAAATAGAAGGAAGAAAAGTTCCCATTTCCTGCTGTCTCATGTCCCCGGCCTATACAATATTTTTTTTCTGCAGGCCCTTCAAAAGTCTGACCAAATCCTCGTTTCACTTGCATTATAAAGTACTGAGGATGCCATCTCTCCCCAATCCCAGGTCCTAAAGTCTAAGACAGTAGCGCAAACTAATGCTGCCAGATACAGGAAAAAATTTTTTGATTCGATTCAGCCCTATTGAATTGGTTTTTCAATTCGATTTTCCTGCCCAGTTGGGTGATTTTTTTCAAAAACTCCTGGTGGGTTTTATAGCTTTTTCACCCCCTTTGGCTTCTCCTAACCACACTGGCGCTGTGGTGTAAATAAAATAAAGAAACAAAAAGGACTTTTCCTCTCTCTGTTAAATCCTAGCTCACGTTTGCAGTCCAACACCAGCTCTGGCAGGATACACATTTCAAATCTGACATATTATAATCACAAAACAGAAAATAAAATTAATTTTTCTACCTTTTGTTGTCTGGTTATATTTCAAATCTTGTTGGTCAAAGGCTCTGGTTTTCTTCTGATAACTTGCTTGCCAGGGTCTCCTTCTTTCTGCATGCTAACCATCCATCTGCCAACTCTGTCCTCCCTTTCCATTTCCCTTCCCTTCCCAGGAAGTCTGGTATCTTTCCTTTTTTTCATCTCCCTCCACAGATCCACCTTTTCTTAAATACCCTTTCATCCGGCATCTCTCCCTCCTTCCCCACCATCCCAGAGTCCACCATCTCTCCCTTTCTTTTCCTAATTACCCTCCTATCCAGTATCTCTATCCCTCCTCCACACCATCCCTTGTGTCCAATTTCTCTCCCTTTCTGTTCCTTCCCTCCCTAAATCCCATGGTCCATCATCTCTCTCCCTCTCCTCTATTTTCAGACCCATTATTTCTTCCCCCCCCCAAAGTTTGGCATATGCACGTCTCTTTGAACACCCCCTTCCCTCTGTGTACTTCTAAATCATGGTCCCCCCCCAAAGGCCTGTCCCCCCTTAAAGGTCTGCCGTACCCCCTTTGAAGGCCTGTCCCCTCCTTGAAAACCTGCCTGCCTGTCCCCCCCTTGAAGGTCTGCACCCCCCGAAGGCCTGCACCCCCCAAAGGCCTGTCCCCCACTTGAAGGCCTGTCCCACCCCCTTGTAGCTTCTCCCCCCCCCTTGTAGGCCTGTCCCCCCTTGAAGGCCTGCCTGCTTGCCTTTCCCCCCCTTGAAGGCCTGTCCCACCTTGAAGGCCTGCACCCCCTTGAAGGCCTGTACCCCCCCCTCGAAGGCCTGCACTCCCTTGAAGGTCTGCACCCCCCCCCCGAAGGCCTGTCCCCCACTTGAAGGCCTGTCCCACCCCGTTGTAGCTTCTCCCCCCCTTGTAGGCCTGTCCCCCCCTTGAAGGCCTGCCTGCCTGCCTGCCTTTCCCCCCCTTGAAGGCCTGCACCCCCTTGAAGGCCTGCACCCCCCCCGAAGGCCTGCACTCCCTTGAAGGTCTGCACCCCCCCCGAAGGCCTGTCCCCCCCTTGAAGGCCTGTCCCACCCCCTTGTAGGCCTGTCCCCCCCCTTGTAGGCCTGTCCCCCCTTTAAGGCCTGCCTGCTTGCCTTTCCCCCCCTTGAAGGCCTGTCTCCCCCTTGAAGGCCTGCACCCCCCCTTGAAGGCCTGTCCCACCCCCTTGTAGGCCTGTCCCCCCCTTGAAGGCCTGCCTGCCTTTCCCCCCTTGAAGGCCTGTCTGCCTTTCCCCCCTTGAAGGCCTGTCTGCCTTTCCCCCCTTGAAGGCCTGCACCCCCTTGAAGGTCTGCACCCCTCCAAAGGCCTACACCCCCCCCGAAGGCCTGCACCCCCCCCTGAAGGCCTGCCTGCCCCCCTTGAAGGCCTGCACCCCCCCACGAAGGCCTGTCCCCCCTTGAAGGCCTGCCTGCCTGCCTGTCACCCCCTCCCCCTTGAAAGCCTGCTTGCCTGCCCGCCCGCCCCACCCTGAAGGCCTGATACCCCGACCCACCCCGAAGGACCGCTCGCCCCCCTGGCCTCCCCGCACCACCTATGAAGCAGCCGCAGCAGGATCGCGAAGTCAGCGTCAGCGATCCCTGCGCTGCTTCCTGCGCCACGGTCCCGCCCCTCCTCTGACGTCAGAGGAGGGGCGGGATCGCGGCGCAGGAAGCAGCGCAGGGATCGCTGACGCTGACTTCGCGATCCTGCTGCGGCTGCTTCACAGGTGGTGCAGGAAGGTCAGTGGGGCGAGCGGTCCTTCGGGGGTGGCGGGGGACTGAACGGCAAGGCCGGGAACACCCCCTTAGGGCTGGCACCCGGGGCGGACCGCCCCCCCCCTTGGTACGCCACTGGCTATAATACAAAGAAATTTGCTCCATTAAGCAAAAATGATAGCAAATTTTAAGAAAAACGGAACTTTATGTAAATCTGTGGCATTGAGTGACCCCATGATGGGCTTTAAAATTTAAAAAAAAAAATTATTTTCTGATCAAGCACAATCAAATTCATGGGAAAACCTTCCGTTCGCACAGTTTTCCCAACTTTAGATTTTTCTGGATTGGAAGATTAGGTTTTCACTTTTGATAATCTTTTTTTTTTGTTAGTCCCTGGAGGATTCAATACACTAGGGGCTCCTTTTACGAAGGTGTGTTAGCATTTTTAGCGCGCGCTACACGGAAAATACTAACGCCAGCTCTATGGAGGCGTTAGCATCTAGCGCGTGCCTGGCATTGTAGCGCGTGCTAAAACCGCTAGCGCACCTTCATAAAAGGAGCCCTAGGTGTTCAATCCCTTCCCACAATCTGGGAGTTCCAGAAATCCAAACACTTTTCTGAGCACATGCTCCTCCCACCTTAGTTACAGCCCCCTGTAGTTCAGTCCCAAAGCCAAGCAACATACCTGAACAAATCCATGACAAGAAAGTTCCCCAGCAACATAACAATTTGTGAACTGACCTGCTCTGCAAAACATGAAAACAAGCATTAAAGAGGCACAAGGCAACACAGAAAAACATTGAAAAACAATATAGAACTAACTTGCTGTGTGCAATGAGCACCCACATGAAGCAGCCTTTGGTAATATGCATACTCACAAAAAAGCGAACTCCCCACAGGACCCATCCACTGGCTGGAACATCCTCAAGCCTATAAGGAGAATAACCAAGGCCAAAGAAAGCAGGCAATACAGAACAACTGAGAGGGCAGGCCGTACTGAATCCTCCAGGGACTAACAGAAAGAAGATTATCGAAGGTAAAAACCTAATATTTCATTCTGTTATGTCCCTTCCGGATTCAGTACGCTAGGTGACATACCAAAGCAATGGCTGTGTTTAAGGAGGGGCAGAAGAGCCTGCCTGCAACACCGAGATCCCAAAAGTGGCATCAGAGCGAGCCACCACATCCACCCAGAAAAACTGGGTAAAGGTAGGAAGAGAGGACCAAGGAGTCACCCTGCAAATTTCATTTGGAGAAAATGCACAAGACTTTGCCTATGAAGCAGCAACAGTTCTAGTGATGTGGGCCTGAAAGGAAACCAGCGGCAGCTTGCCAGGGGTGACATAAGCTGCAGAAATGGCCATATGAATCCATCGGGCGATCGAGGTCATAGATGCCAGCCGACATGCCGAGGCAGGGCAATGAGGAGAAAGAGGAGATCAGATATCCAAAAATCATTAGTCCTCTCCAAAAGCGGAGCAAGACTCTCTTGATGTCCAACTTGCGTAAGATACGATCCTAGCGCTCCAAGCCTGTGGAATGAAATGCAGGCAAACCAACTCCTGGGTGACATGGAAAGCAGGCAGGCTGGCTAATCTACTGAAGAGGGCTTTAAATTAGAAATGATAGGGCAGGGTGTTCAAAGCCCCCAGGTGAGTTTAAGCCCTTACGTAAATAAATCACTGAATACCTCTACACAGATGGGAAAAGGGGGCAATGTCTGGAAAGCAGTATATACTAATGCTCAAAGTATGGGAAACAAGATTCTGGATATAGAAGCTGTGATAGAAGAAGATGAGTTGGATATATAGCACTCCCCCCAAATTTGCGGGGGTTCTGTTCCAGGAACCCCTGCGAATTTCAAAAAACTGCAGCCTGTCAAAAGGCAGGGGAGGCAGGAGAGGGCAGCTGGAGTGCCGGCGAGTGAAGAAAATCACTAGTGGTCTGCTCTGACCGCCTCTTCCTGCAATAAAGTCGGGCTACACAAATCAGGAGATGCTTTGACATGCAGCGCTTGATTGGTGTAACCCAACTTTACTACAGGAAGAGGCTGTCGGAGCTGACAGGGAATGAGTGAGTCCGCGATTTGCGAACCGCAAATTCACGGGGGAACACTATAGTGACGATTTTAGAGATGTGGTTCACAGAGAACCATGATTGGGATGTAGTTATACCGGGCTATACATTGTAATACATTTATAGACTGCAAAACCTTCCAGATCGATGCGGTTTACATAAGCAAGAGACTGTACAAATCAGTGAATTACAAGACAGGGTAGGAAGAAAAGGAGGGGGAGTAGTGTTATATGTTAAAGATCATATTAAAGCCACACAATTGCAGGATCTGCAGGGCAAGGAAGAGGAACTGGAAAGAGGGAATGGTAAATATATTTACATTGGTGTTATATAGGCTAGAGCAGCGGTCTCAAACACGCGGCCCGCGGGCCACATGTGGCTCTCCAAGTTTTATTTGCGGCCCGCGGTCTGGACTGGATCATTCCCTTCCTTTTGGAGCAGCAGCGGGTCTGGCCGGTTCGTTCCGTTCAAAGCCGCGGGTTGGCGGCTCCTTGCGCTATTCACTCCTGCATCGGAAGCCTCTCTGACATCACAACATCAGAGAGGCTTCAGACGCAGGCGCGGATCTCGCAAGGAGCCGCCACCCGCGGCTTTGAATGGAATGAACCGGCCAGACATGCTGCTGCTCCAGTGGCGTACCAAGGGGGGGGGGCGGTCCGCACAGCTGGTCATCTTCTACTGTTCTTTCTAGAGTGCGGCTCGCGGCTCGTCTAGAGCAGGGGTGCCCAACTGCTTCCCTTCCCTTCTCACCGCTGCCATCGGGGAACAGGCTGGCACCATGCTCTTTGATCTCCCTGCTTCTCTCGCCGCCCGACCTCAATTCTGACGTCGAGAGGACGTTCTGGCTAGCCAATCGCTGCCTGGCTGCCCAGAACGTCCTTTCCGACGTTAGAATTGACATCGGGCGGCAAGAGTTGGTCGGCCCCGTGGAGATCTCGGCCTGTTCCCGATGGCGGCAGCAGCAGCCTATTCCCCGGTGGCAGTGGCATGGGGGAGGGCAGGAAGGAAGAAAGAAAGAAGGGGGGGGGCAGGGAGCCAGAAGGAAAAAAGAAAGAAGGGGGGGGACAGGGAGCCAGAAACAAAGCAAAAAATGGGACAAGGAATCAGAGAAAGACAGACATAGAAAAAGAAAGAAAAAGTTGGGGGAGGGAATGAGGTCTGGAGGAGAGGAAGCATACAGGAGGCTGAAAGAAGAGAAGAAATATTGGATGCACAGTCAGAAGAATAAAGTGCAACCAGAGACTGATGAAATTACCAAACAAAGGTAGAAAAATGATTTTATTTTCAATTTAGTAATAGAAATGTGCCAGTTTTGAGAAAGAAAAGATATTAAACTTTAAATGTGAGTGCTGCAGAAAAAATAGAGTACTTGGAGGGCCGCAGAAAAAATAGTTAATGTCTTATTAAAGAAATGACAATTTTGCATAAGGTAAAACTGTTAAAGGAAAGTTTTATAAACTATAAAGAGTTTAACCTCATGCAAAATTGTCATTTCTTTAATAAGACATTAACTATTTTTTTCTGCGGCCCTCCAAGTACCTACAAATCCAAAATGTGGCCCCGCAAAGGGTTTGAGTTTGAGACCACTGGGCTAGAGAATGAAACGAGGAAAAATTTGTCCCTGCCCCCAACAGGAACTCAAGTTCCCTGTCCCCGTGAGTTTTGTCACTGTTTCTGTCCCATTCCTCTAAGCTCTGCCTTAACCACACAAGCCTCAAACACTTATGATTTTAAAGTGTTTGAGGCTTGTGCAGATGAGGATGGAGCATGCAGGAATGGGGCATGGACAGGAAAAGAACTCACAGGGATAGGATGGAAAAATGAGTTCCCGCAGGGATGGGGAAAAATTTGTCCCTGTGTCATTCTCAAATACAGGCCTCCTTCACAGATGGAAGAATTGGACAGAGATTTAAAAGTAGACATTCAGAATATATCTAAAAAAGGGGAAGTGTTACTAATAGGTGATTTTAACTTGCTGGATGTAGAAGTAGGGAGATCCTGGATTCTCTACAAGAAGAACTGTTCCAGCAGTTGGTAGTGGAACCCACGCGGGATGGGGTTATACTGGACTTAGTGCTTACAAACAGGGAAAATGTTTCTGATGTTATAGTGGGTGATCATCTGGCATTCAGTGATCACTGCATGATACGATTTAATATTAAGAAGGGCATAGAGAGGGCTCATTCAAAAACAAAGGTTCTAGACTTTAAAAAAACTAACTTTGTTCGGATGGGGGATTATGTCAAGGAATTGTCTGGATGGGAATGTCTGGAAGGAGTAGAAATGCAGTGGGCAAAACTGAAAGGAGTTATTATAAGGGCGACAAACTTTTTTGTGATTCAAATAAGTAAAAGTAAGAGGAAAACAAGGCTGCTTTGCTTCCTGGAACAACTTGTCAAGGAAAACACGAGAGGAAACACAATTCTGGACTTAATTCTAAATGGGCTGCGAGGACCGGCACCGGATGTAGAAGTAGAAAGGATAACGGGAAACAGCGATCACAACATGATCTGCTTCAACCTGGAAACAGGGACAAAACATCGGTCCAGAAGCCACGGCGCTAAACTTCCACATAAGGGAATTATGAAGGGATGAGACGCATGGTGGGGAAGAAGATTAAGAAGATAAACACTGTAAAGACGCTAGAGCAAGCTTGGACTCTTTTTAAGGATACAGTCACCGAAGAACAAAACCTATATATACCACGTATCAACAAGGGATCAAAGAGGAAAAAGAATAAAGAACCGGCGTGGCTCACTGTAGATGTTAAGGAAGCGATCAGAGACAAAAAAAAAACCTTGTTTACGGAATGGAAAAGATCAAAAACAGACGAAAACTGGAATAAGCACAAACAACATCAACGCAGGTGCCATAAGGCGGTAAAAGGAGCCAAAAGAGACTAAGAGGAAAAAATAGCCAAGGAGGCGAAAAACTTCAAGCCGTTCTTTCGATATATTAAAGGGAAACGACCCACGAAGGAAGCAATGGGACCGTTGGATGACCAAGGAATAAAGGGAGCGATAAAGGAGAACAAGGCAATCGCTGACAGACTGAACACATTTTTTTCGTCTGTATTAACCGAAGAGGATATACACAGCATACCGGAACCCATCAGGATGTATGCTGGAAGTGAAAACAGGAAACTGACAGGGTTGACGGTCAGTTTAGAAGAGGTATGCAGGCACATTGATAGGCTCAAGAGCGATAAATCCCCGGGACTGGATGGCATCCATCCGAGGGTCATCAAGGAACTGAAAGGGACCATAGCTGGACTGCTTCAACTAATAGCCAACCTGTCGATCAAAACAGGAAAGATTCCGGAGGACTGGAAGGTGGCAAATGTTACGCCGATCTTCAAAAAAGGTTTGAGAGGAGAACCAGGAAACTACAGACCGGTGAGTCTGACCTCGGTACTGGGAAAGATGGTAGAAGCGCTGATAAAGGACTGCATCATCGATCACCTTGACGGACACGGTCTGATGAGGACTAGCCAGCACGGTTTCAGCAAAGGCAGATTTTGTTTGACAAACTTGCTGCACTTCTTCGAGGGAGTGAACAGGCAGATAGACAAAGGCGACCCGAACGACTTTCAGAAGGCGTTAGACAAGGTTCCGCATGAACGACTACTTTGGAAAATTGCGAGCCATGGAATCGAGGGTGAAATACTCATGTGGATAAAAAACTGGCTGGAGCACAGGAAACAGAGAGTGGGAGTGAATGGACAATACTCGGACTGGAAAAGCATCACCAGTGGGGTGCCGCAGGGCTCGGTGCTTGGACCCGTGCTCTTCAACATCTTTATAAACAATCTGGACATAGGTACGACGAGCGAGGTGATTAAATTTGCAGACGATACAAAGTTATTCAGAGTAGTGAAGACACAGGGGGATCGCAAAGATCTGCAACGTGACATAATCAGGCTCGAGGAATGGGCATCGATATGGCAGATGAGGTTCAATGCGGACAAGTGTAAAGTTATGCATGTCGGTAACAAAAATCTCATGCATGAATACAGGATGTACGGGGTGGTACTTGGAGAGACCTCCCAGGAAAGGGACTTGGGAGTTCTGATCGACAAGTCGATGAAGCTGTCCATACGATGTGCGGCGGTGGCGAAAAGGGCGAACAGAATGCTAGGAAAGATAAAGAAGGGGATCACGAACAGATCGGAGAAGGCTATCATGCTGCTGTACCGGGCCATGGTGCGCCCTCACCTGGAGTACTGCGTACAGCACTGGTCGCCGTACATGAAGAAGGACACGGTACTACTTGAAAGGGTCCAGAGAAGAGCGACAAAGATGGTTAGAGGTTTGGAGGAGCTGCCGTACAGCGAAAGATTAGAGAAACTGGGCCTCATTTCCCTCGAACAGAGGAGATTGAGAGGGGACATGATTGAAACATTCAAGGTACTGAAGGGGGATAGACTTAGTAGAGAAAGACAGGTTGTTCACCCTCTCCAAGGTGGGGAGAACGAGAGGGCACTCTCTAAAGTTGAAAGGGGATAGATTCCGTACGAAAAAAAGGAAGTTCTTCTTCACCCAGAGAGTGGTGGAAAACTGGAATGCTCTTCCGGAGTCTGTCATAGAAGAAAACACCCTCCAGGGATTCAAGACAAAGTTAGACAAGTTCCTGCTGAACAAGGACGTACCCTGATAGGGATAGTCTCAGTCAGGGTACTGGTCTTTGACTAGAGGGCCGCCGCGGAAGCGGACTGCTAGGAATGATGGACCACTGCTGGACCCAGCAGCGGCAATTCTTATGTTCTCAAAACTAGTAGCTGAGAAGTTAAGGAATAAGAAGTTAGTTTTCATAAACTACAAAAGATTGCAGAAAGAGGAAGACAGGCAAAAATATATGAAAAGTTAAGAGATGCTGGTCTAGTAGTCAGGAAAGCAAAGATACAAATGGAAGAAAGGTGAGACAAAGACATTGTTAGATATATTAGTGATAGAAAAAAGTGCAAAAGTGGCATTGTGAGACTCAATGACTATCTGTCATGTCCATAATATCTATGCCAAGCTAATTCAGTTCATATGGAACATATGAATTATATTATACAATTAGCTTGATTGCAATGACATAACCCATGCTGCTAAATGTCAACCCTGTTTATTGTAACCCTGTGAATATGTTTATGTTTATTAAGATTTGATATACTGCTCCAGCATTTTACTGACCTAAGCGGTTTACAATGCAACCCTATGTAATGTTAAACTGTAACCCTTCTGAGCTCTCTGGGGAGGACAGGATATAAATCCAAATAAATAAACAAATATGTAGGGTAAATGTAGATATAGGGTAAATATAGTAATCTAAAATATGGTATGTTATGGTATAGTATAAGGTAAAGATAGTGTGTAAATACTATACACTCATAAAGGATATGTAAATGTAACACACCAGGATGCCCAAAAGCACCAAAACCAACAAGAGAACACTTCAATTTACAATTCAAACGATCAGCATATGCTGATGATATCTTACTCTATATATCTAATTCATAAAATTCTGTAATGGGGCATGTCAGAATAATTGTTATATTTTCCCAAATATCTGGTTACCAGGTAAATTGGGATAAAACAGAGTTAATGCCCTTAACCTTTTATTTGGCATTGTTGCTCGGAAGCAACATGTGTCTTCTACGGCTCTTATGGGAGATCTGCATCTCCAAATGCCTGTTCCTTGGCACTGCTGCTCTTGTTCAACATCAAGGGCTCCTTTTATCAAGGTGCGCTACGGGCGTTACCGCGTCAGACATTTCATCACGTGCTAACCCCTGCGGCACGCCAAAAAACTAACGCCTTGTCAATGGAGGCGTTAGCGACTAGCGTGGCAGGCGGTTGAACGCGCGGTATAAAAGGAGCCTAAGTTACATAAAGCAGCCATTTCACCATCTGCCAATTAAAGGGTTAAATACTTTTTGTCTTCCATTTAACATACCCAATTGTCTCTTTACATTGGTGAAAAATATTAAATACCCTGGTCTGTATTTCGATAATGATTTTAATATAATTTTCAAAATTAAACATGGCTAAAATTACAGATAAAGTAAAAACAACTTTGAACTCTTAGTCACCTTTTTATTTATTGTAGTAGGGAAGATTAGACTCTTTAAAAATGACTATAGTCCCAAAAATTCTGTATATACTGAATATGTTTTCAATATTATTTCCCTCTGCCTTCAATAAATCCTTAGAAAAACTGATTATTAATGTTTTATGGAGCAATAAAACACCAAGAATATCCTTAATGAAACTGAAAAATCCAAACTATGTGGGGGGTGTTAATTTCCTTGACATTCTTCAATATCAAGGGCTATATATCAATATCAAGGCCTATATATTAAGGCAAGGTGCAATATGGATTACATCTGCAAATAATGCTTTATCACAAAGATGGTTATAATTTGAACAATCAATATATTCTATACCCTTATTCAGAATTCCAGGTATTTATTTATTTCGATTTCTATCCTGTGCTCCTCAAAGAGCTCAGAACAGGTTACAGGTTAAACGTACATAGTATATAGTTAACAGGTTACAATTTACACTAGATTTGCCATAATTTCAGTACAAGTTTCCAATACAAATGATATCCCCTTATAAGTCCTGTCCTCTAGAGTATGCATAGAGCTCCTTTTACTAAGGTGTGCTAGCGTTTTTAGCGCACGCACAAGATTAGAGTGCGCTAGCCCAAAAATTACTGCCTGCTTAAAAGGAGGTGGTAGCGGCTAGCGTGCGTGCTAAAACCATTAGCGCACCTTTTGTAAAAGGAGCCCATAGGTAAGTCTCTTCTCATACATTTTTCTGGCACAGAATCCACACCATTTTGGTCACTGCCCTCTGAATGGCTTGGAATCTTTTTATATCCATGGCAATTTATGATCTCCAATGACTGTCACAGGGACAATTTTCATCTTCTTTCTGCTGGTTATGTCCCTCTCTATGCAGCTGAGCATCCTTTTCCTTTGCTTTGTTACCCACCTACTCCACAAAACCCTAACCTATGCTCTTCCCTTGTAACAATCTCTCAAACATCTAGAAATCCAATTTTTTTTTCATGCAACAGTAGCAGTATAGATGATAATATACAAAAGGGAAATTAATACAAGAATTGATTCAAGAAATTAAAGAGACAAACAAACTGGGGAACATAATAATAACAATGGGTGATTTTAATTACCCTAAAATTGACTGGATAAATGAAACATCAGGGTGTGCTAGAGAGGTAAAGTTCCTAGATGAAATTATTATATATTACACATATTAAAGTTGGAACAAAGGGCAAATGACAGCCAGCATGGTTTGAAAATGAGCTCAAAGAACATCCTTCAAAAAACAGAAGGATCTGACAAAAAATAATAGGAAACAGCATAAGGAATAGCAAATCAAAAGCAAAGCACTGATAAAGAGACTTTGAAAAGAAGATTGCATTGGAAGCAAAAATGCATAATAAACACATTTTAGATATATTATGCAAAAAGCTGGCAAAAGAATCAGTTGAACTACTAGATGACTGAGGGGTAAAAGGAACACTCAGAAAAGACAAGGCCATAGCAGAGAGACTAAATGAACTCTTAGCTTCGGTCTTCACTGAGAAAAATGTAGGGGAGATATTTGGTATTCAACGCTGATGAGTCAGAGAAAGTGAAGCAAATCTCTATAAACCTGGAAGATATAATGGGGCAAATGCCTGGGCTGGATGGCATATATCCCAGAGTACTGACAGCACTGAAAAATGAACTTGTAGAGCTACTGTCAGTAATATGTAATTTATCTTTAGAATCAAGCATGGTACTAGAAGACTGGAGGGTAGCCAATATAACGCCAATTTTAAAAAAGTGTTCCAGAGGTGATCTGGGAAATTATAGACTGGTGAGCATGATGTCGGTGCCAGGAAAAAGTAGAGACTATTACAAATAAAAAATTACTGATCATATACATAAGTGTGGATTATTAAGAGAAAGCCAACATGGATTTAGCAAGCCAACATGGATTTAGCCAATGGAAATCTTGCCTCACCAATCTACCATTACCATTTCTTATTAACTCCATCCTTAAAGATACTCACAAGATAATTATAGCCTTTTTATCAAGCTGCACTAGAGGTTTTTAGTGCAGACTGGCCTGGTAAATTCTCCAATGCTCATAGAATTCCTATGAGTGTTGTAACACTTACCTCTAGTGCAGCTTGATAAAAGGAGAGGTTAAAGATATATTAAGACTTTACAAATTCCCTGGTCAAAATCAATATACTAATAGATTTTTTTTTTTTTTAAAGGATTTCCAGGCATATATGGCAATAACTTGAATGACCTGCTTATTAAAGACTAGTCTTATAGCCCGTTACATTAATGGGTGCTAGAATATATGTGCGTGTGGAGAGTGATGAGGAGAAAGCAAATGTGCTAAACAAATACTTCTGTTCTGTGTTCACAGAAGAAAATCCTGGAGAAGGACCGAGATTG
Organism: Geotrypetes seraphini; assembly: GCF_902459505.1. Lineage (NCBI taxonomy): Eukaryota > Metazoa > Chordata > Amphibia > Gymnophiona > Dermophiidae > Geotrypetes > Geotrypetes seraphini. Next base: position 120,093,603 of record NC_047085.1, read on the forward strand.
TCTGGCAAAGTTACACGAAAAAATGGAGTAGATTCTGCGCCGTTCATGGAGGAGGGTGTTTATGAGCAACTTGAAAAACTGAAGGTGGACAAAGCGATGGGACCAGACGGGATCCATCCCAGGATACTAAGGGAGCTCAGAGAGGTTCTGGCGAGTCCTATTAAAGACTTGTTCAACAAATCTCTGGAGACGGGAGTGATTCCTGGGGATTGGAGGAGAACGGATGTGGTCCCTATTCATAAAAGTGGTCACAGGGATGAAGCAGGAAACTACAGGCCGGTGAGCCTCACTTCAGTTGTTGGAAAAATAATGGAAGTGTTGCTGAAAGAAAGGATAGTGTATTTCCTTGAATCTAATGGGTTACAGGATCCGAGGCAACATGGCTTTACAAAAGGTAAATCGTGCCAAACGAACCTGATTGAATTTTTTGATTGGGTGACCAGAGAGCTGGATCGAGGACATATGCTAGATGTAATTTACTTGGATTTCAGCAAAGCCTTTGATACAGTTCCTCATAAGAGGCTGTTGAACAAACTTGAAGGGCTGAAGTTAGGACCCAAAGTGGTGAACTGGGTCAGAAACTGGCTGTCGGACAGACGCCAGAGGGTGGTGGTTAATGGAAGTCGCTCAAAGGAAGGAAAGGTGACTAGTGGAGTGCCTCAGGGTTCGGTGCTGGGGCCAATCCTGTTCAATATGTATGTAAGTGACATTGCTGAAGGGTTAGAAGGAAAAGTGTGCCTTTTTGCAGATGATACCAAGATTTGTAACAGAGTAGACACCGAAGAGGGAGTGGAAAATATGAAAAAGGATCTGCAAAAGTTAGAGGAATGGTCTAATGCCTGGCAACTAAAATTCAATGCAAAGAAATGCAGAGTAATGCATTTGGGGATTAATAATAGGAAGGAACCGTATATGCTGGGAGGAGAGAAGCTGATATGCACGGACGGGGAGAGGGACCTTGGGGTGATAGTGTCCGAAGATCTAAAGGCGAAAAAACAGTGTGACAAGGCAGTGGCTGCTGCCAGAAGGATTCTGGGCTGTATAAAGAGAGGCGTAGTCAGTAAAAGGAAGAAGGTGTTGATGCCCCTGTACAGGTCATTGGTGAGGCCCCACTTGGAGTATTGTGTTCAGTTTTGGAGACCGTATCTGGCGAAAGACGTAAGAAGACTTGAGGCGGTCCAGAGGAGGGCGACGAAAATGATAGGAGGCTTGCGCCAGAAGACGTATGAGGAGAGACTGGAAGCCCTGAATATGTATACCCTAGAGGAAAGGAGAGACAGGGGAGATATGATTCAGACGTTCAAATACTTAAAGGGTATTAACGTAGAACAAAATCTTTTCCAGAGAAAGGAAAATGGTAAAACCAGAGGACATAATTTGAGGTTGAGGGGTGGTAGATTCAGGGGCAATGTTAGGAAATTCTACTTTACGGAGAGGGTGGTGGATGCCTGGAATGCGCTCCCGAGAGAGGTGGTGGAGAGTAAAACTGTGACTGAGTTCAAAGAAGCGTGGGATGAACACAGATTTAGAATCAGAAAATAATATTAAAGATTGAACTAGGCCAGTTACTGGGCAGACTTGTACGGTCTGTGTCTGTGCATGGCCGTTTGGAGGAGGATGGGCAGGGGAGGGCTTCAATGGCTGGGAGGGTGTAGATGGGCTGGAGTAAGTCTTAACAGAGATTTCGGCAGTTGGAACCCAAGCACAGTACCGGGTAAAGCTTTGGATTCTCGCCCAGAAATAGCTAAGAAGAAAAAAAAAATAATAATAATTTAAATTGAATCAGGTTGGGCAGACTGGATGGACCATTCGGGTCTTTATCTGCCGTCATCTACTATGTTACTATGTGTGTCTGTCTTTATTTCTTTCTCTCTCTCTCCTTAGCCGCTTTCTTTCTTTCTGTCTTTCTTTTTCCTTGGCTGTCCATCACCACCCCTTGCCTGCTCCCCCTGTCCATTGTCCCTTCCTTTACCTCCCCTGTGTCCACCACCACCCCTTCACTGCTCTCCTTATGCAGCAGCAGCCCTTCTCCATTTGTTTTACCTCCCCCTGTCCAGTAGCACCTCTTTCCTTCTCTCCCTGTCCAACATTAGGCCTCCGTTCCTTTTTCTTCACCCCCCCCTGTCCATCAGCACCTCCTGTACATCGCCTAGAACTTTGAATAGGCGATTAATCAAATTTTATAATAAACTTGACTTGAAACTTTCCTTCTCCCCCTGTCCAGCAGTAGGTGTCCCTTCCTTTTTCTCCCCCCTCCTCCTTCTTATCCCTATGATACACTTACCTTGCTTTGCCCTGATCAGAGGTTCCCAAACAGCCGCCCAGTTGCACCCATTGGAAAAGTTCACTCTGCCACATCCCGCACCCCTCCTGACGTGACTCCCGCTGTCTTTCTTTCTGACTGTCTCTGTCCCTGGCCCCCTTTGTCTTTCTGTGTATCTCCCTGCCCTTGTGTCTTTCTTCTTTTCTTTCTGTCTCTCTTCCTCCCTCTGTCTGTCTGTCCAAAGCAGCATTCCCTCCCCCCACACCAGTTCCCTGCAGCAGCATTAGCATTTCCTCTACCCCCCTTTCCCTTCCCGCGGTACAGACTACGAACGTGGCGATTCCAGCGTGTGCAGCAGTCTTCACACGCTGCTTCGGGTCCTTCTACTGGCCTGATTTACTCTGGCACGTCACTGATGACATCACTACAAAAAGACAATTCAACAGACAAAAAAGGACTACTATTCAAAACTTATCTCTACCACTAGTAATTCATCCACTCTCTTCAGTATTGCCCAGTCTCTTTCAAAATATTCTAAAAAAAACTTCCTCCTCCTGCTTCAACTTTACCATCTGCCGATGAACTTTCCCAATTCTTCGACAACAAAGTCACTACTATTCGAACTCATCTCGGACCTTCTCTTCCTGCTTTTTCGACTCCTACTAATAAGGATTTAACTTTCCTACCTCTCAGTTCTTTCTCTAATTTCAAAGTACCTTCACTAAACCAACTATTCTCCGTTTTACAATCTATAAATTCTCCCAATAACATTATTGAAAGTTTTCCTCCACAATTTCTCAAAAAATTCTTTTCTTTTTTCGGTCCCTATATAAGGGAAATGATTTCCAAATCTTTTTCTGATTGCTACGTTCCCACTGCATGGAAAACAGCTCTAGTTTTCCCAAAACTTAAACAATACAACACTGATCCCTCTTTACCCAACAACTACCGTCCTATTGCCAATCTGCCTTTAATTTCTAAAGTTACCGAAAAAATTATTCATTCCCAATTGTCTGAATTCTTCGATCAAACACATGCCCTACATCCTTATCAGACTGGCTTTCGAACTTCACATTCCACTGAATTATCGTTACTTGGCCTCATTACAACTATACAATACTTTCACGATCACTTAAAATCGGTTATACTAATTTCTCTTGACTTATCTGCAGCATTCGACACCATTGATCATTCTTTACTTCTATCTAGATTAGCAGATTGTAATATCACAGGTCACGCTCTCAACTGGTTTATATCCTACTTTCATCAACGTAACTTTAAAGTTCATATAAAAAACCAAACTTCTTCTCCGGTAACTCAAACTTTTGGAGTTCCTCAGGGCTCTATTTTATCCCCGCTATTATTCAATATCTTTCTATCCCCTCTTCTTTCTCTTGCCCAGTCATTAGGATTCTCAATTTTCGCCTATGCCGACGATATACAGCTGCTTTACCCGATTAATACTTCAAACCCTTCAGATATTAATGATCTAAATACCAAATTAGATATCATAAGTGATTGGCTCTTCTCTAATAAACTTTCACTCAACGTTGATAAATCCTGTGGTCTCCTTCTCCCCATTAAAAAATCCGAAACATTACCAGGAACAATTTACATCAAATCTACACCTTTACTTATGGATACTAAAATAAAATTACTAGGCGTTACCTTAGATAGAGAGCTTACTTTTCATGACCACATAAGTTCAGTTGTAAAAACTTGTTTCTTTAAATTACGTATCATCCGTTCCCTCAGTTCCATTCTAAATACTGACTCGATTAATATCCTAATTCATTCCTTAGTCATTTCCCACTTAGATTACTGTAATTCTCTTTTAAATGGACTACCCCAAAAAGAACTTCGACGTTTACAACTCATACAAAATACCGCAATTAAACTCATTTACAAAATAGGTAAGTTCGAACACGTCACCCCCCTTCTTAAAGAGGCTCATTGGCTCCCAGTCACCCACCGTATAATTTATAAAATCATACTGCTCTCTTTTAAAATCAAACTCTCCCATTTGCCCTTATTTCTCGATAAATTATTAATACCCCAAAGTTCTCCCCGTTCCTTAAGATCCACTGACCAAAAACTCCTTTTCATTTCATCTTTAAAAGAATCCTACTATACTAGGAAAACTAACTTTGCTATAACTGCCCCCACATTATGGAATTCTCTCCCTCAATTTCTCCGGGATGAAATTCATTTACCAAAATTTAAGACTAATCTTAAAACTTTCCTATTTCAAGATGCCTTCGACAAATCTTAATCTCTACTTTGTTTACTTATTTATCTTTTTCCCAAAACTAACCTTTACTTCAGCGCATATCTTTTATACCATGCACCCTTATCCCTCATGTTCTATCCCTTCCCTCTATCTCATTTCTTCTAATATTATATAACTTTTCCCTTCCTCCCTATTCATCCTCACGGTCAGGTTTGTCAGTACATGTTTTATATGTTTTCTCTAATTTTTCTAATACACCAACAACTAGTACTTTCTATCCTATTTTAAATTTTATTGTTAACCGGTCAGATATTTGTTTTATGATCGGGATATTAAAAACTAATAAACTTGAAACTTAACCTCCTACAGATATGCCGATGACATTACCATTCTCATACCCTTCGATCAACCTGAACTCTCCATGACGAATACAATATACCAAACACTAAAATCAATAGCAACCTGGATGAAAGATCACAAAATGAAATTGAACCCAGATAAAATGAAATTCATCCTCCTAGAAAACAACAAAATACCAACATTGAAATCAATGCAATCAACTACCCCATACAAACCACCCTAAAACTGTTGGATTAACTATCAACAGATGCTGCACCATGCAACCGCAAATCAATAAAAAATACAAAAGTCATTCTTAGTCATGAGAAACTTAAGACAAGTTCGGAAATTCTTCGAGAAAACTCAGTTCCAGCTCATAGTTCAGTCCTTAATACTAGGCCTACTTGACTACTGTAATATCCTCTACCTCCCATGCCCTACAACCATAACAAAACAACTACAAACTATCCAAAACACAGCACTAAGACTCATCTACTCATTAAAAAAACATGATCACATTACAGAAGCATATCTCCAATCGCACTGGCTTCCGATCCCAGCAAGAATACAATTTAAATTCTACTGCCTACTATTTAAGACTTTATATGGAGACAGTCCAAACTACCTGAATAACCGCCTCATCCACAACACCGCAACCAGACATAGGAAAACTCACACCCCATTCTCATACCCCCCAATTAAGGAGGTCAAACAGAAAAAACTATATGATGCCTCCTGGCCACTCAAGCAGCCAAACTAGACAACCAAATCGCCAATCTACTGACGGCATCCCTCGACTACAAGACTTTTAGAAAAGAAATTAAGACCATACTCTTCAAGAAAACTCTGAAAAAAGAAATAATACCGCAAGTCTCAAACTCCACCTCTCACTAAAGCCAACTACCCCAAACAAATAACCTTACCCATTTCTCACTCTTTTTGAAAATGACCAATTTTTTTTTTTTTTTGTAAGTTCTTGTTGTAATACATTTTGGATAATTCTTTTGTAATCCGCCTTGAACTGCAAGGTAATGGCAGAATAGAAATCCCTAATGTAATGCAATGTAATAATAGATGTGTTAGCGTTTAGCGTGCACTAAAACAGCTAGCACGCCTTAGTAAAAGGACCCCTATATGTTTCCAACATATTTTAAGTCTCTCTTATCTATTGCTTTAAAAACTATAATGAATTCTTGGAAAGATTTAACTAACATTCATGATATCCAATGGTGGAATTTGGTATGTACAGCATATCGATATGAAACTTACATTGCTAAAAAAATCTTTAATAAGATCTAGAGCTACTGAAAATGGTAAAATTATGTCTATACCTGATAATTTTCTTTCCTTTAGTCACAGCAGATGAATCCAGAGACTAGTGGGAAAACATCCATCAACCAGCATGTGGAGATAGAGAGCACTGAGTTGTTCTCAGGTATATCTTGGATGCTCAGCCTCCTGGCCAACCAGTATAGGTCTTCTTAAAGCAGTTGAAATAAAGTACATAAAAGGCATGAGACATAAAAAACATATGCAACTCCTTTCCCTCACATGTGCTACCTGAACCACTGATGCTTAAAAATTGAGAATGTAATTTCAGCCGAAAAGCATGCCCAAACCGTGCCTGACAGCGACAAACAGGGTGGGGCTCTGGATTAATCTGCTGTTACTAAAGGAAAGAAAATTATCAGGTAAGGACATCATTTTACCTTCCTTGTCATCAACAGCAGATGAATCCAGACTAGTGGGATGTACCAAAGCAGTCCAAATGTAGGGAGGGAAATAAACAAGTGAACATGAAATTCCAGAAAGTATGGATCCCACGATCATACAGAGGCTAACCCCTATAGCACATGTGAGCAGGAGCAATCCTCGCCTGAGAGCACCATGCTGCGGAATTCACAGCTACAGTGCCTCTCCACGATTTTTCACCCGGAACCCTCGACAAGAAGAATGGGCAAATAAAAAATAGCCAACAGAAGGAGTCAGAAAACATATCTCCATGAGTGAAGAATATCTAGCTTGTTATGGAGTGACCGGCTAGTGAAAACCAGTACTCCTTTACCTTCAATCTTTCTCTTGCTTCCCTCGTGGGAAAGGCTAATATTACAGAAAGCACCATGCCAGTTCAGATAAAGGACCTGGGGGGCCCAGGTGTTACCCTGAAGTGGGTGAGGTAGGGACGCTGGGGGGCCCAAGTGTAACTCCAAAGCTGGCACCTTGTTTCAGAACACCCCTCCATTCCAAATAGCCAGGCCAGCTTCGAAATCCACCTGTAGAATCCAGGAGCTGTGAGAAACACATCCACCAACCTGCTAGAGATAGAGTATACTGGCCGGCCAGGAGGCTGTACATCCAAGATATACCTGAAGACAACTCAGTGCTCTCTATCTCCACCTGCTGGTTGATGGATGTAATCCCACTAGTTTCTGGATTCATCTGCTGTTGACAAGGTCTATTTTTGCTTTCATATATTACCACAGATGTTTTTTCCCAGTCTTAAGTTTATCATTGTTTATACAATATTATGTAATATAAATAGTTATGATACTGCTGTTGTTATGCATCTTTGTACTGTTACATGTATTCAAATTATTTTTATTAATAAAAATGCAAAGACTACAAAAAAGAACAGTTTTAAAAACCCAAGGACTTCCTGTACTGAGAAAGGTGTGAGATAAACCCCCCTAAAATCTAGACCACCTTTGCATATTTTTCTAGAAGCCTTTTAGATATTTCCTCATAACTGTTTCCTCTTTTAGCAGAGTCTGTTTATATAGTTTTTGTTGCCAACCTTGTATCAGTTTAAATAATAGAGCTGCCAAGGTATCCTGCTCCTGGAGGAAAACATTAAGACCTTGCTTTTGATTGAACAGATCGGTATTTGTAGTTCCCGAGCAAATTCACTGAAAAAATCAGTTTTATAATTCATCCAGAGAGAGCTGTCAGAAATCCAACATCGGCCCACAATCTCCCTCCTGCAACTCTGAAAATAAGACAATCACTTCCATCTTCACAACATCCTTAGAAAGATAGAAGAGCTACATAACTTTTCACTCACCAACTTCTATATTATAGTACTATTCCAAGCTGCACATTAAAGAAAAAGTGAACAGAAAGTTGGCGCTCATACTGCTCTATTATAGTGCTGTTCCAACCTGCACATTAAAATATATCATAAACAGCCAGAACCTGTCCTGCCACCACACTATCACTCGCTCCTTCGCTTCCTACCAACCCACCTCCTCCTCTGTGACGCATAGATCGTCGCCGGCCGCTTGCGCAAGGCGATGACGAAATCTAGTGGCGAGGCCGGCCAGGAAGTACGCGCGAAAGCGTGCGCGAGAACTAGTCGTCTCGCGCAACGCGAGAGCTGTGTTTGCAACTAGGGGTTCCGCGCTCCCGGCGTCTAGTCCGTGAACTTTCCGATCTCGCGTGATTTAGCCGCCGGAACCAAGTAGTCGGAGCCGCGGTAAGTCAACAACGACAGCAATAGCAATTGTTTTAGGCAAGAAAAGAGATGCTGGTTATGTGGCAAGCGAACTCCCCTTTCCTCCTTTAAGTGGGACCCGGGTGGGGGTTTCTGTCATGGCGGGTGTAGGGGCTGAAACGGGAGCTTTGTTATTTGGGATGTGGGACCAGTTCCTCCTATCCACGGGCGGCGACGACGGGATGTGAGGCAGGAGCTGCAGTGACTATGTATAAACATTTGTGTATGTGTTTATGATACAGTGTGTGGACGTGCTGAGTTAACTATGCGTCTGTGCTCCTTCTCTGTTTTTTTTTTTTCTCTTGTCATACTCTGTGTGTCGGGTTGCGGAGAAATAAAGATCAACACACAGTTTACAGGCGATAATATATATATATATATTTGTCGACCGATACAGCCTTCACACTATTTAGTGTCTCTAATCAGACAAAAGTGTGAAAAGAGCCTGGGACTATAGGCTCCTTTTGTTTACTCTCGTGTGCTTAGGGTTAAATGAGTTCACGGAAACAACTTTTAACTTTCAGTGAACTACTTTGATAATAAAATATAGTGCAGAGGTAGAAACAATTAAGCTGTTTGTTTGTTTCATAATTAAATCAACAAAAGTATGATTGTTTACCCTATATATGTAGACCCATAGGGCTAGATTCACTAACCTCCTTTCTGTGCCTGATCTGTGGCCCATCCATGCAGACCCGACCAATTCACAAAAGAAAAAAATTAAAATGAGGGTGATGGGAGGAGCGCCCCCCACGGATCGCTAGTGTGCGATCCCGACGCATGCGCATGGTTAAGATCTTCCTGTGGCTTTAGGCCTCAGAGGTATGATCTTTCTGTGGCTTTAGACCTCAGCGGTGAGATCTGGTGGTTTGGGGACTCAGTGGTAGGATATTCCTGTGGCTTCGGCCTCAGGGGTACTATATTCCTGTGGCTTCGGCTTCAGGGGTACGATATTCCTGTGGCTTCGGCCTCAGGGGTACGATATTCCTGTGGTTTCGGCCTCAGGGGTACGATATTCCTGTGGTTTCGGCCTCAGAGGTACGGAATTCTTGTGACTTAGGCCTCAGCAAGAAAAATATTCCTGCGGCTTAAGGCCTCAGATGAGATGTGTTCTTTGGCTTGGGTCTCAGTTGAGAATTAGTCCTGTGGCTCAGCTGAGGCCTCAGTTGAGAATTATTCATGTGGCTCAGACCGCAGATGAGTGAGTTTCATGTGGCTCAGGCCTCAGTGAAGAAAATTTCCTGGGATTTAGGCCTCGGATGGGAAATGCTCCTGTGACTTGGTCCTCAGTTCAGCAATTTTCCTGTGACTTGGTCCTCAGTTCAGCAATTTTCCTGTGGCTCAGGCCTCAGTGGAAGGAGAATTCCTGGGGGCTCAGGCCTCAGTAGAAGGAGGATTCCTGGGGCTCAGGGCAAGAAAGATTCCTGGGGCTCAGGCCTCAGGTCAAGATATATTCCTGGGACACAGGCCTCAGATGAGAGAGGCTCCTGTGACATGGATCTCAGTTGAGAAATTCTCCTTTGGCTCAGGCAGGCCGCAGTGGAAGGCCGATTCCTGGGGCTCAGGCCGCAGTGGAAGGCCGATTCCTGGGGCTCAGGCTGCAGTGGAAGGCCGATTACTGAGGAGTAGGCCTCAGTTGAGCTGCGGGATATGAGCTGTTCGGTGCCTACCTTGGAGAGGGGGGGGCATTACCTGGGTTCCCAGATCCCCTTTTCCCCTCTCCCCCTGAAGGACCTGGATACTTCAGTTCCATAAGTTTACTTGGGGTATGAGCGTGGAGTTACAGGGGTCGCTGTTCTCTTCACGGAGGCACTGGTATGTGGAGTATTTTTACTCCTTTCCCACATAGATCGGGCAGCAGCGGGCGATAGTGCTGCCCGATTCAGGAAAAAAAAATTTCGATTTGATTCAGCCTATTGAATTGGTTTTTCGATTCAATTTTCCTGCCCAATTGGGTATTTTTTCAAACATCCTGGTGGGTTTATTTTACAGCCTCTTTACCCCCGTTGCCGTCTCCTAACCATACTGGCGCTGTGGTGTAAACAAAATAAACAAAAAAAAGACTTTTCCTCTCTCTGTTAAATCCTAGCTCACGTTTGCGGTCTAACACCAACTCTGGCAGGATACACATTTCAAATCTGACATATTGTAATCGCAAAACAGAAAATAAAATTAGTTTTTCTACCTTTTGTTGTCTGATCATTATTCAAATCTTGTTAGTTCCAGGCTCTTTGTCTTCTGATAACTTGCATGCCAGGGTTTCGTTCTTTTTCCGTGCTAACCATCCATCTGCCATCTCTGTCCCCCCCTTCCGTTTCCCTTCCCTTCCCCGGAGGTCTGGCATCTTTCCTTTTTTTTGTCTCCCTCCTCAGATCTACCTTTTCTTAACTACCCTTACATCCAGCATCTCTCCCTCCTTCCCCACCACCCCAGGGTCCACCATCTCTCCCTTTCTTTTCCCAACTACCCTCCTATCCAGTATCTCTATCCTCCCCTCCACACCATCCCTTGTGTCCAACTTCTCTCCCTTTCTGTTCCTTCCCTCCCTAAATCCCATTGTCCATCATCTCTCTCCCTCTCCTCTATTTTTAGACCCATTATTTCTTCCACCCACCATAGTTCAGCATATGCACGTCTCTTTGAACCCCTCCTTCCCTCCATGTACTTCTACACCAGGACCTCCCTCCCCTGAAGGCCTACACCTCCCCCTGAAGGCCTGCACCCCACCCCTGAAGGCCTGCCTGTCCCCCCCTTGAAGGCTTGCCTGTCCCCCCCCCCTTTGAAGGCCTGTCCCCCTCTTGAAGGCCTGCCTGTCCCCATTGAAGACCTGCACCCCCCTGAAGGCCTGCCTGTCTCCCCCCTTGAAGGCCGGCCTGTCCCCCTTGAAGGCCTGTCTCCTCCCCTGAAGGCCGGCCTTTCTCCCCCCCCCTGAAGGCTGGTCTGTCTCCCCTCCTGAAGGCCGGCCTGTCTCCCCCCCCTGGAAGGCCGGCCTGTCTCCCCCCCCTGGAAGGCCGGCCTGTCTCCCCCCCTGGAAGGCCGGCCTGTCTCCCCCCCTTGAAGGCCGGTCTGTCTCTCCCCCCCTTGAAGGCCGGTCTGCTCTCCCCCCCTTGAGGGAGGGAAAGGCTTCAAGCGTCCACCCTTAGGGCCTCCTACCACCCACTGCTGCCCGACCTACGCAGGAAAGGAGTAAAAATACTCCCCATACCGGTGCCCCAAGGTAGGCACCGTACAGCTCATATCCCGCAGCTCAACTGAGGCCTACTCCTCAGTAATCGGCCTTCCACTGCGGCCTTAGCCCCAGGAATCGGCCCTGCTGTCAGTAGTTCTACTCTTGGAGTAGGCATGTCTCTTCCGGCAGTACTGCCTTTGCCACAGCTAACCAGCCGACCCTAGTATCTGCCATGTTAGCAGTTTCGGCATAACTACTCATGGTATTGGCAATATGCTAAAAGTTGGAACATTTCTGCATATATCATCCCCGACCCTGAGGAAGAACGAAATGTGTCGAAGGGGAATGTAGCAGTAATGTTCTAAGCTAAGTAGCACTTTAAACTTTCTAAATTACTAATGGATTAAAGTTCATGAATAAGCACTGGCACCTTATAAGGAATTAGAGTATTATAAAATTATAACGCATATTTAAAGAAAGTAATTGAAAAAAAACAACATATGAAATGAATTAACACCGATTTCAAGTTCCAATGAGAATGGCTACCATGCTAGCTTTCTAATCTGCAGCTTCAGTGTGGCATACTGAGGAACTTCGGTGTGAGAAGTGAATGTTTAATATAAGGATTGAATATCTTAAATAAGGATACAAGGATTGGTGACTAAATAATTATTAGTGGGTTGCCTCTCCTCCCTGGCATTATTCTTGACTGGGGTCAACAATGTGGCCTCCTAGGTGCTAGGGACTTGGTACTTGAGAGGGCTTCAGTCAGATGGGAAATCTTCATTTGTCATGAGTCCAGGCTGGCTGCCCTATAATCTTCCAAGGGAAGTAGATCTGGTTTACGATGAGGCTCATGGGGTTTGTCATCAGTCAAGGAACATTGCAGACATGGTTGCATTCCACAGGAGGTTATTTGAAGACTGGTGATCGCATTAGCAGGCTGCTTTGCACTCATACTACTCGTGGAGGGACAATGTAGCTGGGCATGGTGCTCTTAGGCAAGGATTGCTCCTGCTCACATGGGCTAGAGGGGTTACCCTCTGTATGTTGATAGGATACGTACTCTCTGGGTGTCGTATCTCCTTAGACATGTGCTGCAGGGCAGGTTTTCAGTTCTCTTGTTTATTTCCCTCCCTACGTTTGGACTGCTTTTGTACATTCCACTAGTCTCTGGATTCATCTGCTGTTTATGACAAGGAAGGTAAAATTATGTCCTTACCTGATTTTATTTCCTTTAGTCACAGAAGATTAATCCAGAGCCCCACCATGGTGCGAGGTTTGTTGCTCTCTAGAATGGTTTGGGCTTGCCTTTAGACAGAAGTTGCAGTCTCGATTTTGATGTATCAATGATTTGGGTAGTGCATGTGATGGATGAAGTTGATGTGTTTTATGTGATTTACTTTTATATGATTTATTTCAATTGCTTTGAGAAGACCTATACTGATTGACCAGGAGGATGTGCATCCAAGATATACCCGAGGTCAATTCAGTGCGCTCTATCTCCCCCCTGTTGGTTGGTGGACGTAATTCCACTAGACTTTGGATTCATCTACTGTGACTATAGGAAAGAAAATTATCAGGTAAGGACATAATTCTACCTTGTGCTGCGCCCATTAAAAAAAAGCAGCCCCTGTTCTCCCTGCTTGCCAGTTCAGGCAGGGAAATCAAGAGCTGCTTTTTTTTTTTGACAAGCAGACAGGTTGGAGGAGGAACTGTGCTAGCAATTTTTCTTCTGAGCACAGCTCCTCACTCCTTTATCGACGATTTCGCACACTTAGCATACATATAATTTGCCAGTAAAACAAAAATCACTTCCACCATAGTATTTTTTACCATGGTGTTGGAGCTTAGAGAATCTGGCCCTGAAACCAGTAACATACTTAACTCAATTTTCTATGTGATCTCAAAGCAATATTTTATGCTTGAACCACACATATTTTAAAACCAGTTTTATTTTTTAAACAACAGACATATCTGTTGAATATGTCATCATGTTGTTAGTCTTTCGGATTTACTGCTTATCAAAAACAGTTTAAATAATGACAGTTTATTTCTTGATGATTATTTTATTCAGATGTTTTTTTCACCCTCCTGGATATGGCGCCCAAAGCTATGTTGACAAAGTTTCCCTTTAAAGGGTCCTTCTTGTTTGGTGAGGTCTTGGACAAGTTGATTCAGACTCTAACTGACTCTAAAGTGCCTCATTTGCCTGAGGATAGGCCTAGGCTGCTGGCTTGAGGTGGTGCTGCTCGTGGGTATAATTTCCACCGCTTCCGCCCTTGTCGAGGGGCTGCCTCTTTTCAGTCTCCTGGGCTCTCTAGAGGCAGATTCTTCCAGCGAATGCAGTCCTTTTGTAGGGCATCATCCCTGCCAGGACCCTGCCACCCGTCCTGCCCAATGACTCCTTGTCAGTGCCCTTCTTGGTTCCAGTGGGTGCCCAGCTGCGAGAATTTTATCTGACATCACGTCTAATCAGTGGGTTCTGGAGATGATTCGGGACGGCTGTGCTCTGGAATTTGCCATTTCCTTGCCAGATCGTTTTCTTGCTTCTTCCTCGCAGGTGGCGTGGAAGCAGCAGGCCTTTCGCCAGACCCTTCAAAGATTGTTGGATCTCCACGCGGTGGTTTCAGTTCCCCCTCTGGAGTAGGGCACAGGTTGGTACTCGATTTACTTTGTAGTGCCAAAGAAAAAAGGGACTTTTTGGCCCATCCTAGATTTGAAGGGGGCAACAGGGCTCTTTATGTGCCTTCCTTCTGCATGGAAACTCTGTGGTCTGTGATTCTGGCGGTTCAGCTGGGGGAGTTTCTGCCCTCTCTAGATCTGATGGAGACCTACTTGCACATTCCTATTCAGGCTTCCCATCATTGCTTCCTGTGCTTTGCGATCTTGGGGCAACACTGCCAGTTCTGTGCACTTACTTTTGGTCTTGCCACGGCTCTGTGGACTTTCACCAAGGTGATTGTAGTTGTTGCGGTGGCGTGGACATTCTAGTTCATCCCTACCTGGACGACTGGTTGATTTGTGTAAAGCCGTTCCAGGAAAGCACCCGGGTCATATCTTGGGTGGTGGAGTTTCTGCAGTCGCTGGGTTGGGTAGTCAACCTTTCCAAGAGCCGGTTGTCTCCTTCTCAGCACCTGGATTATCTAGGAGTGCTGTTCGACACCTCCTTAGGGAAGGTCTTCCTTCCAGAGGCCCGGGTAAGCAAATTGCAATCTCAGATTCGCCTGCTTATGGCATCCCGGTGTTCTCGGGCGCAGGATTGCCTCCAAGTCTTGGGGTCGATGGCGGCTTCCCTCAATGTGGTGAGGTGGTCTCGGGCCTACATGCGTCCTCTTCAATATGCCTCAGGCACAGTCTAGATCATCCTGTTTCGTTTCTGGGCTTGGCTCGGTGCAGCCTTCGTTGGTGGCTTCAGACCTCCTATCTTGTTCAAGGGACGAGTCTGGATCAGCTCCAGTGGACGGTGCTTCACACGGATGCCAGTCTTCTCGGTTGGGGAGCTCAGTGTCTAGGTCACTCAGCTCCAGGCACCTGGTCCACGGAGGAAGCTTCTTGGTTGATCATTGTTAGAGACCAGAGCCATCCATCTGGCGCTGTTAACCCAGTCCTTTCTGATGGGCAAGTCAGTCAGGGTTCTTTTAGCCAATGCTACAACCGTGGCCTATGTCAATCATCAGGGGGGCACCAGGAGCACTTTGGTGGCACAGGAGGTGGCTCTGCTCATGGTCTGGGCAGAGTTTCATCTTCAGGACATCTCCGCCTCCCACATAGCCAGAGTGGAGAATGTTCAAGCAGACTTCCTAAGTCATCACGTGCTAGATCCCAGAGAGTGGTGTCTATGCCCTGTGGCCTTTCAGTTGATAATGCAGTCTTGGGGTCAGCCCCTCATGGACCTGATGGCCACAAGTGTCAACGCCAAAACACCCCGCTTCTTCAGTCGTCGCAGAGACGGTTAGGCCGAGGGCCTGGATGCTCTGGTTCAACCATGGCCAACGGAGGGGCAGTTGTATATGTTCCCTCCATGGCATTAGGAGGCAGAGTTCTTCACTGCATAGTTCGATATCCTGGCCTTGTGGTTCTGGTGGCTCCAGATTGGCCCAGGCGGCTGTGGTACGTGGATCTGGTGAGGCATCTGGTGGCGGATCCTCTTCCTCTCTTGGACGACCTTCTGACTCAGGGTCCCATTCCAATGTTCAATCTGGGTCCCTTCTGTCTTACAGCTTGGCTTTTGAAAGGGATCACCTAGGTAAGAAGGGGTATTCAGATAAAGCGCTCTCATTCTTGGGCTTATGTGAGGGTTTGGCGTATATTTGAGGAGTGGTGTACTGCGCATGGAGTGTTTTCTTTTCACGCTTCCTTGCCTACCATCTTAGAGTTCTTGCAGGGTGGCCTGGACAGGGGACTGGCTTGGTCTTCTCTCTGGGTTCAGCTTGCAGCCTTGTCAGCCTTTTGTGGGTTGTTGAAAGGTCAGCTTTTGACTGCCATTCCTGATGTGATTCGCTTCGTGCGGGCAGCCAAATTGCTTAAGCCTCCCGTGCGACCCTCTGTTCTATCTGGGATCTGAATCTGGTTCTGTCTGTTCTGGTGCGCCCGCCGTTTGAACCGTTGTGCAACTGCTCTTTGAAGGACCTTACTCTTAAAGCGGTCTTCTTGGTGGCCATTACTTCTGCTAAACGTGTTTCTGAGCTGCAGGCTTTCTCTTGTAGGGCTCCCTTCCTGGAGTTTTCTAGGGAGCAGGTTGTGTTGAGACCTGTTTCTTCTTTTCTGCCAAAGATAGTTTCTCCTTTTCATGTCAATCAGTCAATGGTCCTCCCGTTGTTGGGTAGCCGGGAGGGCTCTTCCGAGCAGAGAGAGTTGTGCAAGTTGGATTGTCAGTCGGGTCCTTTGCTCTTATGTGCAGAGGACCCAGGAGATCAGGAAATCAGATCATCTCTTTGTCCTTCTAGCGGGTCCTCATAAGGGGGATGGCACTTCTAAGGCTACTATTGTGTCCTGGATTAAGGAGACTATTGATTCCGCTTTTCTTCTGAAGGAAAAGTCTGCTCCAGAATTTCTCAAGGCTCATTCGACTCGGGGTTAGGCAGCTTCTTGGGCGGAGTCTTCTCTAGTGCCTCCAGTGGATATTTGTAAGGCTGCAGTTTGGTCTTCTCTGCATTCCTTTGTCAGACACTACCATGCAGATGTTCAAGCGCGTTGGGACGCGGTATTCGGTGAATGTGTTCTGGTGTCGGCCCTTCGGGAGTCCTACCCTTGATAGGTACTGCTTTGGTTTTCCCCATTCATAAAGACTATACTGGTCTACCAAGCACTACAGAAGGAGAAATTAGGTTCTTACCTGCTAATATTCTTTCTGTTTCAAGTTTCAAGTTTAATAAATTTTGATTTTACGCAATATCCAATATTTCAATGCGTATTACATAATTCTAATATACAATAAAAGGCAGGGATGACAAATACAAATGAGACAAAATAATACATATTAATCATTACGTTCTATTGATACAAACTGGAACAAATAGGTAAAGGGTAGACCAGTATAGTCTCTCACCCTATCTGTCTTTGTGCGGTGATTGCGGGTTTTTATTTTGCTCGCGTGCAGATTTTGTTTTTTCTGCGGGTTCTAGAATTTTTCTAGGGCTGGGGAGAATTAAGAACAGCGGCTATGGCTCAGCTAGCTTAGCTGGTGAGCTGTGGGGATATTTTCTCTACCAGGGTTTAGTTCTACACATGTTCCAACAGTAGTTTGCAAGTGTTTGTTGTTTTTACACTCCTGTTCAGAGTATGTTTTACTGTTTTCAGTTGGTCTTTTCTAGGTTCTGCTTGACTATTCAGCAGACTGGATAGCTAGGGGGGATGCTATCCTGATATACAAGTTTGTTCTCAGTCTTCACCTGCTGGTAGAAGTAAGGTATATAACCCATTCGTAAAGACTATACTGGTCTACAGGCTAACAGAAAGAAAATTAGCAGGTAAGAACCTAATTTCTCCTTTTACTACTTGGGACCTGGGTTGGCCACCATTGGATACTGGGCTTGATGGACTTTCGGTCTGTCGCAGTACGGCAATTCTTATGTTCTTATCTCTATAATCCGTAAACTTCTGTATAATTTTAGGGAAGAAATTGCAACAAGTCAAGAGTTTTTCCTAGTGGCATATGCTATACCACTAAGCTAGAGCTTTCCAAACTGTAATTTGAGACCCGAAATCAGGTCAGAAAACATATATTTGGGGTTTTGTCCTTGATAGGCTCACACTATTTTATTTGGCCATTATCATAGGGTCACAGCCATAAAAAAGATTGACAAGCACTTTAATACGCATTACACAACTCCTGTGTAATAATTTTATGGGGGAATAACCTGTTCCCTTTTACGCATAAATATCTATACTTCCAAATTGGGGGCTTTTTTTTAATTAAAGCTTAGGGTGTGTTAATGGATATCAGCATATGGTAAATGATGTGCGTCTCATTTTTACCTATGGACCATGTGGCATATAGGCCCATATTCTATAAATGGTGCCGAAGCTAAGTGAAAAAGTGCCATTTAAACAACATTTTAAACTGATTTTCAAGGTGCCTATCGGCACCGGAATTGCACCTCCATAGGCACTTAATGCCACTGTAGGCATGGCTAACGCTGGAAATGGCATTAGGTGCAATTCACGTCAAAGGTAGGCACTGGAAATGTAGACCTTGAAAACCCTGGCCTACATTTCTGGCAACTACCTTTGCCGGTGGCGCAATTCTCTAACTGGCGCCATCACATGATTGATACTTAGTTGGTTGCTGCTTTTAAGGTAGCTGCCGACAATGGTGTCATTTAAGAGAATCTGGGCCTTAATTTATGCTAAGCTTTAGTAAAAGGGCCCCTAGGTATAGTTTAGGAGGCAGTATCTTATAGATAGCATTTTTCAGAATCTTTGGATTTAAAATTGGCATAGCTACTTTTTTATTGGGAGGTCTATACAATACTGAGTGGAGTGGAATGCAATGGGTGGACAGGAATAGGTTTGTTTACTGCGAGAACTGACGGTAGCCATTCAGGAAGCGGTGCGGGCCCTGGCAGGAGCACGAAAAGCTCTCTCCTGCCTTGTGCGCCACTGGCCCCGACATAATGACGACTCGGGAGGCAGCCGTCCAGCGAGGGAGGGGCAGGAGCGTGGAAAGCTTGCTCCTGCCGATACACCGCTGGACCAGCACAATTTAAAGGGGTGGGGGGGGGGGCTTGGACTGAATTTAAAGGTGCCAGTGTGTGCTGGTGGCTACGACTGCCTAAGGGCTGGGACTGCCTACCACTTAGACCAGCCCTATACCCTGTCCTGGCCTACCACTAGACCAGCAGAGGGGGGACAGGGTGAAGAGCCTGGCAGGGAGGGAGGACAGGGTGCAGAGCCTGGCAAAGAGTGTGGGGTTGGGTGCAGAGCCTGGCATGGAGTGAGGGGGGGCTGGGTGCAGAGTAGGTATATATTAGTACACAATTTGGTTCAGAATGTTTTTTTTCTTGTTTTCTTCCTCTAAATCTAGGGTGTGTCTTATGGATCGAAAAATACAGTAGTTTAGCAGGGTTTAAAAAAGGTTTGGATAACTTCCTAAAAGAGAAGTCCATAAGCCATTATTAAGATGGATTTGAGGAAATCCACTGCTTATTTCTAGGATAAGCAGCACAAAATCTGTTTTACTCTTTTGGATCTTGCTGGGTACTTGTGACCTGATTTGGCCACTGTTGGAAACAGATATTGGGCTTGTTGGACCTGTGGTCTGTCCCAGTATGGCATCTCTTATGTTTTTTTTTTCCTTTTCTATTTGTTTTATTACTTCTTGTGCATAAAGAACCAAACAGAATGGAAGGAAACTGAGTCCTACTGGACTTAGTTCTCTTTAGTAACATAAATAAATTTGTGCTTTTAAGAGTGTACCAAATCTGAACCCATAGCATACCTACATCACAGTACTAAACTAAAGAGTTCTTTTACTAACATTTAATGCACACTAAATCTATATGGCCTATAAATATAAAATAAGATATGCAGCTTTTAGTATGCACTAAGCTTTGGTAATAGGGCCCTTAATTTATCCCCTCCCCCTCTTTTGCAAAACTGTGCAAGAGATTTTTAACGCCAGCTGGCCGGCAAGCTGAATGCTCTGCATTTCTCCAACAGTCATTGAATTCCTATGAGCGTCAGAGCAGCGCAGAGAATTCAGCGCATTGGCCAGCCTAAAAACCTTTTGCGCAGTTTTATATAAGGGGGCGTTAGTCTTCCTTTTCAAACACTAGTGCAAATGGCTTTCTACTTTTTGGGTAACAAAAACAGAATTTTTTAACATGCTTAAAAGCGGATTTAGGAATTCAAAATACAATTTCTACACATATTGAAGAGTTGAGACCTTCTATTGCCAAATTTAGGGCCCCTTTTCAGAAAGCCATGGTAGTAGAGAATGACACGGGGACACATTTTTCCCTGTCCCCGTGGGAACTCATTTTCCTGTCCCGGTGAATTCTTTTCCTGCCCCTGCTGCATTCCTGCAAACTCTATGCTCATCTGCACAAGCCTCAAACACTTTAAAATCATTAGTGTCTGAGGCTTGTGCAGTTAAGACAGAGCTTACAACAGGGGTGCCCACATTTTTTTGGCTTGCGAGCTACTTTTAAAATGACCAAGTCAAAATGATCTACCAACAATAAAATTATAAAAAACGCAAAGCACACTGTATGCAGAGGAAATGTTAATTATCATTTATATTCGGGGTTTTTTCAAAGAGATCAAAGCAGATGACTTTAAAATATGCAACGTCACCTCAGTAACAACTATACAAAAATAGACAAATATACCCCCTCCCTTTTTACTAAACCATGATAGCGGTTTTTAACACAGGGAGCTGCGCTGAATGCCCCGCGCTGCTCTCGAAGCTCATAGGCTCCCTGCGCTAAAATCCACTATTGCAGTTTAGTAAAAGGGGGTCATAGTGCAAAATATAGACAGCAGATATAAATTCTCAAAACGGACACATTTTGATCACTAAATTGAAAATAAAATCATTTTTTCTACCTTTGTTGTCTGGGGATTTCATGAATCTCTGGTTGCACTTTCTTCTTCTGACTGTCAAACTTTTTCTTCCTCTCTCCCTGCCTGCCCCCTGCCACACTCCATTCCCTCCCCCAACTTTTTCTTCCTCTGTCCCTGCCCCCTCCCCTTTCTTTCTTTCTCTCTCCCTGCCCCCTTTCTTTCTTTCTCTCTGTCTTTTTTGTCTCCCTGTCCCCCTTTCTTTCTCTTTGTCTTTCTTTCTGTCTCCCTGTCTTTCTTTCTCTCTGTCCTTTCTTTCTCCCCAAGCCGCCACCGCCGCAGTCCTCTGGGAACAGGCCCCCAAGCTGCTGTGGCTGCCGAGTTCTCCCTGTTCCTTAACAATGTAACAGGCCAGCAGCCTTCTTCCCGATGTCAATTCTGACGTCGGAGAGGAAGTTCCAGGCCAGCCAGGCAGTGATTGGCTGGCCCGGAACTTCCTCTCCGACATCAGAATTGATGTCGGAAGAAGGCTGGGGTGCTCGGCGCTTCTGCAGTCTGGCCTGTTACAGCATCAGGGAATGGGGAGAACGCAAAGGCAGCGCGAGTATCACGGAGCCCTGGATGGGCTCCGCGATCGACTTGCGTTGCCTTTGCGATCTACTGGTCAATCGCGATCGACCTTTTGGGCACCCTTGGCTTACAGGAATGGAGCAGAGACAGCGACAAAACTCACAAGGACAGGTCAGGGAAATTGAGTTCCTGCGTGGACGGAGACAAATTTGTTCCCGTGTCATTCTCTAAATGGTAGCTTGTCTCCCGTGGCAAATATACTGAAGTCCATAGGAATTGAATGGGTTCGGTGCATTTGCTACTGCAGACTTGTAAATGGGGTTCTTAGAGTATTCAAATTTTTTAAAAAATCAGCAAAATACTGAAATATAACTTGGAATCTTATGAAAAACTAAGAAGAAAATATTAATCAGTGCAAGAAAAGTGACTTGTGCTTAAAAATTATTGAAGGATAGATGTGAAGAGTAATTTATTTATTTATTGATATATTCCACTGAGAGGCAGTGTATCAAATATCTAATAGATGTGCACTGAGAGTCAATAAGGGAAAATTATGTCCTACCTGTTAATTTTCTTTCCTTTAGTCATAGCATATGAATCCAGAGACTAGTGAGATTACGTCCACCAATCAGCAAGGGGAAAAAGAGAGCACTGAATTGACCTCGAGTATATCTTGGATGCACATCCTCCTGGCCAATCAGTATAGGTCTTCTCAAAGCAATTGAAATAAATCATATAAATCACATCAACCGCATTAAACATATGAGACATAAACTAAACTAAACCTTAAGTTTGTATACCGCATCATCTCCATAAAGATAGAGCTCGGCACGGTTTACAGGTAATTCAATAAATGAGGGAAGGACATAATAAACTAGAGATTATGAAGAGGATAGCTAGCTTTACATTATATATAGATAGCTTTACGTTTTGGAGAAAAGCCAGGTTTTCAGATGCTTTCGGAATAATTGGGATGAGCCTAGGTTCTGCAGGGAGGTTATTCCAAAGCTCAGTGAATTTGAAGAAAAGAGATTTCCCTAATTTACCTGCATACATGACACCTTTTAACGAGGGGAAAGATAGTTTGAGTATGTGGACGGATCTGGTAGTGTCAGGTCTCGAAGAATTGCAGGATAGAAAGATTAGGGGAGGAAGAATGCCATGTAGGATCTTGAAAATTAGGCAGGTACATTTAAAATGAATCCTAAAAATCACCGGAAGCCAGTGAAGTTTTGACAGAATCGGGGAAACATGATTGAATTTGCTTTTTGCGAAGATCAACCTAACCACAGTGTTCTGGATCCGCTGAAGTCTTTGAAGATTTTTCTTGGTTAGACTTGGATAGATGGAATTACAATAGTCTAGTCTAGAAAGAATGATTGATTGTACAAAGACAGCAAAATGTTGTTGGCGAAAGCAGGATCTCACTTTCCTCAACATGTGAAGACTAAAAATACATTTTTTTACCAGAGTTGAGATGATCATTAAAGGAAAGTGTAGAGTCAATAATGATACCCAAAACTTTGCTTGAGAATTCGATCTGCAATGTGGGACCAGTGGAAGGCCGACTCCTGTGGCTCAGGCATCGGTGGAGAAAGATTCCTGAGGAGTAGGCCTCAGTTGAGCTGCGGGATATGAGCTGTTCGGTACCTACCTTGGGGGGAGGGGGGGGGCATCACCTGGGCTCCCAGGTCCCCTGAATCATTGATACATAAAAATCAAGACTGCAACTTCAGTCTAAAGGCAAGCCCAAACTGCTCCTGAGAGCGACAAACCTCGCACCAGGGTGGGGCTCTGGATTCATCTGCTGTGACTAAAGGAAAGAAAATTATCGGGTAAGGACATAATTTTACCTTCCTTGTCATAAACAGCAGATGAATCCAGAGACTAGTGGGATGTACAAAAGCAGTCCAAACATAGGGAGGGAAATAAACAAGTGAACTGAAAATCTGCCCTGCAGCACATGTCTAAGGAGATACGACACCCAGAGAGTACGTATCCTATGAACATACAGAGGGTAACCCCTCTAGCCTACGTGAGCAGGAGCAATCCTTGCCTAAGAGCACCATGCTGTGGAAAACCCCAGCTACAGTATCCCTCCACGAATAGTATGAGCGCAAGGCAGTCTGCTAATGCGATTACCAGGCTTCAAATAACCTGTGAATGCAACCAGCATGTCTGTCAATGGTCCTCGGCTGATGCCAAACCCCATGAGCCTTGTCGTAAACCAGACCTACTTCCCTCGGAAGGTTCTAGGGCAGCCAGCCTGGACTTGTGACAAATGAAGATTCCTCCTCTGACTGAAGCCCTCTCAAATACCAAGTCCCTAGGAGGCCACACTGTTGACCCCAGTCAAGAATAATGCCAGAGGAGAGGCAAGGCATCCCCTTGTAACCAGACACTACTCCGTAGCCAGCCATGAAGTAACAAGAGCCTATCCCAGCATTCCAAGGAGAAACAGTAACAGCCTCAGACAGCTTATTCATCCGCCAGTCCATTCCTTCCCATGAATGAACCCAGAAGGAGTGGAAAGAATAACTCGGAGCAATAGTGAGAGCTATCAACTAGCCCGCAATCAGCCTAGCCTTAGCTTAACTGCCATCCAGCTGGGACCAAACATGGTACACCTGGCCGCAAGCGAAATGGCTCCCCAGCCAAGGCCATCCCACCTTCCGTGTGGCAGCAACTAGGGTTGGCCGGTTAGTGGTGGTAAAAGCAGTACTGCCAGAAGTGGCGTCCCTACTCTGAGAGTAGAAATACTGTCAGCGGCATCAATGTCACCTGCAACTGCAGCGACCCCTGATCCGCGGCGGGAGGGTAGGGCCTCCGACTGCCCGCTGCTGCCTGACCTGGCTGTAAACTCATGGGCGTCTGCTACTACAGCTGAAGCAGCTTCCTAAGTGGGAAAGGAGTAAAAATACTCCCCCTACCGGTGCTTTCCTGAAGAGAAAAGCGTCCCCTGTAACTCCATGCCCATAGCCCAAGTGAGCTTGTAGAACTGAAGTATCCCAGTCCTTCATGGGAAGAGGGGAAAAGGGGATCTGGGAGCCCAGGTGATGCCCCCCCCCCCAAGGTAGGCATCGAACAACTCATATCCCGCAGCTCAACTGAGGCCTACTCCTCAGGAATCTTTCTCCACCGATGCCTGAGCCACAGGAGTCGGCCTTCCACTGCAGCCTGAGCCCCAGGAATTGGCCTTTCACTGTGGCCTGAGCCACAGGAATCTCTCATCTGAGGTCCATGTCACAGGAGCCTCTCTCATCTGATGCCTGTGCCCAAGGAGAACTTCTCAACTGAAGTCCATGTCACAGGAGCCTCTCTCATCTGAGGCCTGTGTCCCAGGAATATGTCTTGCCCTGAGGCCTGAGCCCCAGGAATCTTCCTTCCACTGAGGCCTGAGCCCATGGAATATCACTCAGCTGAGGCCTGAGCCACAGGAAAATTGCTGAACTGAGGACCAAGCCCACGAAATTGCCACATTGAGGTCCCAGGAACATTTCCCACCTGAGGCCTAAAGCCCCCGAAATTGTCACATCTGAGGCCCCAGGAATATTTCATACCTGAGGCCTAAAGCCCCAAGAACATTCCCCACCTTAGGCCTAAAGCCCCAGGAACATGCACAGGAACATTTCTCAACTGAGGCCTAAGCCACAGGAACATTTCTCTCTACTGAGACCTAAGCCACAGGAACATTTCTCAACTGAGGCCTAAGTCACAGGAACATTTCTCTTTACTGAGGCCTAAGCCACAGGAACATGCACAGGAACATTTCTCAACTGAGGCCTAAGTCACAGGAACATTTCTCTTTACTGAGGCCTAAGCCACAGGAACATTTCTCAATTGAGGCTTAAGCCACAGGTACATGCACAGGAACATTTCTCAATTGAGGCTTAAGCCACAGGAACATGTCTCTCTACTGAGGCCTAAGCCACAGGAACCTGCACAGGAACATTTCTCAACTGAAGCTTAAGCCACTGGAACATGTCTCTCTACTGAGGCCTAAGCCACAGGAACATTTCTCTCTACTGAGGCCTAAGCCACAGGAACATTTCTCAACAGGCCTAAGCCACAGGAACATTTCTCTTTAATGAGGCCTAAGCCACAGGAACATTTCTCAACTGAGGCCTAACCCACAGGAACATGTCTGTTTACTGAGGCCAAAGCCAAGTACTCACGTGCTGCTACACTACCGGAAGGCAAAGGGAGAGGTGTTAGTGCTGCAGCGCACAGGGAACTGTGCCGGCACCCGTGGTATGGCTTTTCTTTTTATGGGAAAGGACCCTCCGACCACATCAGCTTCTTCTTCTCTCCACTGGCTGGGAGGGTGGGGAAGGGACCTGGGTGGGCCCAGGTGTTGCCCCAAAGTTGGCTCAATATGGCCAACACCCCTAAGCTCTATTGAAGCCGCAGCAACAGGAGCAAATAGCATTCCGTCCTCAGGAGCCGAAACCAGGAACCAGAACGATAGCAGCCATCTTTCAGATCTAGGAAACTGATGCTGGTAGCTGCAGCCAAGTCTGGCTTAAATCCACTGCAGAATCCAGGAACTGTAAGAAACCCATCCTCAACCTGCTGGAGATAGAGTATACTGATTAGCCAGGAGGATGCACATCCAAGATATACCTGAGGTCAATTCAGTGTGCTCTATCTCCCCCTGCTGGTTGGTGGACGTAATCCCACTAGTCTCTGGATTCATCTGCTGCTGATGACAAGGAATATGTTTTGTTGCATGACAGTAAGTTCCTTTACGTGCTTATATATAAATCCTTTGGAAGAATGATATCTTCAACAAAGTTTTGAATTTCTTTGCAGAAGGTTCAGAGTGTAATGCATTAGGAAGGTGATTCCAGAACGTGGGGGGGTCAATCATCGAAAAGCAAGAGAACAGGAGGAATCCAGCCTTATAGTAAATATGGAATAACCACTAAATTGGTACTGGAAGAATGAAGGGAATGTGACAGAAAATAAGGTACTAATACTAATAATAAGCTTTGCAAGTTAGTAGCAAAATTTTGAATTGAATTTGCAGGGAATCTTTGACCAGTCCTGTGCAGGGAGTACAGGAGTTGCATGATCATGTTTTTTTACCTCATAAATCAGTATCGCTGTCTTATTTTGTGTTGGTTGTAACCTTCAAATGGAGCACGGGGACAATCTGCCAGTAGTGAATTAATAACATAGAAACTCATTTTATACTAATAATACAGTGGAACCTTGGTTTACGAGCATAATTCGTTCCAGAAGCATGCTCGTAAATCAAGTTACTCATATATCAAAGCGAGTTTCCCCATAGGAATGAATGGAAACTTGCTTTGATTCGTTCCACCAAACCCCTCCCACCCGAGGCTACTGGCGCTGCTCCATCACCCCCTGCTAACCTAACCGGCATCGCATCCCCTGAACCGGCATCGCACCCCTGTGCTGAAAGCGGCATCTGCATGCCCTTCCTCTCAAACACGCTCCTTACCCCTTCTGCTGGTTGTGAGAGTGAAAGCAAGCTCCCGCCTCTTGCCTGGGCCAGGCCTTGAGCATCTGCACATGCTCAAGGCCTTCTGGCTCTCGAGAGAACGAGAATCTACCTAATGTACCTGGGGCAATGGGGGGAATAAGTGACTTGCCCAGGGTCACAAGGAGCAGCGTGGGTTTGAACCCACAACTCCAGGGTGCTGAGGCTGTAGCTTTAACCACTGCGCCTTCGTCTTTTGAGACGAGCATGGCATTCAGCAGCAGCTCTTCGAGCTGCTGATGCTGACACCTTAAGCATGCTCGTTTCTCACTTGTGAACTGAGCACGAGCAGGGTGCTGGTGCCATCACTGGTGGCTCAAAGCGATACTGCTAAGATACCATTATGAACAAGTGGTTTTTCATGGGATAATTCTGAAAGTAAAAATCCACTGCAAGTTTGCAGATTGGTCATATATTCATATTCTTATGTGAATGGTATGGCAACTACACGGTTCTCACATGTGTCTTTTTCAATTATTGCTGGTCTTCTCCATGGTGTTCTTCCATGAACACAAAACATAAATGTTTTTCATCATCATTCTCCTGACATTATTCCACAAAATGTTTGAGTCTTGCAATTCCACCTCTGGTCTTTCTTTTATGCCCAGTATAACTGGATCTTTATCACTTCGCTTTACATTTATAGCCATTTTTTGATTTGAATGTGCTGCCATCTTAATTTCTCTCCATCATGTGATCTTCCTGTGATCTGTATATTGTGAATGATATCTGTTTTGCCTTTATTTTTGCAGCCACTTCTTAGGAGAGTGATATCGTTTTTCTTTTCCTCTTGTTTTTATTTATTTTCATTACATAAAGATTGGTTGCCCTTTTTGGTTTAATCTGTTTTTTCCACTTTTCTCCTCCCATCCTTTCTGCTCTCTGTTTTCCTGAAGTTTGTGTGAAATCAAAGACTTTGGCCCTGATTCTGTATAGGATGCCCGGGAAAGGTGTCCTTTACAGAATCGGGCCTACACTAACCCCGATTCTGTAACCGGCGTCCATATTACAGATGCCGGTTAGAGAATCGGGTTAGAGTAGACGCGGCCGCTACACTTATTGCGGCAAGGGATAAGTATAGCGGCCACCTGTCCAATCGCCGGCAGGAGGGTTCCCAACCTCTCCTGCCGGAACGCCGCCCACCCACCCCGAAACTCTTGATCGCTGGCAGGAGGGTGCCCAATCCCTCCTGCCAGAAAGCCAGACCCCCTCCAGAACTCCCATGCTAACGACCCCTCCGATGACCCCCCTAACCTCCCCTCCCTAACTAACCTCTAAATTGTTGGCCAGTCGGCCGGGTCTTGCTGCCTACAAGCCTGAGCCAATCACACCTTAGGGTTAGTGGGGATGGGCGGACCCGCTATGCCTAAGGCCTGATTGGTCCAGGCTTCTAGAGCCTGGGCCAATCAGGCCTTAGACTTAGCGGGGATGGGCCCGCCTCATTTCGACGAGGCGGGCCTGCCAGCTGGACGGCAACAAGACCCATCCGTCCGGCCAACAATTTAGAGGTTAGTTGGGGGGGAGATTAGGGGGTTCATTGTGGAGGGAGGGTCGTTAGGATGGGGGGTCCGGAGAGGGGTCCAGCTTTCCGGCACGAGGGGTTGGGCACCCTCCTGCTGGCGATTGGGAGTTTGGGGGGTGTTCCGGCAGGAAGGGTTCGGCACCCTCCTGCTGGCAATCAAGAGTTTCGGGGGGAGGGGGCGGCGTTCCGGCAGGAGGGGTTGGACACCCTCCTGCTGGTGATAAGACGGGTGGCCGCTCTACTTATTGTGGCAGGGTCTACTTATAATGTAGGCCAGCATTTTGCGGCCTGCCTGGGGAGCATTTTTTTAAAAAAGGTGCATCCCGATTGGCTGATTAGACAGCTGTAGGACGCCTTCAGCTGTCTAAAATCGGGACGCACTTTGCAGAATCAGGGCCTTTGAGTTTGGTTTGACTGAGCCTTAGCTTGTATATCAAACCATACCATGTGATGATCACTTCTGTCCAAGCAGGTGCTCATGCAGACATTAGACTCACTTTCTATATTAATGAGTACTACATTCATTGTTGACTTTACCCTAGTGAGCTCTTCCACCATTTGCCTGGGCAAAACCCTTTGTAAGGTGTCCATGATATTTCTGTTTCTCTCCAGATTGCAGATGAGATACTTCCATTGCATACCTACCAACCTTTGTTTTCTGTATTTTTCTAAATAAATTATAGCCAGGAATGGTGACATCCCGTTCATGAGACTGATTGGGCTATGTCTCAATAATGTTCATTTCCACCATTAGGGCTTGTAGATCAGGAATTTTAGACTGTATTTGTGCTGATAGCCTTCCAGCACATTTTGGATGGCTTGCTTGTATTTTGTATGGGTTTATTCTGTTATCCATTTTTTCTAGCAAGTTAAGATACTTCCTTTTGTTTTTGCTACTATTGTAATACTTTTCCTCTGCTGGGGTTGACATCCTGTACTTTTCTTCTATCTTCCACCACTTTTTGGTTAATATTGCTTTCTGTTATGTCCCTTCCGGATTCCATACTCTAGGTCAGGAGTGTCAAACTCAAACACATAAGGGGCCGAAATCTAAAACACAGGCTAACTGCCTCTTTTACAAAGCCACGCAGCAACGACCCCGAAGCCCTTTAAATCTCTATGGGCTTTGGGGCCATTAGCGCAGCATAGCTGCTAGCGCGGCTTTGTAAAAGAGGCTGTAAGTTGCAGGCTTAATTTTTTTATTAAGATACTTAGTCTTAGCAGAAGTATAGATCCTTCCTCACCCTGAGACACCATTCCAGTGATCCACCTGGTTAGTTTCACCTCATAGATGTTACCATACTTAATCCCAACTTTATTCAAATAGTCATTCTAGGCGTAGGCAGTGGAATGTGTTTTTGTTTGGAGGAGCCTGAAAGCTCCGCCCCAGACCCCACCCCCATAATAATACTAATTTTAATACCAATTTTCCATTCATTTTTCATATATGCACACAATAAAATCGTATTAACAACACATAATGGTTAACCACAAAATTAAACTGCACAAAACACACTGTATGCTTCTCAACATTCATTCCTACCAGAACACAGATAACCCCTATGCAAATATGGGATCACAAACTCTAAGTACTAATATAAACAAACGAAACCCTAAGATGCAAAACTCTGCATGCAGTACAACCCCAGAGAAATAGAAACAAATGCATTTCTTCCTAAACAGTGCAAAATATAAACAGCAGATGTAAATTCTCAAAACTGACACAATTCAATTACTAAATTGAAAATAAAATCATTTCTCCTACCTTTGTTGTCTGGTGATTTTATTTTTCTAACCATCTTCTCCCAGTATCTGGCTGCACTTCTGTATGTGCTCTAAACTCTGTTTCCAGGACCTTCTTATCCATTTGATATTTTTCTCTCCTTCACTTTCTGCCCTACATCCATCTTTAGCATTAGCTATTCTCCCTCTTCCCCATGTATCCATGTATACTATCTCTCTTTCCCTCCTACTCCACACACCTATGTCCAAGGATTTTCTTTTTCTCTTCCCTCACCCACCGGCAGCATCTCTCTTTCTCTCCCTGCTTAACCCCTGGCCTGTGCAGCCTCTGTCCTTCCCAACCCCCTCCCAGCATGTGCAACATCTGTCCTTCTTGCTTTCCCAACCCCCCTCCCCCCACAGCCCGTGCAGCATGTCCTTCCCTCATTCCCAACCCCAGCCCTCCCCTCTCAGCTGGATCCTACGGTATGACCTGTCCCCAGTTCCCGACTCCCCCACCTACCACCTCCCCGCTGCTGAAATTTAAAATCTTTGGGCAGCCAACAGCACAATGAAGCCAGCCTCCTGCCGTCAACCTGTCCCGGAAGTGTTCTTTCTGAAACACATCCTCTTCCCGCGTAGGCAGGATGCTGCAGAAAGAACACTTCGGGGACAGGATGACGATGGGAGGCTGGTTTTGTTGTGCCGTTGGTTACCCGAAGATTTTATATTTCAGCGGCGGGGAGGTGGTAGGTGGGGGAGTCAGGACTCAAAGAGGTTCCTGGAGAGGGTTTCACTACAGCCTAGTGTTAGGCGCACATCACCACAGACCGCATAAAATGGCCATGCGGGCCAAATTTGGCCTGCGGACCTTGTGTTTGACACATGTGCTCTAGGTGTTCAATCTCTTCCCGCAGTCTGGGAGTTGCAGAAATCCAAACACTTTTCTGTGTATGTGCTCCTCCTATCTTAGAGAGAAAGTTAGAGCCCCCTACAGTTTTCAGTTTCTGCAAGCAATTCGTGCAGAAGTATTTTGAACTGTTCTGCAACTTTTTCTTATTTTTTCGCTTAAACTTAGTTTTTCTTGGTGGCTTCAGCGCCATGAGACCCCATGTGGTGTCCTCTGCAGGAGGAAAAGATGTTGTCTTGCGGAGACAGACTGCTGCTTCACAGAAAAACTTCAGTGAACCTGTGGAGCCAGCCGGCATTGTGTCACCCTTCTTAGACTCGGGGTCCATTCCCTTGGGAGCTCGCTTGTCCTCTGACCCTGTCAGTTGTCCTCTGACCCTGTCAGGGGTTTAAGCACAGGTTATACGCATCCTGAGTAAAGACCCTCTGGGTTTCAAGGCGAGGCTGCATTTCCCACCCCAGGTCATTGTCAGCCCATCCTTACATTGCTAGCTGTCAGCATTTTCTGTTGGCCTAACCAATGTCAGCAGAGGCCTATGGGAGATTATATCATTCACATCTGATCTTGGGGGATGTCAACGCAGATGGACCATCAGCCTCAGATTGCCTAAATTACATTTAATTATATCAGTGCTTAAAAGTAGCAAAAGACCTTGGCACATCCCTGAGGTTCTAAAGATGTACTAATGTCTGGTGCTTAAGATGGACAGTAGCCCCAGCTGCATGATTGATCAGAAGCCATTGTCAGAGTGATACTGGAAATTAACTAACTCTAGTCTATGAGGGACAGTTTTTCCCTCTTCTTTTCCAGTCTCTCAAACCCCACACATCTTATTTACCATTGTTTCAAACAGTTTACAAAAAAATAGGGGGTACTTAACAACAATAGATTCTATTTTTAACACAGTAAATGACGGCAGATAAAGACCTGAGTGGTCCATCAAGTCTGCCCAACCATACATTCTCCATAAATTATTTAGTTTAAATGGTCTTTTTACTTAAATATTTCTGGGCCAGAAACCCAGAGCCCTGCCCAGTAGTGTGCTTATGTTTCATCTACTGGAGTCTCCATCAAAGCTCACTCCACCCCATTTAACCATCCCCAGTCTGTCCTCAACTGAATGTTCATATATGGGACACAGGCTGTGCAAGCTTGCCCAGTACTGGCCTTAGTTCCGTCAATGTATACACATTATTTTCTGATTAGAGATCCTCTGTGTTCATCCCACGCTTGTTTGAACTCTGTCACTGTTTTCTTCTCCACCTCCCCCCCTCGGGAGCGCATTCCACTCAACCCCCACCCTCTCTGTAAAGAAGAATTTTGTAACATTACTCTTGAATCTACCATCCCTCAACCTCAAATTATGCCCTCTGGTTTTACCATTTTCCTTTCTCTGTTATAGATTTTGTTCTACATTAATGCCTTTCAAGTATTTGAACATCTGAACCATATCTCCCCTGTCCCTCCTTTCCGCTAGGGCAGCGGTGGCCACACTTTGGCTTGCGAGTTACTTTTAAAATGACCAAGTCAAAATGATCTACCAACAATAAAATTTTAAAAAGCACACTGTACACAGAGAAAATGTTAATTATCATTTACATTTGGGGTTTTTTTTTCAAAGAGGTCAAGGCAGATGACTATAAAATATGCAATGTCACCTCAGTAACTATACAAAAATAGACAAATATACCCCCTCCCCTTTTACTAAACTTCGATAGTGGTTTTTAGCACAGGGAGCTGTGCTGAATGCCCTGCGCTGCTCCAGACGCTCATAGGCTCCCTGCGCTAAAAAAAAACGCTATCGCGGTTTAGTAAAAGGGGGCTATAGTGCAAAATATAGACAGCAGATACATTTGGACACATTTTGATCACTAAATTTAAAATAAAATCGTTTTTCCTACCTTTGCTGTCTGGTGATTTTATGAGTCTGTGGTTGCACTTCCTTCTGACTGTAAATCCAATATTTATTTCTTTTTGCCTCCTGCATGCTTCCTCTCCTCCAGACCTCATTCCATTCCCCAACCAACATCTCTCTCTCTCTCTCTCTGTCTCTGTCCCCTCCATTAGAACAAGCCTCAAACTTATAAATGTAAGAGGTTAAAATCCTTAATCTCTCTCTCTGGACCCATTTACCTTCGCTCTTTCTCTCTGGACCCTGGTTTACTCTCTCTCTCTCTCTCTCTATTTTCTCTGGATATAGCCTCTCACCTACCCAGACACACTTTAATGCAGGTAGACTGTCCTCTCTCTCTCACACACACACACACAAGCAGTTTCTAAATCCACTGTATTTGTAAAGCTTATTTCTTTTTTTAAAAAAAACTGCAACAATGACTGTACAAAGCTTATCTCTATCTCCTTCTGTACATTTGTAACCCAGCATATGCTTGCGTCTTTCTAAACAGTGCCTTTCTGCAATATTAAGCCTATTTCTGCACTATATATTCCTTAGCAAAGCAGCAGATGAATCCAGAGACTAGTGGGTATAGCTCACATCGACCAGCAGGTGGAGATAGAGAACTGATTAACAGTTGGCCTTAAAGCCTGGTGTTCCTCCTGTTGATTCAGTTTTGCTCTATCTCCCAGCAGGAATTGAGCTAGCTCTCTAGCTCCTGGATTCTGGCTGGTGCCGGATAAATTGGTGTTCTTTTGGATTCCTCTGTTGAGACTAGCTCTCTTCAGTAGGACAGGGGTGACTGGCTGAGCGGTGCCGGCTTTGGGAGTTACACCTGGGCCCTCCCAGGTCCCTTCTCCACCCTCCCCTCCGATTGATTGAGGGGTTTCTTTAGACGCTGCAGGAGTTCTTTCTTCATTCAGACCGGTGCTGGATCTCAAAGGGGTCAACAGATTTCTCAGTGTTCGCCATTTCTGGATGGAGACGGTTCGCTCGGTTATTGCGGCTGTAAGACCGGGAGAGTTCCTCACATCCCTAGATCTCAAAGAGGCGTACCTCCATATCCCGATCTGGCCGCTGCATCAGCGGTATCTGCGGTTTGCGATTCTCGGCCAGCATTATCAATTTCGGGCAATGCCCTTTGGCCTGGCAACGGCTCCCCGCACCTTTTCCAAAGTAATGGTGGTTGTAGCAGCTTTTCTACGCAAGGAAGGGATTCGGGTACACCCTTACTTAGACGACTGGTTGATCCGCGCCTCGTCCAGACAGGAAAGTTTGTCGGTAACTCAGAGAGTAATCTCTCTCCTTCAGTCGTTGGGGTGGATCGTCAACTTTCCCAAGAGTTTTCTGTCCCCGTCGCAGTCTTTGGTGCATCTGGGGGTCAGGTTCGACACTTCTCTGGGGAAAGTGTTTCTACCCCGAGACCGGGGAGAGAAATTGCAGGCTCAGATTCGCCTACTTCTCGGGTCGCCCAGACCTCGGGTTTGGGATTATGTACAGGTTCTGGGCTCAATGGTGGCGACTCTGGCGGTGGTCCCCTGGGCTCGGTGCCACATGAGGCCCTTACAACAGTCTCTACTCTCTCGTTGGTCCCCAGCATCTCTGGACTACAATGTGCGTCTCCAATGGAGTCCTCGGGCGGCTCGCAGTATGCAGTGGTGGCTACACGAGTTGCATCTTTGGCGGGGCATGCCGTTGGCTACGCCGGACTGGGTGGTGGTGACAACGGATGCCAGTCTGCTGGGCTGGGGGGCCCAGTGCCTGCAGGCTTCAGTGCAGGGGGTGTGGTCCTGGGAGGAGGCCCAGTGGTCCATCAATTTGCTGGAGTTAAAGGCGATCAGACTGGCGCTGCGGGCTTTTCAGTCCCTGATTCGGGACAGGCCGACCAGGATCTTTTCGGACAGTGTCACGGCGGTGGCATATATCAATCGTCAGGGGGGCACCCGGAGTCCGCTGTTGGCCGAAGAGGCAAGGAGACTGTTTCGGTGGGCAGAGGTGCATGTTCCGCTTCTGTCGGCGGCACACATTGCAGGTCACGAAAACGTGCAAGCGGATTTCCTCAGCAGAAATCTTCTAGATCCAGGCGAATGGGAGTTGTCTGCTCGAGCTTTCGACCTGCTAGTCCGTCGTTGGGGGCTGCCAGAGATGGATCTCATGGCCTCATCCCGCAATGCGAAGTTGCCTCGGTTCTTCAGCAGATGCAAGGAGAGGGGCTCGGAGGGGGTGGACGCGTTAGCTCTCCCATGGCCTCCAAATTCCCTTCTGTATGTGTTCCCGCCTTGGCCCATGATAGGTCGGGTGTTACAACGCATCTCTCTCTTTCAGGGCAGAGTGATCCTGGTGGCTCCGGATTGGCCGCATCGGCCGTGGTACGCGGATCTGATTCAGCTTTCAGTAGGAGATCGGGTAACGTTCCAGGTAACTCCGGACTTGCTAACTCAGGGTCCAATCTCGATGGAAGATCCAGCCCGCTTTGGTCTTACGGCCTGGCTATTGAGTGGTCGAGGCTGAGAAAGAAAGACTATTCGGAACAGGTTATTGCCACGCTACTTCAAGCTAAGAAAATTTCGACTTCTGCCTCCTATGCGAGAGTCTGGAAAATTTTTGATTCATGGTGCGGACGGCAGGGGATTGCGCCCTTCCAGGTATCTCTGCCGGCCATTCTTGCTTTTCTGCAGGAGGGCGTAGCGAAAGGGTTAGCCTATAACTCTTTAAAGGTTCAGGTGGCGGCCATTTCCTGTTACAGGGGCCGGGTGTCTCGCTCGGCGCTCGCTTCACAGCCGGACGTCGTCCGTTTCCTCAAGGGGGTTCACCATATCCGCCCTCCGGTAAAGCGAATTTGTCCAACATGGAATCTTAAACTCGTCCTTGGGAAGTTGCAGGGGGCACCTTTTGAGCCTCTGTCGGCGGCAACATTGAAGGATGTCACGTTGAAAACAGTGTTTTTGGTGGCGATGGCTTCGGCAAGGCGAGTGTCGGAACTGCAGGCACTTTCTTGCAGGGAACCCTTTTTACGTTTTTCGGAAACTGGGGTGTCGGTGCGAACGGTGCCGTCCTTCCTGCCTAAGGTTATTTCTTCATTCCATGTGAACCAGAGTTTGTTCCTGCCATCCTTCCGGAAGGAGGATTGGGGAAAACGATTTTCGTCCTTGCGTCTACTGGATGTACGTTGAATGATTCTCCATTATTTGAGGGTGACGAACGATTTTCGTCGGTCGGACCATCTCTTCGTGTTATTCGCGGGCAAAAACAAGGGGATGGCGGCGTCTAAAGCGTCCATTGCTCGTTGGGTCAAAGAAACTATTGCTTCGGCTTATTTGTTGACGGGGAAGAAAGTACCGGAGCATCTTCATGCTCATTCCACTCGAGCATTGGCTACGTCTTGGGCGGAGTCCGGTGGTATGTCTTTGGAGGAAATTTGCCGGGCGGCAATGTGGTCGTCTGGGAATACCTTTTCGAAGCATTACCGTTTGGACGTAGCGGCCCGTACGGAGGCATGTTTTGGCGCTGCAGTGCTGGCGGAGGCGGCGTTGGCGTCCCACCCAGTTTGAGTTTGCTTTGCTACATCCCACTAGTCTCTGGATTCATCTGCTGCTTTGCTAAGGAAGGTAAAATTATGGTCTTACCTGTTAATTTTCTTTCCTTTAGAAGCAGCAGATGAATCCAGAGCCCCTCCCCAAGTGCACTATCTGTCGGTATGTTGTTTGTTTGTTTCAGTTGGGGTATGGTTGGTAATTGTATTATTTCATGTTTAAGTGGCACATTTTCTACTGGAATGAAGTTTTGTGAATGCTCATTCTCCTTTCGGGATGCTTGGGAAGGTGCATAACTGAATCAACAGGAGGAACACCAGGCTTTAAGGCCAACTGTTAATCAGTTCTCTATCTCCACCTGCTGGTCGATGTGAGCTATACCCACTAGTCTCTGGATTCATCTGCTGCTTCTAAAGGAAAGAAAATTAACAGGTAAGACCATAATTTTACCTTCTTTATCCCAGGACATGCAGGCAGGTATTCTCACATATGGGTGACGTCATCCGACGGAGCCCGGATGCGGACGCCTCAGAAGCAGACTTGCTTGAAGAAACTCGAAGTTTCGAGTCACCCACATCACGCATGCGCGAGTGCCTTATCGCCCAGTGCAGGGTGCGTCTCCTTAGTTCTTAGTTTTCCGCAGAGCCGAGAAGTCCGTCTTCGACTCTCTGCGTTAATTTTGTTACTTGTGCCTTCTCTAAACGCGGTTTGTGTTTATTTTCTTCAAGATTCGCTGTTTTTGTCTTTATTTATTTTATTTTATTTTAGGTAAAAAAAAATAATTTTTTTTCTTCCGTCTGTTTTCGGAGCCGGCCGCCCGGCCACAGCCCGACGACTTCGATCTTGCGACGGCTGTTTTCACTTCTATGTCCCGGCCTGCTACGGGCTTCAAGAAGTGTAGCAAGTGTCAGCGCGCGATCTCTATTACGGACCCTGACCGTCGCTGCCTCAAGTGCCTTGGGCCTAAGCATCATCCTAGATCGTGCCTACTTTGCCAAATGCTTCAGCCTCGTGCTTTTAAGCGTCGTTGTATCCTGGTGGACAAGCTTTTCGGAATGGATTCTTCTGAACCCTCGACTTCGAAGATGACCTCGGCCTTGACTTCGAAGACGACTACGGCCGATGGTCCTCCAGCTTCTACTGCTTCCACCTCGAGCCTCATCAGACCTTCGTCTTTTGCAGCGGCTCTTACTTCATCGACATCTGCTGTATCTTCCCCTGTTTCCTCAGGTCAGATAGCTCAGCAGACTGTTCCAGCGGTAGTGATTAAAGTGCCTAAGACTACCAAGTTGAAGCACAATCACACAACCCTGAAGGGACCTACAGCCAAGGCAAGTGGACCCGGTTTCAGACGCGGATCCATTTTTGCCGGCTTCCTTCCAGACCTTATTGGAGAAGCACATCGTTCAGTTCCTTACTAACATGAGACCGAAGCTTCTCCCTCTTATCCAGCCTGGGCATGTAGCAGACTCCCGCGAGGTCGAGCCGCTTTCCTTGCCTCAGTCTGATCCTCCACACACTTTGCAGGGAGCAGAGTCTCTGCGAGTGTCTGGTCTGGCATCTAAGCACGTTCAGCAAGGAGCAGAATCTTTGCATGTGCCTCGACAGGATTCCTCACACTCTATTCAAGGAGCAGAGTCTTTGAGAGTGCATTGAGGCTCCTCTATCTCTCTCCATTCTTTGACGAGGTCTCATCGCTCTTCGAGATCTGCTTCCAGGCATCGTTCTCATCACCGCTCGAGGCCTTCATTGAGCCATACTTCCAGACATGGTTCTTCCACTAAGCCTCGTTCTATTCCACATACTCCTCGTTCGAGGTCTCCCATGCCGGACCTCGAGGATATTCCACATTCGATTGACTCGTCCAAGTCACCATATTCATCTGATGCTTTTTTACATGCTGAAGCTTCATTTTCGACACAGGCTGCCTCGACGTCTTCTAGTCCTTCTCGAGGCAAAGCCCTGGTGGATCAACTTTCATTTTCATCTTTTCTCCGTCAGATGGCTATGGACTTGGATCTTAAATTAGATACTGGCTCCAAATACTCCAAGGAGTATCTCGAAGTCATGCATCTTCCTCAACCTCGGCTGAGTCGCTTAAGCTTCCTCTTCATAAGCTTTTAAATCAGACTTTTGGTCGGTGCATGGAGACTCCTTTTTCCTTACCAGCTGTTCCAGGAAAATTGGATTCTCGCTATAAAACTGTATACCGCAAAGGGTTTGACAACTCTCGGTTATCTCATCAATCCCTGCTTGTTGAGTCCTCTTTGAAGAGATCCCATCCTTCCAAAGTCTATGCCACCGGTAGTACCCCCTGACAGAGAAGGGAAAACTATGGACAAATGTGGACGTCGCATCTATCAAAATGCCATGATATCTTCTAAAGTCCTTAATTATAATTTTCATTTTATCACTTATTTTGAGTTCCTCGAACTTCTACGGCTTTGGCGGTATATAAGAAATAAAATAATAATAATAATAATATTTCTCTACTTCCACAGTTCATGAGTTATTTGGATTCTCAAAAGCACTTTGAGTTTCAAGAAGTTATTGCTTCTTTATCTCAACTTCGTTTACATCTTCTCCAGTCATCTTATGATGCCTTAGAGTTATCTGCTAGAGCAGCTGCTTTTTCAGTGGCTATGCGTCGTCTTGCTTGGCTTGTACCATCAACATGGACCCTAACCTTCAGGACCGCCTAGCTAATATTCCTTGTGAGGGCAATGACCTCTTTGATGAATCTATCGAGGCAGCCACCAAGAAATTGTCTGACCATGAAAAGCCTTTTGCTTCTATTGTCAGACCTAAGCCAAAGTCAACTCCTGCAAAATCTACACGCCCTCCTCCTATTTATCAGCGGCGGTTTGCTCCAAGGCAGGCTCCTTATACTCGTCCTCCTCTTAAGAAGCAGCAGCCTCAAAAACAGCAGCATAAACCTCAACCTTCTGCTGCACCTAAGCCTACCCAGCCTTTTTGACTGCTTAAAACAGAGCATAACCTCCGTTGTTCTGCCTCTGCCTTCTTTTTCTCCTATAGGAGGTCGTCTCCATCTTTTTTACCATCGATGGACAACAATTACGTCAGACCTCTGGGTACTTACCATCATCAAGGAAGGATACTCTCTTCATTTCAATCAGGTTCCTCCGGACCTTCTTCCAAAAGAGTATCCTTCCAGTCCATCCCAGACCGCCCTTCTTCTTCAGGAAGCTCAAGCTCTGCTTCGCCTCCATGCTATCGAGCCATTCCTTTGGAACAGCAGAACAAGGGGTTTTACTCCCGTTACTTCCTTGTTCCGAAGAAGATGGGCGATCTGCAACCCATTCTGGATCTCAGGGCTCTCAACCACTTTCTAGTCAAAGAAAAGTTTCACATGTTGTCCCTGGCATCCCTTTATCCCCTTCTCGAACAGAACGACTGGTTATGCTCTCTGGATCTCAAGGAGGCCTACACTCATGTTCCCATACATCCGGCCTCCCGTCAATATCTCAGATTTCGGGTGGGGAATCTGTATTATCAATACAGAGTGCTGCCCTTCGGCCTAGCTTCATCTCCCAGTCAGTAAATTTTTTTTTTTTTAACCTTTGTTGTCTAGAGCTTTATTTTTCCATCAAGTTGGTTCCAGTTTCTCTTTTTTCTGCTTTCCTGTCTTCTTCATATCTTCCCCTCTCTCCTCCACCCATGTGCTATATGTCTCTTCCCCTCCCCCTCCTCTCTCTCTCTCACACTGTATACCATCTTTCTCATTCCCTCTCTTGCTGCAAAGGGAGTGGGAAAGGAGAAAGAGAAGGGTGGGGGGGGGAATCTAGGGCACATGTTCAAAATTCCTCCCTCTTGCATCCCTTTCTATTGATCCTAACCTTCCCTCTCGACCACAAAATCCAATATTCTTCCCTCCCTCCTCTTCACCATTATTTATTTATTTCGATTTATATCCTGTCTAGAGAATGACACGGGGACAATTTGTCCCCGTCCCTGCAGGAACTCAATTTCCCCGTCCACGTGAGTTTTATCGCTGCCCCTGCCCCATTCTGTAAGCTCTGCCTTAACCACACAAACCTCGAACATGTATGATTTAAACTGTTTGAGGCTTGTGCAGATGAGGACGGAGCTTGCAGGAATGGGACAGGGAAAGGAAAAGAACTTGCGGGGACAGGAAAATGAGTTCCCACGGGGATGGGGAAAAATTTGTCCCCATATCATTCTCTAATCTTGTGCTCCCAGAAAGCTTAGGACGGGTTACAGAAGAACATACATAATTTCAAAGACAGTGGGGAACCTATCTATAACCCATGGGAGCTAACATAGTTTCAATAAACAGAGGAAACATACATGGTAAGAAAAACAGAGGGGAACCTAACTATAACCAAGGGACTTACATAGTTTCTATGATCAGTGAGGAACCCTATACATAGTCCAACCCTATCATGCCCAAAGGTTCTCCCTCTTTCTTCCTTTCCCCTTGTACACCAGCTCTCTTTCCCACCTACTCCACTCACATGTCCAACCATTTTTCTCTTCCCTCCCCTACCGGCAGCATATATTATTTGTGGGAAACAGTCCCCTGTTTCCGTGAAGGCAAATTCAACCAGAAGTGTAGCTTCGTCGTGAGCAAAAGCTAGGGCAGTTTTTCCAGCGGAGATTTTTAGGGCAGCAACCTTGTCCACCCTACATACATTTTTTACAGAGTGGATATGGTGGCAAGAGTGGACTCTGCCTTCAGGTCCTCGGTGCTATGTGCCGGCGCAGTCATCCCATCCTAGATTTCTGGGACTGCTTTTATACGTCCTGCTTGTCCAGAATGACACATCTATTGCACTGGAAAAAGGGATTAGATTCCAGTAGATAGGGTGTCATTCTGGACCCCTGTCCTGTCATTTTGTTCCTGCGCCTGCCTACTGTCTCGTTAAGAATGTTGTTCTTCAGTTCTGTTCTTGGAAGCCAGTTAGCCCTTTGGGCTATGAAGAGCAGTTTATTATTAGTACACTTTGGGGTGCTATTTGAGCTCCTTTGATCCTTCTGCTGGCCTGTTTGTTGCTCTGTTTGGTTGTTCATAGTTCTTATGTTACTGTGTTGAGCAGAACAGCCTCATTAGCTGGAATGTTTTCCCATATCCCTACTTCATCTAATTTCAGAAATGCTCTTGCTTACTTGGGGATTAACTGTAGGTGGCAGTAAAGTTCTCTCTGACTGTTTCTCAACTTCTTCAAGCCAAGTACTCCCTAAGTCAGGGGTGTCAAAGTCCCTCCTCAAGGGCCGCAATCCAGTCGGGTTTTCAGGATTTCCCCAATGAATATGCTTGAGATCTATTAGCATACAATGAAAGCAGTGCATGCAAATAGATCTCATGCATATTCATTAGGGAAATCCTGAAAACCCGACTGGATTGCGGATCTCGAGGAGTGACTTTGATACCCCTTACCTGTATAACAAATATCAACCGAGTACCCCCGCCCAAGCTCCTATGTCCCAAGTTAGTGTCCCTTTCCTCCCTTCCTTCTGTGTCCCATGTTCATGCTCCCTCCCTTTCTTCTGTGTCCCGAGTTTGTGCTCCCTGCCAGCTCTGACGTCGAAGAGAAGGCTTCCGGGTCAGCCACGTGCAGCGTGCAAGAGTCGCTGCCCACGTCCTTGTGCGGCTGAAGGCAGGAAGGTATGCGCACTGCATTTTGAGAAAGGTTACAGAAAAAAATCCAGAGTGGATTCTTTCTGCAAAGGCTTGCCATGAAGAGATTAGCCACTTGTCCAGAATGACACACTTATCTACTGGAAAAGATATTATCAAGGTAAGAACCTAATCTCTTTGTACTGCTAAATCTGAGGAGCTGTGAAAGGGTTAGCTTTCCCTTTTGTAGCAATTACATTATAATGGAAAAACTAATAACTTCGATTACCATTCACTTTCCCATTTCCACCGATACCTCTTCCACCCAAACAGAAAAAATAGCCCTGGTGTCTAGTAGCAACCTCAACATCCCTTCCCTACCACCATACTTTCAAGAAGAGGCTGGAGTGATGCCAACTTGCTCCTATCTCTGCACCACGATCTTCGAGCCTGGGATAGGCTACTTGGGGTCAGTCTGTCAAATAAGGAAATGTTTAAGTTATCACCATTTTCAAAGATGGCAGCACAGGCAGGAGTGAGTGGGCATTGCTCTTGCTTCTTGATGGTATGTTGGGGAGAGGCAAAGTTTCATGGGTGTCACTAAACACCATGACTATTTGTTATGGAGGATTGGAGTCATTTGAAGGAGGGATCAGTGGTTGGGCAAGGGAACTGGGGAATATTTTGGGTGTGTATGTGGAAGTGACCCTTCACATGGCAGTGGGCTATTTTTTTTAAATGTCTCCCTTTCTGTCAGTGCATGAACCAATCATTGCTCAATAATTGACAACAAGGGGAACATTTATCAATCAGCTGCAGATTACTGTTGTGATGTGTGCAGTATGTTTTTCTGACAGTGCACACTTAAGTGTAGCAGTAATTTG
The DNA here is from genome assembly GCF_902459505.1 of Geotrypetes seraphini. NCBI lineage: Eukaryota > Metazoa > Chordata > Amphibia > Gymnophiona > Dermophiidae > Geotrypetes > Geotrypetes seraphini. The sequence goes on from NC_047085.1 coordinate 120,136,240, forward strand.
CATGCTCATTGATTACTGCATCTCTGTAGTAAACTATGTATGGAAAGCTTGTGTTAGAAACTGTGCACTCAGTGACTCTATAATTTTCTACATCGACCCTACTGTAAAGTGGACCATATGGGGGCTATAGTTGTTAGCTGACCAGTTAATTGAATGGATCAGAAAATTTTAAAAAGTGTTTATGAAGTAAGAAAGTAATTGTATTTGCTGTTCCCTGTCATCAGCAGCAGACTAATCCAGACCTATGAGTTAAGTCCATCCACTAGCAGGCAAAGATAAAGAGCAATGAATTATGACCTTTGAGCCGCTTTGGAGGACTACCTTGAAGGATCTCACCTTGAAGGTAGTATTTCTTGTGGCTATTTTTCCTGCTTGCTGTGTTTCTGAACTGCAGGCACCGCCATATTGAGATCCCTTTCTTTGTTTTTTTGGAGGCAGGGGTTGTTTGTACAGTACTTTCCTTTCTCCTGAAGATTGTACTTGGCTTCCATGTGAACCAGCCCTTGTTCCTTCTCTCCTTTTGGGCGGAGGATTATTCTGGCCATTTTTGTCATCCTTGTTTTTTGGACATGCGCAGGGTACTGTTGCAGTATTTGTAGACCACAAATGAGTTTCGTTACACGGATCACCTCTTTGTGCTGTATGGGGAGCCATTTTTATGGCGCTGTGGTCTCTAAAGTGACGATTGCTAAGGGGATCAAGGAAGCAGCGTCTTCTGCGTATAATATGGCAGGGAAATCTTCCCCTGTGTCCCTATGGGCGCATTCAACTTGGGCACTGTCTATGTCCTGTACTGAGTTGTGAGCCTTTTCATTGGACAAAATTTGTAGATTAGCCACATGGTTCTCTTTGCATACATTTTCCAGACATTATTGAGTAGATGTGGCTTTGCAGGCGGCGGCCTTCTTTGAGGCCTTGGTGCTTTCTGGTTCCCACCTTGATTTAGGACTGCTTTGCTACATCTCCTACGTCTTGATTCCTTTGCTGCTGTTAACAGAGAAAGTAAAATTATGTCTTAACCTGATAATTTTCTTTCCCTTAGTCTCAGCAGTTTAATCCTTGTGGTGGATGTTCTGCCTATGCTGTCTTTCTGTGTTTTCTCTTTATAGATAGTTGATGCTCTTTTGGCTTATCGATGTTGATTGCTTGGATGTTGACATTATTCTGTGAGGAGGGAGTTCTGTTGTTCTCAAATTTCTGTGCTCTGTTTTTTTCTGCTTGGTTGTAAAGAATACTGAGAGACCAGGGAGCATGCCATCCAATATCTCCTGTCACAATTCAGTACTCTCTATTTCTGCCTGCTGGTGGATGGACTTAACACATACGTCTGGATTTGTCTTCTAAGACTAAGGGAAAGAAAATTATCAGGTAAGACATATTTTATCTTTTGTTTTATAAATTAGTTTTGAAATGTTATTTTGTTTTCAGTTAAATATAATTTTTAATTTTGGCACTATTCTAAACAAGACTGTCCTGTGTCAGTAAAACTAACACATTTTATATACTACCTACAGTGTCTAAATGACCTCACCAAAGTGGAACGTGAAAGCGGAAGGAGCTTAGTGACATCATCATGAAGTTATATGTATTTCTAGTCAACACTGGAACTACACTTACATTTGACACAGAGCTTGCAGTACAAACGTAAGAATCTCTTTAATTTTTTAGAAATTCTGAAATTTGCTTTGAATAAATGTGTGGTCTGAGTGTGATGTGAACATGTGCAATTTTCATATATTTTTACTGTGTTTCTATTCTACTGCTGCCTCTGTTTATCCTATCTATAGTGATACTAGACATACACAGCATTATCCTTACAAAAATAACTCTTGTGTGCAATCTGAAATGATTCATGTAGAAATTGTGAAAATGCTGCACCAGTTAAGTGGAAAATCTTCCTTTAAAAAAATGACCAGTCATAACTTCATTTAGTTACTGGATATTCTGCATGTATGTGTGTTGTTGTTGTTTTTGTAATAGCTTTTAAGATAACTTGCAAGTATTATAATTCTAGTATAATGATGCTGGTTAAGTCCTAGTTCAAATTGGTCAAAATGACAAAGGTTTCAAGTGAATAACCAACTTTTTAATTTTGTTGTTTCCGCAACAGTAGAAATCCTTTTGTATCTTAGTATTTAGCGGAAATGTGTTAGAAGACACTTGGCCTCCTGGTAACTGAATTTATGTTATACACTATTTCATAGTACCTACTAGTGCTGCACGATTCAGGGAAAAAAAAATTTGATTCAATTCAGCCTATTGAATCGATTTTCCTGCCCAATTGGGTGTTTTTTTTCAAACATCCTTGTGGGTTTATTTTATATCCTCTTTACTCCCTTTGCTCTCTCTTACCCACACTGGCGCTGTGGTGTAAACAAAATAAACAAAACTTTTCCTCTCTCTGTTAAATCCTAGCTCATGTTCGCAGTCTAACACCAGCTCTGGCAGGATACACATTTCAAATTTGACATATTTTCATCACAAAATACAACAAAAAAGGCAAGGCAGATGTCTTAACAACTATAAAAGTATTTCTTGTACAATCCCTCTGGAGGCTGAACTTGTGGGATCTTGTATTCTCTTTAGCCTCGACTGCAGGGCTACTGAAACTTGTTCCCTCCCCTCTAGGCTATCTGCCTGTCATGCTCAGTTTGTTCCTGCAGCCTCGCTGCATCAGTGAAATCAGTTTCTTCTTCTCGGAATTTCTTTTCAATTCCTAGTTTTTATTTGATTTGTTCCGCGGGTTTGCCCAAAAGCTGCAGATCAACTCTGTGGGAGTGATCCTTTGGTGGGAGATCGCAGACATTTTAAATTTTGTCTGCATCTGGAGGATGCTCTGTGAGCTTAAACTTCAGTAAGCCCTCTAGACAGCCTGCAGATTGTTCGTCCGCAATGGAGTAGAGCGCAGGCTGCCGCGGTTCCATGGAGGTACGCCGGAATCTGAACCGGACTACGTGTCTTCCCTAATTCCCTGAGGGGTCCTGGTGGTCGTGATCTGTGGTGACAGGGAAGGTGAGGTGGACAGAAGGCCCCAAAAATCCAGTTTAATCAGTTCATGAGGTACTGATCTCCTTGTTTGTACTGTGTATTGCAGGCTGCCATAGACTTTCATTGCAGCACAGCTAGCTCTCTGTGCTATCTTTGAGTCACAGAGTTTGCCGATTTTGGGGGGTGCTGAAATCGATGTTTTGGGTGGTTTCCCTGCATACCCTGGTCCCCCCACACACACCTGTAAAATCCTAAAATCGTTGTTTTTTGCAATTTCTTGCATTTTTCCTGGGCGTTTTTAATGCAAAATCGGCACCTGTGGCGACCATCTTGGATTTTCTTTAAAGTTTTAAAAACTATATTTTTTGGACTTAGAAGCTTCGTTTTTGCTCCAAACTTCACAGATGGCCACCTCAGGACAGGATGGCATGGATTCATACCGTAGATGCAGCGGATGGCTTGCGGATTCACAGCCACGCCCCGTGAAGGGTGTGAACTGTGCATGGATTCCGCACTATCCTCTGGAGAGGTCCTGCTTTCATCTGATTCCACCGGAGACGTGATTCCAGCGTCCGGGATGCCAAAATTGGGCAAGGAGGGCGCTTTCATGAAACGCAAGCGCAGTTCTGGGGAAAAATCTTGTAAGTCTTCTAAACTTTCTAAATCTGAGCCCCGCAGATTGGCTTTGGCCGCAAGGGACTGTTTTCTGCCGGATTTGTGGATATGATGTATCAGGCTTTCATGAGAAAGAGGGCTATGCCTGTATCTCCCTCTCAGACTCCGGTGTGGCAGTCTGTTCAGCCTTTGGATTCCAACATATCCATTTGCTCCCTTGCTGGTCCACCTGAAAGCCAGCGGCAGCTCCCCACTATTGCCTCGATGCCTGCATCAATTTCTATGCCGTTTTTGTCGCACTGCTCTTTGGTGGGGTCCGCTGATGGGGCTAGCTTAGCGGATCTTGGAGATTCCCAGAACACTGATTTCCACATTCTGGGAGAGGACTAGATGGTGCGCAGGCTCTTTAAGTCCAGCCGCCTTTCTGATCTTATCTCTGTGTCCCTGTGGATATTGAAACTTGATTCAGACTCAGTAGTTCAGGCAGAGTGTTCTGTCATGAGTTCTAAGCCCCCGCTTTCTGCTGCATTTCCGTATCATGCGGACTTGGCAGAAATGCTCTTTGATGTTTGGGAGGACCCGGATGGATGAAGTGTGCTAGGGCCATGGCTAAATTGTATCCTATGGCATCGGAATTTTCTAAGCGCTTAGTCCCACCGAGGATAGATTCGGTGGTGGCTCAGGTCACTAAATGTACCTCTTTGCCCTCGGATGGAGGGGTTGTCCTGAAGGATGTCCAGGACAGAAGACTGGATTTTGTCATGAAGCATCTTTTTTATTCCGCTGTGACGGGAGTGCGAGCTGCAGCGGCACTTCCTTTGTGGCCTATGCATGTCATTCCGAACTCCTTCTTGATCCTGAGGAGATTGTCCTTCAAGACCTCGACTTCCTGGTTTCTGGGGTGAATTATTTGGCAGACGCACTCTATGATATCTTGATAGTTTTTTTGCTAAGCTGGGAGCTTATTCAGTTTTTGCAAGGAAAATGTTATGGATTCGCCAGTGGTCAGGTGATTCTTCATCTAAGGCTATACTGAGCAAGTTACCTTTTAAAGGTTCGCTCTTGTTTGGCCAGGGTTTGGATGACCTTATAGCAGGTGTGCAGGACCGTAAGCCTAAAGTGCTTCCTAGCTCTAGACCTCACCCGACCAGGGGGACGGGACGGCCAAAATTTTGTCCCTTCCGGAGAACCTTGCAGTACGCCAGACCCCCTGCGGCGTTATAGGATTTCGGTGCGTCATACCGACCTCGCTTTGGAGGTGCAGCGCTCCAACAATCTGCCTCCTCTCATCCTTCTGTCCCTCCAAAATTCTGACGCCAGGTCTCTGGCGAGGCCCCCCTCCCCTGGAGTGGGGGGCAGTTTTCGGCTTTCCTTCCGGAATAGCTAAAGATAACCTCAGACCAGTGGGTCCTAGAAGTACTAAGCGACGCCGGACTTCTTCCTGTCCTCTCCCGAGGGAAATCTAAACAGTGCCAGCAAGGTGCACACTACGGTGTGCCGGTTATTGGATCTGGCAGCCATAGAGCCGGTCCCAGGAGACAACTTGGGCTTCGGCAGATACTTGATTTACTTCATCGTGCCAAAGAAAGACTCTGAAGTTTGTTGACCTATTTTGGACCTGAAAGCAGTGAACGCATTCCTGCGAGTTCCGCGTTTCTGGATGGAAACGGTGCGTTCTGTAATAGCGGCAGTGGCACCCAGGGAGTTTTTGGCTTTTTTGGATCTCACGGAAGCGTATTTCCACATCCCGATATTTCCAGATCATTGGAGGTTCCTGAGGTTTCATGTTCTCGGGAGGCATTTCCAGGTCGCGGTTCTACCTTTTAGTTTGGCATTGGCGCCCAGATCTTTCACCAAGGTCATGGTGGTGGTGGCTGCCTATATGAAATCATTAAGTCTCTGGCATCTCACCTGGACGTTGTCCGGTTTTTGAGGGGAGCTGGGAGGCTATGGCCCCCCTTACGACCGCCGTGTCCGACGTGGCACCTGAATTTGATCCTACGCTCCCTGATTCATCCGCCCTATGAACCCGTGGATGGCATATCTCTGAAAGCACTTGCCATTATGATTGTTTTTCTTGTGGTGATCACTTCGACGCAGAGAGTGTCGGAGCTTCAGGCTCTGTCGTGCAGAGATCCTTTTTCTTCGCATTACTGTGTCAGCGGTGATTTTGAGGACTGTGTCTTCCTTTCTTCCGAAAGTGATTTCCTCTTTCCATGTCGACCAGGAAGTTCGCTTCCAGCCTTTGTTCCTTTGGGTTCCAAGTCTGCGGACTGTGTTGTGCGGTCTGAGTTTGCGGCGTCTCCTTTTGAGATACCGGTGGGCCTCTAATGCTTCCGTCTGTCGGATCATCTCTTTGTTATAGCGGGCCCCGCACGTCGGGGTCGGCCTGCTTCTAAGGATCCCTTCGCGCATTGGCTACAAGTGGCCATTTCCGCTGCCCATGTTTCAGTGGGGAAGGTGCCCCCCTTGGGGTGACAACTTGCTCTACCCAGAGGCTTGGCTTCCTCCGTAGCAGAGTCTCTGGCGGTTTCGCCTGAGGAGATTTGTAGGGCGGCCATGTGGGCTTCGATTCATGTCTTTTCCAGGATTTCTCGGCTTGATGTGGCAGCTAGGGAGTGCTGCGGCCTTTGGTTATTCCGTTCTGGCGGTGAGCTCATTGGGCCTCCCCCTGAGAATTGGGACTGCTTTGATACGTTCCACAAGTTCAGCCTCCAGAGGGATTGTACAAGAATGTAAGGTTAGGTTTCTTACCTCTGCTAATCTTCCTTCTTGTAAATCTCCTCTGGAGGCTGAACTCATCTTTTTTGTCTGATTCACAGATCGCCTCTTCAGTTACTGGTAAGCTGGATTACTGTCTTTGACCAGACTTGCTAAGAATTTCATGCAAGTTCCCTTAGGTTGGGTTCAAGGGTTGCCAGGGTTCCTGGGTGGGGCCACATCTTAGGATGTATCTATGTTAGATGGATTTATCTGTTTTGCAATTTGTACAGGTTCAGATTTCTATTTCTTATATATTTAAAAAAAAAAATTGGCCTTTTAAAATTTTTTATTTATAACTTCTTACTTTTACAATCAAGCATAATATAACTTGAAAAGAGATCAAATACTTCACATTAGAAACAAAAATCCACAGGATAAACCAGCATGGTTTGAAATGGAATGCTTTTTATGTGCACCACTACACATCTCTTGCTTCCTTACAGTGTCGATACCTAGACACTTGAGAAAATATTCTTTGTTGAGTGCAACGCAACATGCGTTTCAACTATTAGATGCAGTGGCTGAGATCTCTGTTGCTGAAGGCCCACTTATGTCCCTTTGGAATAATTCTAAAATTCAAAATAAGGGTAGATCCCTTTCATGGAAGAGGTGGCAACGGGCAGGGGTGTGGTTTGTTCATCAATTGATCTCCTCCACTTCATTTATCCCATTTGATACTTTTTGTTCTGTAAACTCACAGGTGAAGGAAGCCATAAAAGAAAAGAAGGACTCTTTCAAAAAATGGAAATGCATAAAGACAACCGAAGCCTGGAACAAACATAAAGATGATCAGAAGAAATGTCACAAGGCGGTGAGGGATGCAAAACAGGAATATGAGGAAAAAATAGCCCAGGAGGCCAAAAACTTCAAGCCCTTCTTTAGATACGTGAAAGGGAAAAAACCTGCAAAAGAGGCAGTGGGACCCCTGGACGACCAGGGAAGAAAAGGGTATATCAAGGAAGATAAACAAATCGCAGACAAACTAAATTCCTTCTTTGCGTCCGTCTTTACGAAGGAGGACACCTCAACAATACCTGAAGCGGAGAAAGTGTTTGCAGGAGAAATAGAAGACAGCCTCACCACAGTTGAAGTGGACTTAGACCAGATATACTATCAGATCGACAAACTTAAAAGTGACAAATCCCCTGGACCGGATGGGATTCATCCGAGAGTCTTAAAGGAATTGAAGTTTGAAATCGGAGAGTTATTGCAAAAACTTGCAAACCTGACAATCAGAACTGGACAGATACCGGACGACTGGAGGATAGCGAACGTCACCCCAATTTTCAAAAAAGGATCGAGAGGGGAACCGGGCAACTATAGACCTGTTAGTCTTACGTCTGTCCCTGGCAAGATGGTTGAAGCACTGATCAAGGATAGCATAGTCCGGCACTTGGACGCATACGACTTGATGAAACCCAGTCAACATGGATTCAGGAAAGGGAAATCATGTTTGACTAATTTACTCCAATTTTTCGAGACCGTGAACGAGCAAATTGATAGTGGGAAGCCGGTGGACATAATATACTTGGACTTCCAGAAAGCGTTCGACAAAGTTCCACACGAAAGACTTCTCAGGAAACTACAAAGTCATGGCATAGAGGGGGATATACAAAGATGGATAGGCAAATGGCTGGAAAACCGAAAGCAGAGAGTGGGCATAAATGGGAAGTTCTCCGACTGGGAGAAAGTGACTAGTGGTGTACCCCAGGGCTCGGTACTTGGGCCGATCCTTTTTAATATTTATATCAATGACCTGGAGGAAGGAACATCCAGTGAGATCATCAAGTTTGCAGACGATACAAAACTATGCCGGGCAATCAGATCGCAGGAGGATCGAGAGAAACTCCAGAGCGACTTGTGTCGGTTAGAAACATGGGCGGAGAAATGGCAGATGAAGTTCAATGTGGAGAAATGCAAGGTAATGCATTTAGGCAATAAAAATAAGGAATACGAGTATACAATGTCAGGTGCAACTCTGGGGAAGAGTGAACAAGAAAAGGACCTGGGTGTACTGATAGATAGGACCCTGAAGCCGTCGGCACAATGCGCGGCAGCGGCAAAGAAGGCAAATAGAATGTTGGGCATGATAAAGAAAGGAATCTCGAGTAGATCAGAGAAAGTTATAATGCCGCTTTATAGGGCAATGGTCAGACCACACTTGGAATACTGTGTCCAACATTGGTCCCCCTACCTAAAGAAGGATATAAAGCTGCTGGAGAGGGTGCAGAGACGAGCAACAAAACTGGTGAAGGGTATGGAGAAACTGGAATACGAGGACAGACTTATAACACTAGGATTGTTCTCCCTTGAGAAAAGGAGACTGCGTGGGGATATGATCGAGACCTTCAAAATACTGAAAGGAATCGACAAAATAGAGCAGAGAAGATTATTTACATTGTCCAATTTGACACGGACTAGAGGACATGTAATGAAGCTGAGGGGGGACAGGTTCAGGACTAATGTCAGGAAGTTCTGCTTTACTCAGAGAGTGGTTGACACCTGGAATGCTCTCCCAGAGGAGATTATGACAGAATCGACCATCCTAGGCTTCAAGAGCAAACTAGATGCATATCTCCTTAAGAGAGGCATATAAGGATTTGATGGACTATAAATTACGCCAGGTGTACACCTGGCAGGGCCTCCGCGTGTGCGGATCGCCGGACTTGATGGACCGAAGGTCTGATCCGGAGAAGGCAGTTCTTATGTTCTTATGTTCTTATGTTCTCACTCCCATCCTCTATATATCCCCAATGGCTTACGCTTACTGAAATACTAGCTAATGTGCAAATGCGCCCTGACTTTATGACCTCTCAACAAACTATTCGTCACTGGTCTACTTTGGCTTTACTGAAAGGTAGGGCGATATCTCTTTTTTATAGCATCTTAAGAGATCACACCTTCAACTTTACACCTCAATCCATGAACCATTGGGGCTCTATCCTAAAGACCACGCTTTCTGAAATAGATTGGGAACTCTTCTGGTCATCTACAAATCGTCCTCTATTATCCTCAAGAGTTTCGCAATCAATGTTCTTTGTTATGTGGAATGTAGTATGGACTCCATTTCGAATGTGGAAAGCGAAACTGAAACAAGACCCTACCTGTTGGAACTGTTTGAAAGAGCCTGGAACTCTTGATCACATGCTTCTTCACTGCACTATGGTTCATTCCTTTTTGATTCGTATCTGGGACACCATAAAATCTATTACCAAATGTTCAGAAGCTATTTCCATAGACATTATAATCCTTCGTTCTCAACACCCTTGTTTCGCACTATCAAACTGTCCTCCTAAACTTATTGACACCATGATTGTGACAGCTCTTATGCACATTTTGAAAAATTGGAAGTCACCCACACTACTAGACTACACCTTTTGGTGGAACTCATTGAGCATGTACCACAAATTCGAATCATATGCATATGAAAAGAACACGATATCTCGTTTATCTACAAATTTGGTGCGAAATAAATCACCTTGGTCATTCTTAGATTCATATGTTCATTCTGCCTTGTAGACACTTCTGCCTCTCTCTCTTTCTCTCTCTCTTTCTTTATCTCTCTTTTTTCTTTTTTATTTCAATTCATCTTCTCTGCTTTTCTATCCTTTCTATTTCTTTTCTTAGCAGTTTCAAATACTCTGAATTCTTCTTACTAATCTACTATATGCAAATAACAGCAATTATGGTTTCTTTTGTTTCTACATCACTATTTCTTATTCAATTTTTATGTATTTGAACTGCTTTCTGTATATTACTTATAATATTCAATAAAATTAATGAACTGAATTGGTAAAAAAAAGAAACAAAAATCATAAGGAAACAATACTATTTAGTTATGTATTCCACAGTATTAAAGAAAATCAACAGGTAATTAACCCTTAATGAAATTAACTTACAATATAGGGAAGCGGTAATACTCTTCATTACCTAAAGCAAGTTACACATCATTTGTTAAGGATACTCCTCTTTCCTTAGATTCAATAAATTCTACCAGCTGTTTGGGTTCAAAAAAGAGAAAATTCTTAGTTTGATAGGTAACAAAACATTTTACTAGAAATTTTAACAAAAATATTCCTCCCAAGGCCAGGATTCTTGGCCTCAATGCCAAGAATTCCTTTCTCTGCCTCTGGAAATTTTGAGACATATCTGGAAATATATGAATTTTAGAACCCCAAAACTGATCATTTGTTTTTGCAGCAGGCTCTTTATTATGGAAACTTGAATAAAGCGGGAAGATTATTGGCTAATTATCTTAAAGTAAAAAAGAGAAGAGTTAAAATTATAGCTATTACAGATGAAAAGGGTACAATTCATACTTAGTTTGGGTAAAATTTTAAAACAATTTTTGTATTATTATAAAACCTTGTACAGTGTTCCACCGGTCATTCGTGGTCGGTGGTTCGCGGTCCCGGTCATTCGCGGTATTTTCCAACTGCGAACTGCCAACCAGGAGAGGACAGCTGGAGAGGCAGGAGAGAGCAGCTGGAGCGCCGGCGAGTGAAGGAAATCACTCGCTGTATGCTCCGACCGCCTCTTCCTGCACTAAAGTCGGGCCTTACCAATTAGGAGCTGTTTTGACATGCAGCTCCTGATTGGTAAGGCCTGACTTTAGTGCAGGAAGAGGCGGTCGGAGCATACAGCGAGTGATTTCCTTCACTCGCCGGCGCTCCGGTTGCTCTCTCCTGCCTCTTCTGCTACCCTCTCCGGTCTCCCCCACGAAAAACCGTATTCGCAGTTTTTCAAGATTCGCGGGGGGTCCTGGAACTGAACCCCCGCGAATATTGGGCGAGTACTGTATTTTTCTGAGCTTTATTCAAATAAAGAACTAGATGGATTAGAATTTTTAAAGCTAATTCAAGGGCCAAAAATTCTCGAGCATATAAAAGGAAATCTTGAAGCACCTATATATCACTTAAGGAATTGCAGGCAGCGTTGAAGTCCCTCAGAGTTGAATCCGCTCAGGGTAGTGATGGATTTACTGTGGAGATTTTTCAAAGTATACTTTTACCTCATCTTCTAAATTTATATCAATCACAACTAATTAAAGGTTGTATCTCAGGTACTATGGCAGAATCATTAACTATTATTTTGCCAAAGCCAAATAATGATCCTATGTTGGTTTCAAATTACCGTATTTTCACGTAGATAACGCGCACCCGTGTAAAACGCGCACACGGGTATAGCGCGCGGGAAACACAAATTTATGTAAATAAATTTTTATATACCGCGCTCACGGGTATACCGCGCATGCTGCCCTGACTCTCCTCTGGTTGCCCCGACTCTCCTTTCACCCGCCCCGACTTTCCGTTCGATGCCCCGACTCTCCGTTCACCCGCCCCGACTTTCCGTTCACTGCCCCAACTCTCCTCTGGCTGCCCCGACTCTCCTCTGGCTGCCCCGACTCTCCTTTCACCCGCCCCGACTTTCCGTTCGCTGCCCTGACTCTCCTCTGGCTGCCCCAACTCTCCGTTCGCTGCCCCGACTCTCCTCTGGCTGCCCCGACTCTCCTTTCACCCGCCCCGATTCTCCGTTCGCTGCCCCGACTCTCCTCTGGCTGCCCCGACTCTCCTTTCACCCGCCCCGACTTTCCGTTCGCTGCCCCAACTCTCCTCTGGCTGCCCCGACTCTCCTCTGGCTGCCCCGACTCTCCTCTGGCTGCCCCGACTCTCCTTTCACCCGCCCCGACTTTCCGTTCTCTGCCCCGACTCTCCTCTGGCTGCCCCGACTCTCCTTTCACCCGCCCCGACTTTCCGTTCGCTGCCCCGACTCTCCTTTCGCCCGCCCTGCCCTGCTCCCAGCTCTGTAAGCATGCGCAATGGTCTGAGCATGCTTGCTGCTTAGTTTTCTGCGCCGGGTTGTGGGGGCCCGCTTTTGACCTGTCACCAAGGTTGTTTTTCTGGCGGTGTGCTTTTCACCACGTGGCTGTGGCCCCCCTCTATCTGGCCTTGTAATTTGCCCAGTGAATACTATTTTGACTATACAACAGCATCTCAGCCTTTGGGTAAGCCTATAAAAGATTAATGCTGCATGTAGAGCCCACATTTTAATTTGATCATGAGGGGCATAGAGAAGGTGGATAGGGACAGATTCTTTAGACTGAAGGGGACAGCAAATACGAGGGGACATTCTGAGAAACTGAAGGGAGATAGGTTCAAAACAAATGCAAGGAAGTTTTTTTTCACCCAAAGGGTAGTGGACACTTGGAATGCGCTACCGGAGGAAGTGATCAGACAGAATACGGTACAAGGATTCAAACAGGGATTGGATGGATTCCTGAGGGATAAAGGGATCGTGGGATACTGAGGGAGGAGCTGGGAGGTAACACAAGTATAGGAAGTAAATCAGGTAATGAGTATTAACTAACCTGGTCGTGCATGTGCAAGACCGGAGGGCTAGGACTTCGATAGGAAGGCAGGACTTAAATGGGAAACCAAGGTGGCAAGGGAGCCCCTTCTGATGATTCAGACAGGTCTTGACCTGTTTTGGGCCGCCGCGGGAGCGGACTGCTGGGCGGGATGGACCTGTGGTCTGACCCAGCGGAGGCACTGCTTATGTTCTTATGTTCTTATCTCTTCAGATTGGTATTCTGCATTTATCTACCCGGTAGTAGAGTTTATCAATTAAATTTAAATTTACCGCCATAATGGCAGGAATGAGACGAAAGTCATATACAGCGGACTTTAAGCTTCAAGTTGTTGCGAAAGCTGAGGAAATAGGCAACCGAGCCGCAGCGAGAGAGTTTGATGTTGGAGAAACATCGGTGCGTGAATGGAGAAAAGATAAGAAGGAACTGGAGAAATGCAATCCGCGAAAACGGGCACATCGTGGGGCCAAACCAAAATAGCCTCAGCTGGAGGATGACTTGAAGCAGTGGATTCTGGCGCGAAGGGAGCAAAATCAATCAGTCTCTACTGTTGCGATTCAGATGAAGGCAAAACTACTTGCCAATGGAAGAGGAATACCTGACTTCAAAGCTGGCTTCACATGGATCTCAAAATTTATGAAAAGGAACGGACTATCAGTTAGAATGAGAACAACTGTTGGCCAGCGACTTCCGGATGACTGGCAGCAAAAATTGATTGATTTCCGTGACTTTGTCGCCAAAGAAATATCTGAACTTGGCATCACTGCAAAGGACGTCATCAACATGGATGAAATTCCAATGGCATTCGACATTCCAGCGACAAGAACCATAGCCCCCACAGGTACTAAATCTGTTGCTATCACCACAACTGGGCATGAACGAACGTGTTTTACAGTCGTTCTTGGTTGCTCAGCTAGCGGGGTTAAGTTAAAGCCCATGCTCATTTTCAAAAGGGTCACTATGCCCCGTGAAAAGCTGCCCACCAGTGTGGTTGTGCACTGCAACAAGAAGGGATGGATGGACTGCGACGTAATGAGATTGTGGGTAGATAAATGCTTTAGGGCAAGACATGGTGGATTCTTTGCAAAAAAATCCTTGTTAATTTTTGATGCCATGGCTGCCCACAAAGAAAAAAATGTTCAGGCCTACATTAATTCTACTCGTGCCCACATCGCTGTGATACCTGGAGGCCTGACGTGTAAGCTGCAGCCACTTGACATCGCAGTGAATCATCCATTCAAGACTTTTATTAGAAAGGAGTGGGAGGAGTGGATGCAGAGCGTCACGCACGAGTACACACCCGCGGGGCGGCTGAAGCAGGCAACTTTCACAGAAGTCTGCAAGTGGGTGGCTTCAGCATGGGACAAAATAACACCAGATACCATTCGAAACGGATTTAGAAAAGCGGGCATTGTTTATGAAACCAATGACACTACGGGTACTACCAGTGCAGCGGAAGGAGGCAACAACTTGGATATCAGCGATGATGATGACGATGATGACAATATCACTTCGGAAATAAACGAGGATCGTCTGCAGGCCGTGCTTACTTTATTTAATGACGATGATGACAATTCGGATTTTGATGGATTCAAGGATTCAGATGACTGTGATGATGATGACTGAATAAACCTGTAAACTTTGTTTATTTACAACTTTACCGTAACTACGGTAACTGTATTTAGATTATTTTGTCCTTGATACTTCATTTGATCTACTGGTTAATGTTATAGTTTATAAGAATGAACATGTAATTTCTGTTCTTGTTGCTGAATTCATACTCACTAACTCTAGATTAAAAGTTATACGGTTGTTTATAAGAATGAACAGTTTTTTTCTTTTCACGTGTTTGGTTGGAGGGTGTGTGAATGGTGCGTGAGTTCTCCTATGTCTGGTTGAGGTGGATTGAATTACCGGTATTTAGCTGAAGAAATTATGGTAGTTAAACACCCCCCCCCCATTCCACACACATTACGGTAATTGTCTTCCATTTTTGTTCCCATTATAAAAAACACTGATAAGTTCCCAGAAAAAAATACATTAAAATAAGAAGTGAAAACAAAGGCCCCTACAGATGAGAACATAACATAAGAATAGCCTAACTGGGTCAGTCCAATGGTCCATCATGCCCAGTAGCCCATTCTCATGGTAGCCAATCCAGGTCACTAATACCTGGTCAAAACCCAAAGAATAGCAAACATTCCATGCTACGGATCCAGGGCAAGCAGACGCTTCCCCCATGTCTTAATAACAGACTATGGACTTTTCCTCCAGGAATTTGTCCAAACCTTTTTAAAACCAGCAACGCTATCTGCTTTTACCATAACTTAAATCTTTCCTTCCAAACAGAGACCTTGCTAGATGTCAAATACAGAAAGAACAAGGTAACTTCACAAGGACTTAGCTGTGCAGGAATTGTGAATCTCCTCATACACCCACCATATAGTACAAAAATGTGCAAAGGTCTGTTTTTTTCTTTCGATCACTACATAGCCTAATGCCACACAAATATATTCTGAAGGTCAATGAGAAGAGATCCCAAAACAACTACGCAGGCACAACACCACTCAGTGTGTGAACCAGTTCAGTGGAGTGGACTACGGTAACTGGGGGGTGGAAATGGACCCGGAGTTTTCTCAGCAGAATTTCCCAGAACATCTCTTCCTCTCAACACATTGACATGCTGGTGGGTTTATTTTATAGCTTTTTCACTCCCTTCGGTCTGCCTTTCCCCCCTTGAAGTCCTGTCCCCCCTTGAAGATCTGCCTGTCCCGGCCCTTCTGTGAGCCCTGCGTCTGCGCTGCTTCCTCACAGAAGGGCTGGGTCCGCCAAGAGGAAGCAGCAGGACACCGGTAGGAGCTTCTACATGATAGGGGGGGGGGTCGGGAGGCTATGGGGGTGCGAGCGGTCCTTCAGGGTGGGGGTGCAGGTGGGAGTGCGTGCGAGCGGTCCTTCAGGGTGGGGGTGCAGGTGGGAGTGCGTGTGAGCGGTCCTTCGGGGTGGGGGTGCGAGCGGTCCTGCGGGGGGGTGAATCGGACGTCGGTAGGGGGCATCAGGCTTTCAGGGTGGGGACAGGACTTCAAGGGGGAGAGGAGAGTCGGGGCGGGCGAAAGGAGAGTCGGGGTGGCCAGAGGAGAGTCGGGGCGGGCGAAGGGAGAGTCGGGGCAGCATGTGCGGTATACGGGTGTGTGCGGTATATAAATTTTTTTTTACATATATTTCAGTTTCCCGCACGCTATACCCGTGTGCGCGTTTTACACGGGTGCGTGTTATCTACGTGAAATTACGGTAACTATGTAGTGCAAACTTGAAAGCCCATAGGTTCAAGACATTTCCAAGAATTGAGAGTAGGTTTCTTTCTTCCAGACTAATGAATGAATAACATACTGGACCATATTATCATCAGTAATAGAACCAAGTTAAATATAAATCATAAAGTAAAAAAAGAAGAACTTATTTTTATCATTAATATAGCCAAACCAAACATAACACACATTGGAAAAAACTGAAAGATCTATATTAGTGACTTTTAAAGTAACACAAAGATGAGAAATGGAAAACAATGAATAAGATAAAGGCTGGGCAAAAAGATAAAGCACAGGGGAGCCAAACCAAACATAAAGCCATGGTGGAGGGGCTGAAGACAAACATTGTAGCAGAAAGTAGAGGGGATACCAAACAGAAAAATCCAAAGAAATAGAAGCAAGTATGTTAGTTAAACCAGAGCCAGACCCGAGGAGAAAATTATAAAAAAAAATACCTTTGCTGAAACAAACTTTTATCAAACCGTGCTAGCGTTTTTTAGTGCCGGGAACCGCGCTGAATTATCTGTGCTGCTCCCGATGCTCATAGGAACTCTATGAGCATCGGGAGCAGCGCATGTCATTCAGCGTGGCTCCTGGTGCTAAAAACCGCTCGCATGGTTTGATAAAAAAGGGGGAGGGGAAGTAAGCTGCTAAAAAAGAAACAGGCTTTTTTTTAAAACAAAAGTTCCCAATTGTAAAAATGGAGCAGAGTATAGTTTGAAACTAATTGAACCAGAGAGCAGGCTCTTACCTGGAGCAGAAAGATGAGCTGCGCTGGATGCTATGAAAACAAAACCAAAAAAAAGGTGCAAAGTAAGAGTTGTTTTAAATGACGGGTCAGGAAAAATCACGTAAGTGTACCGAAATGGAAAATAAAATGTAAAAACGAGTCACCATATTAAAAACGGAAAAAGAACAATCAACAAATGAAAGTTACAAGAAGAGAAAATTATTAAATTAAACCAGGGGTTTGGTAAAACACGACTACAAAATGAGATCAGGGGGAAGCCAGAGGACACTGCAGCACTTCTGATCCCGACTGACCCTCCCCCCTTGTCCCCTAAATAAGAAGTGGCAGTGGACGGCCAGCAAAAGGCAGCGCTGCTGCTCCTGCTTTAGGAGACCTGAAGGCATGGAGAGGAGAGTTGGTTACTGAATCGGGAAGAATTGATTTGAATTGATTCACCTGAAGCGAATCGGTGAATCGATTCGAATCGGAAATCGGGCAGCACTAGTACCTACCATCAGGACTTCAAACGTCTCACATATCTAAAATTGATGAGAACTCAGTGCCAGGGAACTCATGCCTCTGCCGATATTTCCATCTCTTCTTACGCAGAGTCAAGGTGCATTCTACATCCCAACCTTCAGTTGCTGCATATGACAGCTTGGTATCTCTCAGGCTGCATGCAGCTGAACTTCGCCTCTCTCAGCCAGTGAGACTTACCCTCAGAGCCTCCAGGAAACCAGCCACTCAGCAATGTTACCAGCAGAAGTGGACTCGTTTCTCCTCCTGGTGTCTTCATCATCATGATCCACAATCCATTTCAGTTTCACTGTGCCTGGATTACCTTCTTCATTTGTCAGAGTCAGGACTCAAAGTCTACATCCATTCGAGTCCATCTCAGCGCTATTACGGCTTTTCACCACTCAGTGGAGGGTAAACCTCTTACTGCTCATCCTTGGTCTCCAGATTTATGAAAGGACATTTCAATATGAAACCACCTCTCAAGTCTCCTCCAATAGTCTGGGACCTTAATGTAGTTCTTGCTAGATTGATGAAGCCTCCATTTGAACCAATGTCTACGGCTCATCTCAAGTATCTTACCTGGAAAATTGTTTTTCTCATTTCACTTACTAATGCCAGAAGAGTAAGTGAGCTTCAGACATTAGTGGCAGACAAGTTTCAAGTTTATTATGGTATTTGATATAATCGCAGTATCCAAATCCAATGCGATTTACAAAATTAAAAGTAGGTAAAATAAAAAATAAAGAAAAATTTTCAACAAACAGGGCATAAAAACAATTATGACATAAAAACACTAAAGAAAATGAGGGGAGAAAAAAAAATGGATTAAATACAATATAGAGCAAACAAACCAAAACTGCAGGCTTGTACACGATGCAGGCAAATTTTATTGTGACAAATAAATCGTATCTAAAAACCTTTTACCAAGCGAGGGACCCAACACGGTCCGTGTTTCGGACAACCTTCATCAGGGGTCCTATTAAGTACAAATACAATATTAAGACAAACATATAAAAATAATAATAAAAATAGTAATAATAATAAAGATATTATGTAATATACTATATAGAAATATGGTAGTCCTGTTTGTGCTTAAAACAGGTGTGTAGAGAAAAGGAAGAAAAGATTTCATGCAATAAATATTAAAAACCATATTTCATCTACATAAAAAAGCTGAATGAATCAGGATAGAAACTGTTAAGGTTAAAATGAATAATTCTAATAACCCATGAGGGCCAAGTATAAGAGAAAACGGGTGAATATCACCATTAGGGTAATGAAAGATTAATGTGGATGTCCTAAGATGTGATAGAAGCAAGAATAGTGAAAAAGATCCAAAAGATTGATATAAATGAATGATACATACCATGGTGATAAGAGTAAAAAGAAAAAATGTCACAAAAAAAAACTGGAAAAATAACTATCATGTTTTTTTCTTTATGTCCCATGATAGTTATTTATCCAGTTTTTTTTTTGTGACATTTTTTCTTTTTACCCTTATCACCATGGTATGTATCATTCATTTATATCAATCTTTTGGGTTTTTTTTCACTATTCTTGCTTCTATCACATCTTAGGACATCCACATTAATCTTTCATTACCCTAATGGTGATATTCACCCGTTTTCTCTTATACTTGGCCCTCATGGGTTATTAGAATTATTCATTTTAACCTTAACAGTTTCTATCCTGATTCATTCAGCTTTTTTATGTAGATGAAATATGGTTTTTAATATTTATTGCATGAAATCTTTTCTTCCTTTTCTCTACATACCTGTTTTAAGCACAAACAGGACTACCATATTTCTATATAGTATATTACATAATATCTTTATTATTATTATTATTTTTATATGTTTGTCTTAATATTGTATTTGTACTTAATAGGACCCCTGATGAAGGTTGTCCGAAACACGGACCGTGTTGGGTCCCTCGCTTGGTAAAAGGTTTTTGGATTGATTTATTTGTCACAATAAAATTTGCCTGCATCGTGTACAAGCCTGCAGTTTTGGTTTGTTTGCTCTGGTTTGTTTTTTCACTGCAGACGAAGTTGGACCCCCTGTCTTCTCTGGTTTTGTTGCTTTAAATACAATATAACAATTAATGAAAGGGTGGGTAATGAAACAAAAGGGTAGGGAAAGTACCATCTTAATCTCTACTTAAACAGTGTTCCTGGTCCAGATAAGTTCAAAGAAAGAAGTAATGTGATTAAGAAAGATAAGTTAAAGGCATCCCTGAACAGCCAGCTTTTTAGTAAGCCTTCGAATTTAGTAAGTAATTTTTCTTCTCTTATATTGAGAGGAAGAGAGTTCCAAATTTGGGGAGCTGTGACTGAAAAGATCATATCCCTCTTTGAGTAAATAATTTTTAGAGAGGGAATTACCAGCAAGGATTTTTCTTCTGATTTGAGAGCTTTTACTGGCGTGTATGGTATTAAAAATCTTTCTAAAAATGACAAGGTGGTTCTTCGCACACATCCAAAATTTCTGCCGAAAGTTGTCACTGAATTTCATCTCAATCAGTCAATCATGCTTCCAGTATTCTTCCCTAAGCCTCATTCTCATTCAGGAGAGGCGGCTCTTCATACTCTGAATTGCAAGCGAGCTTTGGCCTACTATCTCAACAGAACAAAGCCACATAGATCATCTCCTCAACTTTTTGTCTCCTATGATCCTAACAAGTAGGGGCATCCTATTTCCAAGAGAACGATTTCCAACTGGTTGGCTTCCTGTATATCGTTCTGTTATGCTCAGGCTGGACTTCAACTGGAGAGTCGTGTCACATCCCATAAAGTTAGAGCTATGGCAGCTTCATTAGCTTTCCTTAGATCTACCCCTATTGAGGAAATATGTAAAGCTGCCACCTGATCCTTGGTTCACACATTCACCGCACATTACTGTCTGGAGTCTTTCTCCAGATGGGATGGGCACTTCGGCCAGTCAGTATTACAAAATTTATTTTCTAAAGGCCAACACTCCCACCATTCCATTCTGGTTATCTTGGAGGTCACCCACATGTGAGAATATGCTGCTTGCTTGTCCTGGGATAAAGTACAGTTACTTACCGTAATAGGTGTTATCCAGGGACAGCAAGCAAATATTCTCACAACCCACCCACCCACCTCCCATGGTTGGCTTCTTCGCTGGCTATCTGAGCTGAGGAGTTGTAGGAAGGCACTCGCTCATGCGCAGTGCAGTCAGTTGCAAACTTTCTAATGTTCTACAAGCAAAATGCTTTTGCAGCTGTCTGCATCGGGGCTCCATGGATGACGTCACCCATAGGTGAGAATATCTGCCTGCTGTCCCTGGATAACACCTGTTATGGTGAGTAACTGCTTTACTCATTACCTCCAAGGTTGGAATCTAGTCTCTACAACCTGCTGAGTTTCTGGAACAATTCAGATCCAGTTCCTGCTCATAGCATACCTAAGCAGTAGAGAACTACTTGGGATCATAAGTGTTATCATAATATGTGGCTTCATGTTTTCCATCTTCTAGTGAAGAATGGACATGTCTCAGTTTTACAGTTCTACTTTCCTCAACTGTAGCTTCAGAGAAGACATAAACAGGTGTGACTTTCTTGTAATGGCTGCATGTGTGGTATAATTGGTGCTGTCCAAAGATGTGTCTT
The DNA here is from genome assembly GCF_902459505.1 of Geotrypetes seraphini. Classification (NCBI taxonomy): domain Eukaryota; kingdom Metazoa; phylum Chordata; class Amphibia; order Gymnophiona; family Dermophiidae; genus Geotrypetes; species Geotrypetes seraphini. The sequence continues at coordinate 120,157,157 of NC_047085.1, forward strand.
CAGACACAGCAGTTGCGGATGCGTTCACATACAGGGGCTGTGAAATGACTGTATGTGTGTGTGGACCATAGATGTATCTGAGCAGTTGAGTTTACAGGAGTGGCCTTGGCTGCAGCCTACTCAGTTCCACATCTGATACAGTAGTCGCCTGTAGTGGGCTGTTTCTTCAGCTGCAGTCATACTGAGTACATTTTTGCTCCAACACCTTACTATAAAGCATCACCTAACACACCTGCTTCTCTGGAACACTGGCTGTCTGCATGTGCATTTCCAGGAACCGCTTTTGCCACCTTGACATCTCCTCATCTACTGTATGTTCAGGTCAGCTTCAGCTGTTGTCTGCATAGCTTTACCTATAAGAACACTATATTAATAAATAGTACATAGTAGATGACAACAGATAAAGGACCTGCACAGTCCATCCAGTCTGCCAAACGAAATAAACTCATAAGGTATGATATATTACAAATGCATACTGGATCGTGATTTATCCTTGCCATTTTCAGGGCATAGACCATGAAAGTCTGGCTTCTGTTCAATCATGATTAGGGCACAGAACATAGGTCTATTTGGCACTGACTTTGCTTCTCAATTGTTTTGCCATCTAATCACCGCTAAGCGTATTTGGTTCCATGCCTTTCAGACAGGATTCCTTAGCTGCTTCTATGATGCTAGCTCAGCAGCCTTCCCTAGGACTCTGGCAATAGTTGTTGGCTGCATGTTATTGACAGCTTTGCCTGATTGTTTTCTTTCAGCTTCATTCTGGCTCTTGATGATACCTCCATCAGTAGTACCTTATATTAATCTATTCTGCTTTCATCTTTCTTAATGAGTGTGTTTCATTTGATCACTGTTTGGTGTTTTTCCAGTCTTACATTTTATGCAGACCTCCTCTTTTGAAAGTGTCTGATGCTTGGTAGTTTAGCATGGCTTTTCATTAAGTCATGGGCCTTCACTTTTCATGTCTATGATGTCCATGAGCTAGAGCCTTGCTGGTTATTCTGGGCCTATCATCCTGTTTCTGCTTTCCCCTGAATCTCATCACTTCGTCCATTGGTTTGTGCCTTCTGGATGTATAACACATTCAATGTTATTAATTCTAGTTCTAGTCATTAGCCATCTTCATTGTTCTAGATCAGGGGTTCCCACACTTTTTGGACTTGCGAGGCTACTTTTAAAATGATCAAGTCAAAATGATCTACCAACAGTAAAATTTTTAAAAAAATACAAAGCACATTGTACATTATATTACTTTAGTGACTTCTATTTCGCCTGTACCTTGCAGTTCTAGGCGGATTACATTTGAAGATTACTGGACATTACTAGGAAGTTACAAATTAGCAATTGGATACATAGGAGAGGCTTTAGAATAAAAGAGGATAGGTAGAAATTTGAGGAATACCTTTAGGGGAGTTGCAGTTGAGGGGGAAGGATGCAGGTTAGAGTCATTGAGGGGGAATTACAAGAGGGGAAGAGGTCGACGGGAGAATTGCAAGGAAGGGAGGAGAAGAGAGGGAGGGTTGAGAAGGCTGGATATATTTTTTGAATAGCAGAGTTTTGATTTCTTTTCAAAAAGCTTTAAATCAATTGTTACTGTCAACAGGTTGGAGATGGAAGGGTCCAGTTTTGCTGCCTGCATTGCTAGGAGGCCATCTTACATCTTCTTGCGCTGAGTGCCCTTGAGTGGTGGGTAGGAGAATAGGATCTGGGATCTCCTAGGTCTGGGAGAAAGGTTTCTAAATAGACGGTTGGTTAGATAGGTGGGAGCAGTTCCATTTATCGCTTTGAATAATAGACAATATAATTTGAATTGAATTCGTGCTCGTAACGGTAGCCAGTGGGAGTCAAGGTAGGCATTGGTGATATGGTCAAATTTTCCAAGAGAATAGATCAGCCTGAGAGCTGTATTGTGGGGCAAGGTAGGTAGAGGATATTACAGTAATCCACTAGTCCTAGGACAAGTGATTGAACTATGATTCTGTAGTGCTCTTTGTCGAAAAATTTTCTTATTTTTCATAGGTTGTGCATGGTGAAGAATGCTTTTTAAGTCGTTTTGTTGATTTGGGTCTGCATTGTGCAGCATCTGTCTATCGTCACTCCAAGGATTTTGAGAGAGGCCTGTATGGGGTATTTGGTGACATTTATTTCTAATTCTGTTATGGATTGGGTTTTGTCTTTTTCAAGTACAGTGGTGCCTCACACAACGAACTTAATTGGTTCCAGGAGCAAGTTTGTTATGCGAAACGTTCGTTATGTGAAACGCGTTTTCCCATAGGAATACATGTAAAAAAAAATAATTCGTTCTGCAGCATAAAATATGCTAAGATGACATAAAAAAGATAAATTTTTTGTTATTATTTTTATTTAGATACATCTAAAAACATACATCTCCCTGTCCTTTTACTTCCACTATCTTCCTATCCCATCTCTATTCCCTTTTGTCCCTCTCCCCATGATCAATCATCTCACCACCTCTCTCTGCCCTCACCCTCAGGGTTCAAGATTGCTTCCACTCTTTTTCCTGTTGTTCTCTCTGCCTGTCACCCTATGATTTAGCATCCCTTCTGCCCTTGTCCAATATTTCCCCTTCTCTCCCTCCCTCTCATCCCCTGCTCCAACATGTGCTTTCAGCGGCCTTCTCCCCCCTTAAGCGTCTTTTCTTCTCCACTCCACCTTTCCTCCCTCCCTGCCTCCACCTTTGTGGCGCTTTTGCACCCGACCGACAACAGAACAGGCCCGGTCGGACAAATCTCCCTGTCCTGTAGCCGCGAATCTAAATTACCTTCTTACAGCAGCTGGATTATTGAAGCTGCTGTAAGAGGTAATTTAGATTCGCGGCTACAGGGCAGGGAGGTTTGTCGGCCGGGCCTGTTGTCGGTCGATCGGGGGACCTGACCAGCTGTGCACATTCTTCGGGGCGGACCGCCCCCTCCCCCCTCTTTCGTTCGCCATTGCCTTCTTCCTACCTGCCCTGCCGCAGCCGCACACAGCCGACCGGAAGTCTTCCTGATGTCAGCGCTGACGTCGGAGGAAGGGAGGGCTTTGCTTAAGCCCTCCCTCCGACGTCAGCGCTGACATCGGGAAGATTTCCGTTCGGCTGTGTGCTGCGACAGGGCAGGTAAGGAGAAGGAGACTACCCTCGACCAACCCCGCTGCGATCCAACCCCGCAGGAACCCCGGAAGGATGCAGCTCGGGCGACTTCGTTGTGTGAAACGAAGTACGTTATACGGATCACGACATAAAGTTCGTTGTGCGCAGCGTCCGCTGTGCGAGGCGGCCGTTATGCGAGGCACCACTGTATTAGAAATTTTGTTTTGTCCGAGTTCAGCTTCAGTTTGTGGTCCAGCATCCATTTTTCCACTGCTTCCAGTGTTGCTTTCAGGTTACAAGTTGAGGTGAGATCTAGGGCGTCGAAGGGGAAGAGTATGGTCATGTCATCTGCGTAACTGAATGATATTACATTTAAGGTATCTAACATAGTACCAAGGGAGGATAGGAAGAGGTTGAAGAGCATGGGCAACATTGGTGACCCTTGTGGTACTCCACAGGGGTTAGACCAGGGGTCAGATTTGAGATCGTTTGACTTTACTCTGTATGTTTTTGACTGAAGGAATCATTGGAACCAGTTATAATTATCATTTATATTCTGGGGTTTTTTCAAAGAGGTCAAGGCAGATGACTCTATGCACTGTCACCTCAGTAACAACCATACAAAAATAGACAAATATACCCCCTTCCCTTTTTACTAAACCACGAAAGCAGTTTTTAGCGCAGGGAGCTGCGCTGAAAGCACAGCGCTGCTCTTGACACTCATAGGCTCCCTGCGCTAAAAACCGCTATTGCGGTTTAGTAAAAGTGGGCCATAGTGCAAAATATAGACAGCAGATATAAATTCTCAAAACAGACACATTTTGATCACTAAATTGAAAATAAAATCATTTTTCCTACCTTTGTTGTTTGGTGATTGTTTATTGTTTAATTAGTTTTTTGATTAAACGCTTTATCGATTCTGCAAAGCGTTGTACAAAGCATTAAATAAAATAACATTTCAACAAACATAAATTACAATATAACATACTTTCGAAAAAAAAAACTTTAAGACGAACTACTACACATACACATGAATCTCTGGTTGCACTTTCTTCTTCTGACTGTGCATCCAGTCTTTCTTCCCTTCTTTCAGCCTGTATGCTTCCTCTCCTCCAGACATCATTCCCTCCCCCAATTTTTTCTTCCTCTCTCCCTGCCCTTTCTTTCTCCCTGCCTCCCTTTCTTTTTCTCTCTCTTCATGCCCCCTTTCTTTCTTTCTGTTTCCCTTCTTTCCTTCAGTCTCCCTGCCTGCCCCCTTTCTTTCTTTCTCCCTGCCCTCCCCTAAGCCATTGCCGCCGCCATCAGGGAAAAGGCCCCAAAGCCACTGCGGCCGCTCCAAACTCTCCCTGCGTCAGGCCAACCAGTATTCCTCTCCCCGACGTCAATTCTGCCATTGGAGAGGAAGTTCCGGGGAGAGGAAAACTGATCTGCCCGGTAGATTGTGAAGGCAACACGAATCTATCACGGAGCCTGGGATGGGCTCCGCGATCGACTCACTTTGCCTTGGCGATCTACCGGTCGATCGTGATCAACCTATTGGGCACTCCTGTTCTAGATGATGGCTTCATCATTACTTTTAGCACTTCTATTGAGTAGGCTTACTCTTAGTTATCTTTGGAATTCCCATTTGCTGATACTGTAGTTCACTCCTTCTCTGTTTTTTTTCTTTGTCCTGCCCTAACTGGAGCATTGCTTTGCTACATCCTATTCGTTCTGTACTGGGCTGAAATAGATGTAATGGAAAGGAAAATTATGTTTGTTTGCCTGATAATTATCTTTTCTTTAGTCATGTTAGACCAGTCCAGAAGCCCTCCCTGCATGTTTTTCTTAAGTGTTTTCTTCTTATATATAATAGTTTCTGCTTTTCATTTCCTTCACATAGATGCCCCACATCTCCTAATTCAGTGAAATACCTGTTTGTCAGTCGAGTATGAGCCTCATTATCCCAGGACAAGCAGGCAGGTATTCTCACTAGTGGGTGATGTCATCAGACAGAGCCCCGGTACGGACGTCTCACAAGCACGTGTTGCTTGTAGAAACTTAAAGTTTCTAGATGCCCGCACCGCGCATGCGCCGGTGCCTTCCTACCCGGAGATCCGGGCGTGTCTCCTCAGTTCTTTCTTTTCCGCGGAGCTGAGAAGTTCAACTTCTTCATGCGCTAGCTGAATTCAGTTAAATTTGCCTTCCTTGTCCGCATTTTCGTTTTCGTTTCTTTTAATTACTTTTACCAGTTCTTTTCTTTTTCAAAAAAAAAAAAAAAAAAAGGAGAAGATTATTTCCTCCGGCGGGTCGAACGGGCCGGCCACGTGGCTCAGGCCCACGGGCTTCGACCTCGCGGCAGAGATTTTCCGGCCTATGTCCCGGCCAATCACCGGTTTTAAAAAGTGCAGCAAGTGCCAACGCGCGATTTCACTCACGGACCCTCACTGGCGCTGTTTGCAGTGTTTGGGCCCTGACCACATCCCGAAATCGTGCGGGCCTTGCTCTACCCTTACGGCACGCTCATTCAAGCGGCGTTGCCTATTGTGGGAATCGATGTTCAAGATGGACGCAGCTAAGGATCCCTCAGCCTCCACTTCATCTGATACCTCCCCGGTGCGGGCGAAACCGGCATCGACTCCTCCTGCATCGAGTGCGGTGAAACCGGCATCGCTCGCCCCGACACCATCCACGAGCTCGACGTCGGTGCCTGCCCCGGTCTCCTCGGTTCAGGTACCTCTTCCTTCCACAGTGCCACCAATGGTCATCAAAGTGCCGAAAGCTACTAAGCAGAAGCACTCGACCTCGAAGGAGCGCGATGCCCGTGCAGGAGGACCCCCTTTCGGTGCGGATCCCTCCCTATCGGCTTCGCTACGGTCCGTGCTGGAAGCTCAATTCGTTGAGCTCATGCAGACCATCGGACCCGGGCTCATCGCTGCCATACAGGGTGACCTCCCGGTACCGGTCCAAAGGGGCGGTCCGCCCCCTCCCCCTCCCCCACACCGTTCGACCTCGACAACCGACGAGGACGAACGAGGGAGGGCGGCGATACCCACGCGGCAAGCCTCGCTTACCGACATGCCGCCATTAGAACCCATTACGCCTCCGCGCCAACATGGGACCAGACCTTCGATCGATACTCGAAGCCCTGGGCATAGTCAGGAAGAGTTCCTCCGTACTCCTTACCAGACTTGGGTAGCATCGCAGGAACCCGCATCGCAAACCCAGTGGCGATCCACTGCTTCCAGCCCTATCCACTTGGGGACCTCGGGAGACCATGCGATGCACAGACGATCCCGATCCCCGTCCCGCCACCGAGACGGGCACCGATCGAGACACTCATCCTGGCACTCCTCACGCTATTCGGAGGTGTCACCGCAGAAAAAACTGCAACGTAGGGGATACTCCTCATCAGAGGCGTCCCCTCCGAGGGGCACAGAGTACGAGGAGACACCGGTGCCCGATTCTCCTTGTCACTCCCCGATGTCCACGGACCTGGAGGCCTCCTCCTCCGCCAGCCCGTCCCACAGACCGACGCTGGCGGAACAATTGTCCTTCTCATCATTCCTCCGACAAATGGCGGATGATCTGGATGTGACCCTTGACACGGGCTCCCGATACTCCAAAGAGTATCTGGACACCATGCATTTACCTAACCCCCCAACGGAGTCGCTTCGGCTCCCCCTGCATAAATTACTGGACCAGACCTTCATGCAGTGCTTCGAAACGCCGTATTCCATACCGGCGATCCCTAGCAAATTCGATGCTCGATACCGCATCGTGCACCATAAAGGGTTCGAGGGCCCCCAACTCTCCCACCAATCCCTGCTGGTCGAGTCCTCCCTAAAACGCTCTCATCCCTCCCAGGTCTACGCCTCTGTACCGCCAGGCCGAGAGGGGAGAACGATGGACAAATTTGGTAGAAAATTCTACCAAAACTCCATGATGGCGTCACGGGTGCTAAACTACAACTTCTTTTTCTCTTCCTATTTGGAGTTCTTCTTGCCGGTGCTCCGCAAGTTCACTCCGTTCATAGACAACCAAGCTCGATTCGAGTTCGAGGAAGTGGTAGCCTCCCTCTCCCAATTACGTCTCCAGCTGATGCAATCCTCCTTCGATGCATTCGAACTCTCGGCACGCGCCGCCGCAAGCGCGGTAGCGATGCGTCGCCTGGCATGGCTCCGTACCATCGATATGGATCCCAACCTTCAGGACAGACTCGCCAACGTACCATGTGCTGGAGCTGACCTGTTCGATGAGTCTATCGAAACTGTTACCAAGAAGCTGTCGGATCACGAAAAATCCTTTCAGTCCATCCTGCGGCCCAAACCCAAGCCTCAACAGTCTCGACCTCCCAGGCCACCCCTGATTTACCAGCGGCGTTACATGCCCAGACAAACGCCTGCTGCGAGGCAGCCTGCGAAGAGACAACCTCCCCAGAAGTCTCAACAAAAACCTCAGCCACAGGCCGTACCTAAGGCCCCCCAGCCCTTTTGACGCCCCCCCCGGGAGCATAACCTCGGCCTCTCCCATAGGGGGCCGCCTCCATCTTTTCTACCATCGATGGGAGGCCATAACTACGGACCTATGGGTCCTCACCATCATAAGAGAAGGATACTCTCTTCAATTCCACCGGATCCCCCCGGACCATCCCCCAAGAGAGTATCCTTCAAGCTCGACGCAGACCGCCCTTCTTCTTCAGGAAGTCCAAACCTTACTCCAGCTTCGGGCTGTCGAGCCGGTCCCGTCAGACCAATTGAACCGAGGGTTTTACTCCCGGTACTTCCTCGTCCCGAAGAAAACGGGCGACCTGCGACCCATTTTAGACCTTCGGGCCCTCAACAAGTTCCTGGTCAAAGAGAAGTTTCGCATGCTGACTTTGGCTTCTCTATACCCCCTCCTCGAGCAGAACGACTGGTTATGCTCCCTGGATCTCAAGGAGGCCTACACTCACATCCCCATTCACCCGGCCTCCCGAAAGTTCCTCAGATTTCGGGTGGGAAATCTGCACCTACAGTATCGAGTGCTACCATTCGGCCTATCTTCGTCCCCCAGAGTCTTCACAAAGTGCCTGGTGGTAGTGGCCGCAGCACTCCGGGACAGGGGTCTACAGGTATTCCCATACCTCGACGACTGGCTCATCAAGGCCCCGTCAGCCCCAGAGGTCACTTCGGCGGCCGTGGCTACAACCTACTTCCTCCAGAATTTGGGCTTCGAGATCAACTTCTCCAAGTCTCATCTACAACCCACCCAGTCCCTCCCCTTCATCGGAGCGGTCCTGGACACCACCCGACTCCGAGCATTCCTACCTCGGCAACGCATGGAGTCTCTTCTTCATCTCTGCCAGTCGGTGTCGACTCGCCAAACCCTACCGGCGAGACAACTGATGGTGCTCCTGGGCCATATGGCCTCCACAGTACATGTGACACCCTTTGCCAGACTCCACCTCAGGATCCCCCAGTGGACCCTGGCATCACAGTGGAATCAGACATCCGATCCACTATCCAAACGCATCTTAGTCACACCTGCTCTTCGGCAGTCTCTACTTTGGTGGATGACCTCTTCGAATCTATCCAGAGGTTTGCTGATGCACTCTCCCCCCCATCAGAAAGTCCTCACGACCGATTCGTCGAATTACGCATGGGGGGCCCATCTGGAGGGTCTCCGCACCCAAGGATTCTGGACCAATGCGGAGAGACTACACCAAATCAATCTACTGGAACTCAGAGCCATCTTCAATGCGCTCCAAGCTTTCCAACACCTACTCCACGACATGGTAATCCTCATTCGCACAGACAATCAGGCCGCCATGTATTATATCAACAAGCAAGGAGGCACGGGCTCGGCCCTCCTTTGCCAGGAAGCTCTACGAGTCTGGGACTGGGCGGTGCGCCACAACACCCTACTCAGAGCAGTATACATCCAGGGGGAGAACAACGTCTTAGCAGACAAACTAAGCCGTCTGCTACAACCGCACGAATGGACTCTCCATTCCAGCCCCCTTCACCAAATCTTCACGCAATGGGGGACGCCTCAGATAGACCTCTTTGCGGCTCCCCACAACGCCAAACTGCCTCAGTTTTGCTCCAGGATTTACACTCCTCATCGCCTCGAGGCAGATGCTTTTCTACTGAACTGGGGGAAACGATTTCTATATGCGTTCCCACCATTCCCGCTGATCCAGAAGACTCTGGTCAAGCTGAAACTCGAACGGGCCACCATGATTCTAATAGCTCCTCGGTGGCCCAGACAACCTTGGTTCTCCCTCCTACTTCAACTCAGCAGCAGGGAACCAGTACCACTTCCAGTGTTTCCTTCACTACTTACTCAACATCAAGGATCACTACTTCATCCCAACCTGCAGTCTCTCCACCTGACAGCTTGGTTCCTCTCAACGTAACCCCTCACCAATTCTCACAAGAAGTGAGGGAGGTCTTGGAAGCTTCCAGGAAGCCAGCCACTCGACAATGCTACTCCCAGAAATGGACCAGATTCTCCTCATGGTGTGTTTCTAAGTCAAAGGAACCTCAGCGAGCTTCCTTATCCTCCGTGCTGGACTATCTCCTACACCTATCTCAATCTGGGCTCAAGTCCACATCCATACGAGTCCACCTGAGCGCTATTGCGGCGTTCCACCAGCCTCTACAAGGGAAACCCCTCTCGGCCCATCCGGTGGTCGCCAGATTTATGAAAGGACTCTTCCATGTTAACCCTCCTCTCAAACCACCCCCAATGGTTTGGGACCTCAATGTAGTCCTTTCCCACCTCATGAAGCCCCCGTTTGAACCACTCAACAGGGCCCCTCTGAAGTATCTCACCTGGAAAGTGCTTTTCCTTGTAGCCCTTACGTCCGCTCGCAGAGTCAGCGAACTCCAGGCATTGATGGCGGACCCACCATTCACAGTATTCCACCATGACAAGGTGGTCCTCCGCACTCACCCGAAATTCCTGCCTAAGGTGGTCTCCGAATTTCATCTCAACCAATCCATTGTACTTCCAGTATTCTTCCCTAAGCCTCATTCTCACCACGGAGAATCGGCCCTTCACACTCTAGACTGCAAACGTGCCTTGGCTTTCTACCTGGATCGCACCAAGCCACACAGATCCACTCCTCAACTTTTTGTCTCCTTCGATCCTAATAAGTTGGGAAGACCCATATCAAAGCGCACCATCTCTAATTGGATGGCGGCTTGTATCTCTTTCTGCTATGCCCAGGCTGGATTATCACTTCCTTGTAAGGTCACAGCCCATAAGGTCAGAGCAATGGCAGCCTCAGTAGCATTCCTCAGATCAACACCAATCGAGGAAATTTGCAAGGCTGCCACCTGGTCCTCGGTTCACACATTCACCTCACATTATTGTCTGGATACCCTCTCCAGACGGGATGGACAGTTTGGCCAAACAGTATTGAAAAATTTATTCTCTTAAGTCGCCAACTCCCCCTCCATCCCACTGAGGTTAGCTTGGAGGTCACCCACTAGTGAGAATACCTGCCTGCTTGTCCTGGGATAAAGCAATGTTACTTACCGTAACAGTTGTTATCCAGGGACAGCAGGCAGCTATTCTCACGTCCCACCCACCTCCCCTGGGTTGGCTTCTCAGACTAGCTACCTGAACTGAGGAGACACGCCTGGATCTCCGGGTAGGAAGGCACCGGCGCATGCGCGGTGCGGGCATCTAGAAACTTTAAGTTTCTACAAGCAACACGTGCTTGTGAGACGTCCGTACCGGGGCTCTGTCTGATGACATCACCCACTAGTGAGAATAGCTGCCTGCTGTCCCTGGATAACAACTGTTACGGTAAGTAACATTGCTTTCTATAATGTTAACAGTATAGCTTAAGTGGCATGTTGGTTTTCATCTTTTCCAATTGTTAGCTATATTTATTATAAGCACCATTGCTTGGCTGTTCGAAATACTGATCATTCTAGGCTGCATAATACCCTTCAAGAGTGAAGCTCTTGGGACTGTTTTTTCTCTGTCTCCATCCGCTCGTGGACATAACCCATTTGTTCTGGACTGATCTGGTATGACTAAAGGAAAGAAAATTAACAGGTAAGAAATATAATTTTCTCATATATTGTGGAAAATGTTCTAAAAATGTGTCACAAACATACAAATATTAATTGAGGTAGAGTACTGGATTGGGAGGGGGGAGTAAGGGGGTAGGCAGTGCTCCCCCACCACATGTGTCATGAGACATGCTGTACCAGGGGGTTGTGGGGGATCGCTCCCCCACCACATGCGCCATGGATGAGTGCTGGTGTAGGAGGGTTCTTGTCTGATCGAGGTGCAGTGCTGATGGGGATGTGTGGAGGGGCATTGCCCCCCCACCACCACATTAGGGTTGTGTGGTGGGAAATCACTCCCCCCACCACCACATATGCCAAGGATGAGTGCTGATGGGGTGTGGGGGGGGGCATTACCTCCTATCACATGTGTCATATGCTGCATTGGAGGGTGTGCTGATGGAATGCACTGCTGTCATCTGCAATTTTTCATGTTTTTGTTCCTTGTCATACAAACTCATTGACATTGGTCTATAAGATTTCTGCGGGATGATCAAACATTTACTTTCCAGGCCAGTAAAATGAACACCTGGTGGGGTACCTTAATCCCTCAAGCTCAATCTTAATATTCTTTTAGAAAAGTACTGAAAACCTACTTGTTCGATTAATTCTTATTCTGATTATCTGCGTTGTAAGATTGGTTTATGGAATGTGTATGTACAAGATTCACTGATTGTTCAGTATCTTTTTGCTGTGAACTGCCTAGAATTTATTGGTGTAGCGGTATACAAAAATAAAGTTGTTATTATTATTGTCCATTCAGACATTATTGTCCATTCAGACTAAACTAAACCTTAAGTTTGTATACCGCATCCTCTCCACAATCGTAGAGCTCGGCACAGTTTACAGGAACTAGTATAAAGAAGGAACTCCAATGAAGAGTTACAGGAACTTAAACCTTTAACATGATACCAAAAAGTTTAACTGTTGTATAATTTTGAAATGAAAAATAAATAACTTTTGCACTACATCAACACACTATTATGCTGTTAGTTCACTCATGGAGCATGTTGCAATTAAATCAATAAATGACACAGACCTTTTCATTCAATCAATATAAAGTCCTCCAATGGTTACCTCTTTGAAATTCCTGGTAACTCTATTATTTGTCTATTTTGACGGCAGTCCATTTGTATGGATATTAAAGAAAATGAAATGGTATGAATAAAGCTTTGGAATATTTGGAGCCATAAGTATTAAAAGAGAAAATCTAATAATTTTATTGCTGTATTTAAGAAAAAGCTTAGCTATGAGAATATATTGTGTTTGAATTGTAAGTATGAGAATATCTGCTAAAGTAAGAACTTTATTTAAAAATGTTGTGATTTACATGCATATATGGTTTGTTTTTTTAGGGTAGCAGACCTTAAACATGCTATCCAGACCAAGTATAAAATTGGCATTCTACACCAGATACTGGTTGTTAATGGAGGAGAGTGTATGGCACCAGATAGGAGAGTCTGTAGTTACAGTGCAGGAACGGTAAGTACTATAATGATCAAGTATAATACTAAAAGAAATGTTGTAGTCCAATGGTCTCCAACCTTTTTGACACCAAGGACTGCTTTTATAGAAACAAATTTTTCCAGGGTTTGGTAAAAGGGGGGCGGGTTTGTAGGGCAGGCTTAAATTATGAGCAGTGGCTCTTGTAGGAGAAGCAGGACAATCAGTGAGAGAGTCTATTGAGAAAAAACAGGACATCTCAAAGATTAGTACTGCTCTCATATGTATACATAAGAATTGTTGCTGCTGGGTCAGACCAGTGGTCCATCGTGCCCAGCAGTCCGCTCCCGTGGTATCCCTTAGGTCAAAGACCTGTGCCCTAACTGAGACTAGCCTTACTTGCGTACGTTCTGGTTCAGCAGGAACTTGTCTAACTTTGTCTTGAATCCCTGGAGAGTGTTTTTCCCTATAACAGCCTCCGGTAGAGCGTTCCAGTTTTGTACCACTCTGGATGAAGAAGGACTTCCTTACATTTGTATGAAATCTATCCCCTTTTAATTTTAGAGAGTGCCCTCTCGTTTTCTATACTTTGGAGAGGGTGAACAACCTGTCTCTATCTATTAATTCTATTCCCTTCATTATCTTGAATGTTTCGATCATGTCCCCTGTCAGTCTCCTCTTTTCAAGGGAGAAGAGACCCAGTTTCTCTAATCTCTCACTGTATGGCAACTCCTCCAGCCCCTTAACCATTTAAGTCGTTCTTCTCTGGACCCTTTTGAATAGTACCATGCCCTTCTTCATGTACGGCGACCAGTGCTGGACGCAGTATTCAGGTGGGGGGCATACCATGGCCCTGTACAGCAACATGATAACCTTCTCCGATCTGTTTGTGATCCCTTTCTTAATCATTCCTAGCATTCTGTTCGCCCTTTTCATTGTCGCCGCACATTACATGGATGGCTTCATTGACTTGTCGACCAGTACTCCCAAGTCTCTTTCCTGGGGAGTCTCTCCGAGTACCGCACCGGACATCCTGTATTTGTATATAAGATTTTTGTTACCGACATGCATCACCTTACACTTGTCCATGTTAAACCTCATTTGCCATGTCGCGGCCCATTTCTCGAGCGTGTTTATGTCACATTGCAGGTCTTTGCCATCCTTCTGCATCGTCACTACTCTGAATAACTTTGGATCGTCCGCAAATTTAATCACCTCGCTCGTTGTACCAATTTCCAGGTCATTTATAAATATGTTGAAGAGCACGGGTCCAAGCACCGAACCCTGCGGCAATCCACTCATGACACTTTTCCAGCCTGAGTATTGTCCATTTACTCCCACTCTGTTTCCTATCCGCCAGCGAGTTTTTAATCCACATGAGTATTTCACCCTTGATTCCATGGCTCGCAATTTTTCAAAGCAGTCATTCATGCGGAACCTTGTCGAACACCTTCTGAAAATCCAGATATACAATGTCGAATGGCTCGCCCTTGTCTATCTGCCTGTTTACTCCCTCGAAGAAATGCAGCAAGTTCGTCAAGAAAGGTCTTCCCTTGCTGAAGCCGTGCTGGCTGGTCCTCATCAGATTGTGTCCGTCAAGGTGATCAATGATGCGATCCTTTATCAGTGCCTCTACCATCTTTCCCGGTACCGAGGTCAGAATCACCAGATCTTCCCTTGAACCTTTCTTGAAGGTTGGCATAACATGTATGTATTTGCCACTTTTCAGTCTTCCGGAATCCTTCCCAATTTGATCGACAGATTGGCTATTAGTTGAAGCAGTTCAGCTATAGCCCCTTTCAGTTCCTTGATTACCCTCAGATGGATGCCATCCAGTCCCGGGGATTTATCATATTTAAGCCTATCAATCTGCCTGCATACCTCTTCTAGACTGACCGTCAACCCTGTCAGTTTCCTGTCTTCGTTTCCTGTGTATAGCCTGTTGTGTATATCCACTTCAGTAAATACAGACACAAAAAATGTGTTCCCCTTAATATATTGAAAGAACGGCTTAAAGTTTTTGGCCTCCTTGGCTATTTTTTCCTCGTAGTCTCTTTTGGCCCTTCTTACCGCCTTGTAGCACCTGTTTTGATGTTGATTGTGCTTTATCCAGTTTTTGTTTGTTTTTGACCTTTTCCTTAAACAAAGTCTTTTTGTCTGTGATTGCTTCCTTCACCGCTACAGTGAGTCATGCTGGTTCCTTGTTCTTTTTATTCTTGGATCCCTTGTTGATATGCGGTATATATAGATTTTGCGCCTCAGTGACCGTGTCCTTAAAAAGGGGCCATGCTTGCTCTAGCGTTTTTACTGTGCTTATCCTCTTCTTAATCTTGTTCCCCATCATGAGTCTCATTCCTTTGTAATTTCTTTTCAGATGTTCAGTACCGTGGCCGACGTTCTGGATTGTTGTTTTGCCCTCGTGTGCAGGTTGAAGCGGATCATATTGTGATCACTGCTTCCCAGCGTCCCTTCTACTTCTACACCTTGCGCCGGTCCTCGTAGACAAGATGTCTTTTTAAAATTTTTGTTGTGTACAATGATCATCTTTCACCCATCCCTCTGTGAAGCATCACTCTATCTCTCCCTCCCATCCCCCCATGCAGAAGAACCCCTACGACCCCGCCAACTCATTCCCCTGCGCAGAACCTTTACATCTCTTCCTCCAATCCCCGCATGCAGAAGAACCTCGATAACCCTGACAACCCATCCCCCTGCGCAACATTTTTCAAGTTTCAAGTTTTTTAAAATTTTGATATAAACGCAATATCAAATATTTTCAATGCGTATAACAATAAAAAAATTGGGTGGGGGGGAGGACAACATAAAACAATTTAAACAGGCAAACATACAATCAATGTACCGTATTTTCGCGGATATAACGCGCACCATTGTAAAACGCGCACAGGGGTATAGCGCGCAGAAATCACGATGATATGTACAAAAACTTTTCTATACCGCGCTCAGGCATATAACGCGCATGCTGCCCGACTCTCCTCTGGCCACCCCGACTCTCCTTTCGCTCTCCCCGACTCTCCTCTGGCCACCCCGACTCTCCTTTCGCCCTCCCCGACTCTCATCTGGTTGCCCCGACTCACCCTGACTTTCGGTGCACTGCCCCGACTCTCCTCTGGTTGCCCCGACTCACCCTGACTTTCGGTGCACTGCCCCGACTCTCCTCTGGTTGCCCCGACTCACCGTTCACCCGCCCTGACTTTCGGTGCACTGCCCCGCCTCTCCGTGCCTGTCCCCCTTGAAGTCCTGTCCCCCCTTGAAGGTCTGCCTGTCCCCCCTTGAAGTCCTGTCCCCCTTGAAGGTCTGCCTGTCCCCCTTGAAGATCTGCCTGTCCCCCCTTGAAGTCCTGTCCCCATCCTGAAAGCCTGATGCCCCCCCTCGACGTCCGATTCTTCTCCCCCCTCGGCAGGACCACTCGCACCCCCACCCCGAAGGACTGCCGACTCCCCGACAATATTGGGCCAGGAGGGAGCCCAAATCCTCCTGGCCACGGCGACCCCCTAACCCCACCCCGCACTACATTACGGGCAGGAGGGATCCCAGGCCCTCCTGCCCTCGACGCAAACCCCCTCCTACCAACGACCGCCCCCCCCCAAGAACCTCCGCCCGTCCCCCAGCCGACCCGCGACCCCCCTGGCCGACCCCCACGACACCCCCACCCGCCTTCCCCGTACTTTGTGTAGTTGGGCCAGAAGGGAGCCCAAACCCTCCTGGCCACGGCGACCCCCTAACCCCACCCCGCACTACATTACGGGCAGGAGGGATCCCAGGCCCTCCTGCCCTCGACGCAAACCCCCCTCCCTCCAACGACCGCCCCCCCCCAAGAACCTCCGACCGACCCGCGACCCCCCTGGCCGACCCCCCCACCCCCCTTCCCCGTACCTTTGGAAGTTGGCCGGACAGACGGGAGCCAAACCCGCCTGTCCGGCAGGCAGCCAACGAAGGAATGAGGCCGGATTGGCCCATCCGTCCTAAAGCTCCGCCTACTGGTGGGGCCTAAGGCGCGTGGGCCAATCAGAATAGGCCCTGGAGCCTTAGGTCCCACCTGGGGGCGCGGCCTGAGACACATGGTCGGGTTTGGCCCATGTGCCTCAGGCCGCGCCCCCAGGTGGGACCTAAGGCTCCAGGGCCTATTCTGATTGGCCCACACGCCTTAGGCCCCACCAGTAGGCGGAGCTTTAGGACGGATGGGCCAATCCGGCCTCATTCCTTCGTTGGCTGCCTGCCGGACAGGCGGGTTTGGCTCCCGTCTGTCCGGCCAACTTCCAAAGGTACGGGGAAGGGGGGTGGGGGGGTCGGCCAGGGGGGTCGCGGGTCGGCTGGGGGGGGCGGTCGGAGGTTCTTGGGGGGGGGGCGGTCGTTGGAGGGGGGGGGGTTTGCGTCGAGGGCAGGAGGGCCTGGGATCCCTCCTGCCCGTAATGTAGTGCGGGGTGGGGTTAGGGGGTCGCCGTGGCCAGGAGGGTTTGGGCTCCCTTCTGGCCCAACTACACAAAGTACGGGGAAGGCGGGTGGGGGTGTCGTGGGGGTCGGCCAGGGGGGTCGCGGGTCGGCTGGGGGACGGGCGGAGGTTCTTGGGGGGGGGGGCGGTCGTTGGGGGGAGGGGGTTTGCGTCGAGGGCAGGAGGGCCTGGGATCTCTCCTGCCCGTAATGTAGTGCGGGGTGGGGTTAGGGGGTCGCCGTGGCCAGGAGGGTTTGGGCTCCCTCCTGGCCCGATATTGTTGGGGAGTCGGCGGTCCTTCGGGGTGAGGGTGCGAGTGGTCCTGCCGGGGGGGGGATGTATCGGACGTCGGGGAGTCGGCCGGGCAAGAGGGCTTGGGCTCCCTCTTGCTCCGATCGTGGATGCGGGTGCGGGTGGGAGCGCATGCGAGCGGTCGTTCGGGGTGGGGGTGCGAGCGGTCCTGCTGGGGGGGTGAATCGGGCGTCGGGCGGGGTGGGAACTATGTTTAAAAACTTTTGTATACCGCGCTCAGGCATATAACGCGCGAGGGGTATGCGCGGTACGTAAAATCACGTATAACGCGCGCGTTATATCCGCGAAAATACGGTACACAATTAATAAGTGATACATATGGAAAAAAGGAGTGAACTATAATTATTAAAAAAAGTAAGAGAACATTTAAGGAAAAACAACATCAGGAGGGTAATTAAAAATGTTTCACAAATAAAACAAGGTCTAAAAATGAAAGGGAGAAGTTGTGAACTATATATAGATCTGGTTAGATATAAATATTTGAACCTGAGATTGTTGATAAGACTTATCCTGTTTATGACTCGAATGCATCTTTGTATAGGTGGTTTTTTAATGTGTTTTTTAAATTTTTTCTAAAGAAATTTCACAATGCAGATAAATTGGTAACTTGTTCCATAGCTGGGGTGCTATGATTGAAAAAGTTGTAGCTCTTCTGGTACCTATTATTTTCAGAGACGGGATGGTCAGCAAATGCTGATCTATTGATCTTAAAGATCTGTCTGGGGAATATGGTATCACCATTCAAGGTGTATGTTTTGCATGGATTTCCGCTCCCAAGGTGCATTACTTTACATTTCTTGGCATTAAAGTTTAGTTGCCAAGTACTGGACCATTTTTCCAATACAAGCAGGTCTTGCTCTATAGTGTTGGGCCTGGTTGCGCTGTCAGGTGCTGAGGCCCTGCCCACAACACTGCATAGTTTAGCGTCGTCGGCAAATAGTGTAATTTTGCCTCGAAGTCCCTGAGTCAGATCCCCTACAAAGATATTAAATAGCATCGGGCCCAAGACCGAGCCGTACGGCACTCCACTGGTCACTCTCGATGTTTTTTAGGGGATACCGTTTACCACCACTCTTTGAAGCCTGCCGCTAAGCCAGTCTTGTACCCATGCTGTCAGTGTTTCTCCAAAATCCTGAGTGAAGTAGAATGGGTGCAAGTGGACTAGGTACAAGTGGACTGAGTGAGGTCTACAAAATCCTGAGTGAAGTAGAACGGGTACAAGTGGACTAGGGGACACTTGATGAAGTTACAGGGAAATACTTTTAAAACCAATAGGAGGAAGTATTTTTTCACTCAGAGAATAGTTAAGCTCTGGAACGCATTGCCAGAGGTTGTGGTAAGAGCGGATAGCGTAGCTGGTTTTATGAAAAGTTTGGCCAATTTCCTGGCGGAAAAGTCCATAGTCTGTTATTGAGAAAGACATAGGGGAAGCTACTGCTTGCCCTGGATCAGTAGCATGGAATATTGCTACTCCTTGGGTTTTGGCCAGATACTAGTGACCTGGATTGGCCACTATGAGAACGGGCTACTGGGTTTGATAGACCATTCGTCTGACCCAGTAAGGCTATTCTTATGTTCTTATGCTCTTCTCCAATATCCATCTAACATTGGCAATAATGTCTCTTGTTCCTCAACCTTTTCTTAAACCAGCCTGAACTTCAGGTAGTTCTTGTTCAATGTATTATTGTAGCCTTTGTTATATTATTTTCAGTAATATTTTGCTGACGTGTGGAATCAATGCAATTGTTCTGTAGTTGTTACAGTCCTTAGCATCACCTTTCTCCGGTATAGGTATGAACAGAAATCAAGTATGGTTAGACGACCTGATTCAACAATCTGCATCTTATTGCACCTTTAGAAAATTGGTTAAGGCCTATTTGTTCAAAAAATTTGGTACTTGATTGATGACTATGTCATAGTTTCTTACTGTATTTTTCACTATTGAAATATTGTAGTGATTTTATGTGTGCTTTGTATTATCACTGGAATGTCCAGCCCTCTTATTTTGTGAACTACCTAGAACTTTTTGGGTGTTGGCGGTATAGAAAAATAAAATTATTATTATTATTAGTTATGCCAGGCTATAATCTATTCAGGAAAGGTAGGATACGAAGAAAAGGAGGGGGAGTAGCATTATATGTTAAAGATTATATTAAAACTACACAACTGCAGGATCTGCAGGGCAAGGAAGAGGCACTGTAGATCAATTTGGAAAGAGGGAATGGTAAATATATTTACATTGTGATATACAGGCCTCCTTCACAGACAGAAGAATTGGACAGAGATTTGATAGACATTCAGAATATATCTAAAAAAGGGAAAGTTCGATAAGCCAAAGATCGATCAAAATATTTTTTATAATGGCAATTTTTGGGATTAGGAAAAGTAAATAAGCCAGTACGCCGAGTAGGCCTAGTCAAACAGTACTATTTAAAATGAGAGTGGAGATATAGCGGAGCTAATCCAAATAACATCTTATAGCAAATATAAGAAAATTTGAAAAGTACTCTTGCAACCGGTGCAGCTGAGGGTAGTAAGGGCTGACATGTTCCTGTTTTTTTAATCCTAGTCATGGTTCTCTGTGAACCATGTCTCCATGGTTGCAACTATATCCAACTCATCTTCTTCCATAACAGCTTCTAGATCCTGAATCATGTTTCCCATACTTTGAGCATTAATTTATACTGCTTTCCAGACATTGCCCCTTTTCCAATCCATGTAGAGGTATTCAGTGATTTACTTACCTGAGAGCTTATATTCACCTGGGGGCTTTGATCACCCTGCCCCATCACTTCTAGTTTAAAGCCCTGTGGGTCAGTCCATGTCAACTGTACAAGTGGTCCCCACCTTACCATCTTCAATTTTAATAAAATTTGGCATGTAGGTACCTAAATTATGGCACTAAGCCATGCAAAGTTTCAATCCCTAAAATCTGAAATTTATGTAGTAAAAGGGATCGTGGGATACTGAGAAAGCTAACCAGAAAATAAATGTAGAAACCCAACCAGGTCGTGCAGGTGCAAGACCGGAGGGCTAGGACTTTGATAGGAAGATAGGACTCAATTAGGAAACCAAGGAGGCATGGGGGCACCTTCTGGTGATTTAGACAGGTCGTGACCTGTTTGGGCCGCCGCGGGAGCGGACTGCTGGGCAGGATGGACCTATGGTCTGACCCAGCGGAGGCACTGCTTATGTTCTTATGTTCTTATGTTCTTAAAAGGTGCCTAAGTAGAGGACTTAAAATTTTTGGCTGTGTCATATGAAACAAATGGGCAACTTCAAAGGCCTCCTGTATACAAAGCATTGCTAACATCAGCCTGAAATTTAGGGGTCCTTTTACTAAG
This sequence comes from Geotrypetes seraphini, assembly GCF_902459505.1. Taxonomy (NCBI): domain Eukaryota; kingdom Metazoa; phylum Chordata; class Amphibia; order Gymnophiona; family Dermophiidae; genus Geotrypetes; species Geotrypetes seraphini. The sequence continues at coordinate 120,177,845 of NC_047085.1, forward strand.
GCGCGCTAGTGTATCTTAGCACATGCTAAAAATTAGTGTGCTAACGCGTCCATTATAGTGCGCACTAAGACGCACTAGCACACCTTAGTAAAAGGACCCCTTAGTCCACTGGTGCAATTTTTGTTCTTAATAAGCTTTTAGCGTTTTAAAATTCTAGGTTAAGTGCTCTTCTGATGCCTCAATGCCAAAGTTAGCCAAAAACTCAGTTCGCTAATTTTTGGCTTTATCTTTTTAGTGCCATAGATTTGTGACAAATTTAAGTGGTGACTTCTTGTTTGGTACACCTTCTTAACTATTGACTATTCATCTATGAAAATTTCAAGACCTGCTTTCATTTATTTGCAAAGATATTGCAAGTCAAACAGAGCAGCAAAAATATTAACAAATTTTACCCATCTTTGAAGCCTTGTATTTCAGTTTTGACACCAGTAATCACTTTGGTTCAAAAAGCATTGGTTAGAGGAACTTTTTCTCTACCAGATGTCAAATTTTCAGGTGGGTGTTTTTTTTGTACAGAGAAGAAATTTGCAATTGAATTCTGGTTAGTCAAAGCAGCATAACTTGAACAATTTGAAAGTATTATTAGTATTTGTCCTTGGAGAATTCTTCCTATATTCAGGCTGAACTGTGGAAGAACAATACATCATATATAATTTGCTTCTCATTATTTGTTTTAAAGGTTAAATGTGATGACATTGCATAATTATTACAGTGCTGAATCAAATCTATATAATAATTTATGAATAAAAGCAGTTGATTTTGTTTGCTATTTTTTACTATGTGTTTCATGTTACACCATTGTTATTGATATGAGTAAATTTGATTGTGAATACCAGGCATGTAATCTTTTGCTTTCATTTTCACATGTTTTTTTTCTAGAGCTAGAAAAAGTGAGTTTATTTTCTGAACATTTGGATAATAAGCAATGGATCCAGAAACTATTGATACAATTGATGCTTGCAGAGAGGGCCTTAAAACTCATAAGACCTTCACACATTTCATCAGAAATTATTGACTCAAAGTTCTGATGAACGTTCAGCTGTCTGTCTCCATCATGAGGCAGTGTTTTTAACGCAATTTGATTTTTTACAAAGCTCATGCTGCATTCTTGAAACCTAATCATTAGGTTAAAAAGAATCTGAAGCTTATCAGTGACAGTGTTACAGAGCAATTAAAGACTCTGACAAGAAATCAATTCACACCTGGTCAAAAGTTGTGCTCAGGCTTCATTATCTGATCATCATCTGATGAAGAACAAATTGCAAAAATTGAAAAAGTTAATACTAGCTTGGTGGCACTTGGGGAGTCTCCATTAAAGCTGAAGAAAGTGAGTAAACGTGAAACATAAAATTGCCCAAGCACAAACCTCACCGAGTCATCATATTGCCTCTGTGGGTGGTTTTGAACCTGATGAAGTTTCGCAAAGACCTTGTAGTAACTGCAGTCATCAATGTCAAATCTGTTCAGATTCTTCTGAACTTTTGCTTTGCTTAAAAGAAAAATTAAACTTGACTTCACGTCGTGCAGAAAAATTACAAATCCTTGCACTAGCTCCAAAGAGCTGGTCTATTGAAAAAATGTCGTCTGAATTCGGCATTTCAACAAGAATGGTTAAACAAGCAGACAGCTTAAAATAGAAAGTGGCATTCTAGAAATGCCAAGTAAAAAGAAAGACAAATATATCACTTTCAGATGCTGTGACAAAAAAGGTGTCCAACTTTTATGAAGATGATAAGCACAGTAGGCTGGGTCCTGGAAAAAAGGACCATATTTCAATCTGAGTTGATGGGGAAAAAGTTCAAAAGCAAAAGAAGTTGCTGCTAAGCAATCTGAAAGAGATGTTTGTTGAATATTGCAATAAAAATGGCCCAGAGTTGAGTTTCTCAAAATTCTGTGAATTAAGACCAAAATGTTGTGTCACTGTTGGTTCATCTGGAATGCACTCAGTTTGTGTATGCTCTGCACATCAGAATATTAAGCTGATGCTTGCAAGCAACATAGTCAAGGATGACTATAAGGATTTAATGGGGAAAAACAGTTTTCAATTTGGAGTCAAAAAAAAATTGTATGCTCTACAGGTGTGATGAGTGTCCTGGTAAAGGTGCACTTGAAGCCTACCTTTTCAATGAATACAAGGATATTGATCCAGAAGAAATGATTGAATTCAAGCAGTGGATCCAAAAAAATCATGCAATTCTAGATGTGAAACAAATGGCAGTCGAAGATTTTATAGCTGTACTTGCTGAAAAGATTACAGATCTTTCAATATACATCATTACACTTCAAAACATCAAGCACATTACTTGAAAACAAAGAAAATTTAAATCCTGATGAACTTGTTATTTTAATGGATTTTGCTGAAAATGATTTCTTTGTTCAAGATGCTGTTCAGGGTTTCCATTGGGAAAATAGCTAAGCCACCTTGCACCCTTTTGTTGTCTATTTCCACCGTAACAGTGAAATTCAATGCACGAATGTTTGGATCATTAGTGACAGCTTAAGGCATGATACAGTGGCAGTGCACATTTTTTGGGAAAAGTTGATTCTTCACATAAAAAGCTTACGTTCTGCCAATGTTAAGTACATAAGATATTTCAGTGATGGCTCTGCTACACAATACAAAAACTTTGTTAATCTCTGCTATCACTATTCTGACTTTAGTATTCAAGCTGAGCAGAATTTCTGTGGCACAAACCATGGTAAGTCACCCTGCAATGGAATTGGTAGAACTGCTTAAAGGTTAGCAGCACGTGCAAGCTTACAAAAAGGTTAACAGCATGTGCAAGCTTACAACAGCCAAAAGAGAACCAAATTCTTTCACCAAGTGACCTGTTTAAGTTTTGTGACCAAAATTTGACAAAAATCAAGTTTTTGTTTGTTTCAAAAGAAGAAATTGAGTCTGCTAGACTCAATCAAGAAAGAAGATGTGGGACTGACTCTACAATTGCTGGAACTCGTGAAAATCATCAGTTTATACATAAGATATGCATGAGTCGAGTATCAAATGATTGTTCATCATTCATTGCAACTATTGGTTCATTAGATGTCTCTCCAGTTAATGCTTCTCTAAAGATAGAAAATCTTCAACCTGGACAATGCATAGCGTGTGTTTATGATAACAAATGGTGGGTTGGAAACATTTGCGAGAATTAAATTGAAGAGCATGATGCACTTATAAATTTCATGCATCCTCATGAACTAATTCACTCATTTCATTGGCCTCCTAGGAAGGTCACTTGTTGGATTTCTGAAGACCACAATTTTGTAATTCTGCCTGCACCAAGTACAGTAATTGGCAAGCAATACACATTTACAGAATCAACAATTCAGCTCATTGAAGATAAATTTCATAACATTATGCAATAAATGGCTTGGGAACCATAAAGAGACTCACTTAAGGCTTGGGAACCTTAGGTAAGAAACCCACCCACCCGTGGCTGAACTTGCCTGGCTATCGGGCGTGACCTCTTGGCGATGGGGTTGTCAGTTTGAATAAACTGGCAGTGGTTAAACCACCATGGACCAACGCAAGTTTTGACAATATTTTAATAACTATTAAATACAAATGTAGTATGCTTAACAGAATTCCTTTCCTACTAACCAATAGTGCCAGGCAATTTTTAGCCCTGTGCCATAATTAAGTTTTAAAACAAACAATAAACAGTAAATGGTGTGGTGTAAAATTCTTTCATAGTTCAACTTGAATATTTGAAGAATCCTCCAATAACAAATAGAATTAATACTTTAAAAAATAGTTACCCTGCTGAGAATATCTGAATTCAATTGCAAATTTCTTCCCTATATAAAAAAACACCCTCCTGAAAATGTGATATCTGGAAGAGTTGCTCTTTCCAATGCTTTTTGAACTAAAGTCATTGTTGGTGTCAAAACTGAAATACAAGGCTTCAAAAATGGGTAAAATTTGTTATTAATATTTTTGCTGATCTGTTTGACTTGCAATATCTTTGCAGATAAACAAAAGCAGTCCTTGAATTTCCACAGATGGATAACAATCAGTAGTTGAGCAGGTGTGTCAAGCAAGAAGAAACCATTTAAATTTGTTACAAATCAATGGCACCCCCATAGATGAAGCCAAAAATTAGAGAATTGAGTTTTTGGCTAACTTTGGCATTGAGGTATTAGAAGAGCACTTAGCCTAGACTTTTGAAACTCTAAAAGCTTATTTAATACAAAAGTTATATATGTAGATTAAATTTCAGGCTGATGTTAGCAATACTCTGTGTGAGGAGGTCCTTGAAGTTGCCCATTTGTTTCGTACAAAAATTTTAGGGCCCCTACATAGCCACCTCTTACTACATGAATTTCATGTTTTAGAGGTTGAAACTTTGCATGGCTTTGTTTTTAGAAACATAGAAACATGATGGCAGATAAAGGCCAAATGGCCCTAGTCTGCCCATCCACAGTAACCATTATCTCTTTCTGTCTCGGAGAGATCCCATGTGCCTATCCTAGGCCCTCTTGAATTCAGACTCAGTCTCTGTTTCCACCACCTCTTCAGGGAGACTGTTCCATGAATTGACCACCTTTTCCATAAAAAAGTATTTCCTCAGATTACTCCGGAGCCTATCAACCTCTTAACTTCATCCTATTTCAGGGGTCTCAAAGTCCCTCCTTGAGGGCCGCAATCCAGTCGGGTTTTTAGGATTTCCCCAATGAATATGCATGAGATCTATGTGCATGCACTGCTTTCAATGCATATTCATTGGGGAAATCCTGAAAACCTGACTGGATTGCGGCCCTCAAGGAGGGACTTTGAGATCCCTGTCCTATTTCCTCTAATTGCAGAGTTTCCTTTTTAATGAAAGCAACTCGACTCGTGCACATTTATATTACATAGGTATTTAAATGTCTCACGTCTCTATCATATCTCCCCTCTCCTGCCTTTCCTCCAAAGTATATAGATTGAGATCTTTTAGTCTGTTCCCATAGACCTTATCATGAAGACCACATACCATTTTAGTAGCCTTCCTCTGGACCAACTCCATCCTTTTTATATCTTTTTGAAGGTGCAGCCTCCAGAATTGTATACAATATTCTAAATGAGGTCTCACAGGGTCTTATACAGAAGCATCAAAACCTCCTTTTTCCTACTAGCCATACTTCTCCCCATGCAACTTAGCATCCTTCTAGCTTTCGCTGTTACCTTTTCAACCTATACATAAAAGAGGGAATTGAGTCTACTAGAGAGAACACGCCGGAAATGAACAATAAGGTAGAGTCTATATGGGCCAAAATATCGGAAACAAATTGAATGGATACGAAGATCGGCAAGTACTACCGATTCCAAGGGCAATCCAAAGAGATTGATGAAGAAATGACGGACGAGATTAAACATGAATGCAAGGGAGGCAATGCAGTTATCATGGGTGACTTCAATAATCCGGGGATAGATTGGAACCTAGGCAACTCCAGTTGCAGTAGAGAGACCAAGTTCCTGATGCTGTAGGCCAGTGGTGTCCAACCTTTTGGCTTCCCTGGGCTGCACTGGCCAAAAAAAATGTTTCTGGGACTGCACAAATGCTGCAGCAAGACAGAGGAGGGAGCCGCAATGACAGTAAACACCCAGGGGCAGCAGAGGAAAACACTGCATTGCCCTCGACCGGGGCTGCACAAAATACTTCATGGGGCCACAGGTTGGACACCCCTGCTGTGGGCGATTGCTTCCTTGATCAACTTGTCATGGAAAATACGAGAGGAAATGCAATTCTAGATTTAGTTCTAAATGGACTACGGGGACTGGCACAGGGTATAGAAGTAGAAGGGATACTGGGAAACAGTGATCATAACATGATCCACTTCAACCTAGTCACAGGAACAAAAAATTGATCCAGAACGGCGGCCACGGCACTGAACTTCCTTAAAGGGAACTACGAAGGGATGAGAGTCATGGTGAGGAAGAAGATATACCGTGTATCAACAAGGGTTCCAAGAGGAAGAAGAACAAGGAACTGGCGTGGCTTATTGTAGCAGTGAAGGAAGTGATCAGAGACAAGAAGACTTCATTTAAGGAATGGAAAAGGGAAAAAATGGAAGAAAACAGGAAAAACCACAAACAACATTGAAGCAAGTGCCATAAGGCGGTAAGAAGGGCCAAAAGAGACTACGAAGAAAAAATAGCCAAGGAGGCCAAAAACTTTAAGCTGTTCTTTCGATATATTAAGGGGAATCAACCCATTAAGGAAGCGGTGGGGCCGTTAGATGACCAGGCATTAAAGGGAGTACTAAAGGAGGACAAAGCCATCGCCGACAAACTGAACACGTTTTTTGTGTCTGTATTTACCAAAGAGGATATATCCAATATACCAGAAGCCAACAGCTATACACAGGAAATGAAGACGGGAAACTGACAGGGACGACAGTCAGTCTAGAGGAGATATGCAGACAGATTGATAGGCTTAAAAACAATAAATCCCTGGGACCGGATGGCATCAACCCAAGGGTAATCAAGGTACTGAAAGGGGTTATAGCTGAACTAGTCCAACTAATAGCAAAACTGCCGATCAAATCAGGAAAGATTCCAGAAGACTGGAAAGTGGTGAATGTTATGCCGATCTTCAAGAAAGGTTCAAAGGGAGATCCGAGAAGCTACAGACTGGTGAGTTTGACTTTGGTACTAGGAAATATGGTGGTAGAGGCGCTGATAAAGGACCGCATCATTGATCACCTTGATGGACACAAACTGATGAGAACCAGCCAGCACTGCTTCAGTAAAGGAAGATCTTGCTTGACAAACTTGCTGCACTTCTTTGAATGAGTAAATGGACAGATATACAAGGGTGACCCGGTCGACATCGTATATCTAGATTTTCAGAAGGCATTCGACAAGGTTCCGCATGAACGACTACTTCGAAAAATTGTGAGCCACGGAATCGAGGATGATATGGTCAAGTGGATTAAAAACTGGCTGGCGGATAGGAAACAGAGAGTGGAGGTGAATGGAGCGCCGCAGGGTTCGGTGCTCAGGCCTGTGCTCTTCAACATATTTATGAACGACCTAGAAATTGGCATGAGGAGTGAGATGATTAAATTTGCAGACGATACAAAGTTATTCAGAGTAATGAGGACACAGAAGGATTGGGAAGACCTACAAAGAGACATAAATACGCTCGAGGAATGGGCCGTGAAATGGCAAATGAGGTTCAATGTGGATAAGTGCAGGGTGATGCATGTTGGTAACCAAAATCATATGCAAGAATACAGGTTGTCCAATGCTATACTCGGAGAGAGCCCCCAAGAAAGAGACTTGAGAGTAGTGCTGCCTGATTCACGATTCGAATTGATTAAAAAAAAAAAAAAATTGGTCTCCCGTTTCAGTAACTAACCCTTCCCCCTCACCCCCTAAAGCAGGAGTGGCAGCGCAGCCTCATGCTGGCCAGCCGCTGACGCACCTGCTTTAGAAGGCGAGGGGAAGGGTCAGTCTGGAAATTCTGGTGTCTAGCTTCCCCCTTGTTATCCTGCTGGTGTCCAGCTTCCCCTCCCCCCCGGCCTTCTGTGCATTCATTTACCTCATTTCAGCAGCCTGAAGAGATGATCGCTTATGTTAGCAATCTCTGCGAGCTGCTATAGGCCTTCGGAACTGTTTCCTCTGCCGCGATCCTGCCTCTGACGTCAGGAGGGGCAGGACCGCGACAGAGAGAAGGCAGCTCCCAAGGCCTTTAGCAGCTTGCAGAGATTGTTAACACAAGCAATCCTCTCTGGTAAATTAGGTAAATGGATGCACGGGAGGTCAGGGGAGCATGCAGGTCTTCCGGGGGGAAGGGGGGGTTGCAGTCCCTTGGGGGGGGCTGGTACATGCCTTCAGTGAAGACAGGCAGGCCTTTTGGGGGGACAGACCTTCAGGGGAGGGGTCCCTGGTGTAGAAGTACATGGAGGGAGGGAGGGAAGTGGGGGGTTCAAAGAGACATACACATGCCGGACTTTGGGGGGAAGAAATAATGGTTCTAAAAACAGAGGAGAGGGAGAGAGATGGTGGACAATGGGATTTAGGGAGGGAAGGAACAGAGAGGGAGAGAAGTTGGACACAAGGGATGGTGTGTGTGTTTGTGTGTGTGTGGGGGGGGGGTATAGAGATACTGGATAGGAGGGTAGTTGGGAAAATAAAGGGAGAGATGGTGGACCCTGGGGTGGTGGGGAAGGAGGGAGAGATGCTGGATGAAAGGGTAGTTAAGAAAAGGTGGATCTGAGGAAGGAGACAAAAAAAAGGAAAGATGCCAGACCTCTGGGGAAGGGAAGGGAAACGGAAGGGGAGGACAGAGATTGCAGATGGATGGTTAGCACGGAGATAGAAGAAAGAAGGAGAACCTGGCAAGCAAGTTATCAGAAGACAACCAGAGCCTGAGACCGACAAGATTTGAATAATGACCAGACAACAAAAGGTGATTACAATATGTCAGATTTGAAATGTGTATCCTGCCTGAGCTGGTGTTAGACCACAAACATGAGTTAGGATTTAACAGAGAGGAAAAGTCTTTTTTGTTTGTTTATTTTGTTTACACCACAACGCCAGTGTGGTTAGGAGAAGGGAAAGGGGGTGAAGAGGCTACAAAATAAACCCACCAGGATATTTGAAAAAAAACCACCCAATTGGGCAGGAAAATTGAATTGAAAAACGATTCAATAGGCTGAATCGAATCAAAATTTATTTCCTAAATCGGGCAGCACTGCTTGGGAGTACTTGTAGACAAGTCAATGAAACCGTCCATGCAATGAGCGGCGGTGGTGAAAAAGGCAGACAGAATGCTAGCAATGATTAAGAAGGGGATCACGAACAGATCTGAAAAGGACATCATACCATTTTACCGGGCCATGGTATGCCCCCACCTAGAATACTGCGTCCAACACTGGTCGCCGTACATGAAAAAGGGCATAGTACTACTTGAAAGGGTTCAGAGAAGAGCGAAAAAAAAATGATTAAGTGCCTGGGGGAGTTGCCGTACGAGAGGCTAGAGAAACTGGGCTTCTTCTCCCTTGAAAAGAGAAGACTGAGAGGTGAAAAGAATGAGAGCGCACTCGCTAAAGTTAGAAGGGAAAATATTCCATACAAACATAAGGAAGTTCTTCTTCACCCAGAGAGTGGTAGAGGTCTGGAACACTCTCCCGTAGGCTATTATAGGGGAAAGCACCCTTCAGGTATTCAAGACAAGGTTGGATAAGTTCCTACAGGAACAGAACATATGCAAGTAAGGTTAGACTCAAATAGGGCACTGGTCTTTGACCTAAGGGCGGCCTCGTGAGCAGAATGCTGGGCACGACGGACCACTGATCTGACCTAGCAGCAGCAAATATTATGTTCTTATGTTCTTATAACCTATTTGGCCACCTTAAGATAATCACATACAATCACACCCAAGTCCCGCTCTTCTGTCATGCACATAAGTTCTTCACCCCCTAAACTGTACTGTTCCCTCTGTTTTTTGCAGCCCAAATGACCTTGCATTTCTTAGCATTAAATTTTAGCTGCCAAATTTCAGACCATGCTTCAAGCCAGAGCATCTATATGCCAAGTTTCATTGAAATTGGAGATGGTAAGGTAGGGATCATTCTGAAAATTTGTACAGTTGGTATGGAATGACCCTAACAAGACCTCCTTGGTAGTCATATGTTCTTGATGTGGGAGATTTTTTCCTAGGGCTAGACTTTTGAAGCAATGCTGAGGCTGGAATGGGCTGTGGGGTTTGTTACGAAAGGCACAATTATATAAGGAGAAGGCAGCATGTCTAAAGTGTGAATGAAAATAAAGCTGCAAGAAAGAAATATCAGGCAGCAAAGAACTTTTAAACTCCTGGTCTTGTGATTAGAAGCAATCAGGTTCTAGGCTCAGAGAGGGGGAAGGGATTTTGGCTGCTCAGTGGAAAGGTGAAAACTCTTTACTTTTCCTACAGAGAGAGAGAGACAATACATTACTTGTAGAGCTGAACAATCATTTACTACAAAGCCAGTATTTAGTACAACAGATGAGAGTCCTCTGATACCTCTCATATAAAAGACTTTACTGAAGCTCAAGCAAGACTGTAGAACCATGATCCTGATCATTCCTTATTGGCTGAGACAAATCTGGTTTCCTCTTCTTCTGGACTTATCCTCTGAAGAACTGTGGAGATTGGATTTTTTTTCTGACTCTTATCATGTGAAATGAGTGGTCCCTTCTGCATCCCAACCTCCAGACTCATGGCCTGGATGTTGAGAGCATAGACTTGGAATCTCTTGGTCTGCCGGAGAGTGTCTTCCAAATCTTGCTTGCTTCCAGGAAAAACTCCACTAAGTGGTGCTACTTTTTTAAGTGGAAGAAATTTGCCATCTGGTGTGAGGTCGAGTCCCTAGATCCTTTCACTTGCCCTACACAAAAACTACTTGAATGCTTCCTGCACCTATCTAAGTCTGGCTTGAAGGATTCACCTTGGTGCAATTAGTGCTTACTATTCTCATGTAGAAGGTAAGTCCATCTTTTGTGACCAGCCAGGTATTCTCCCTGCCAAGGTCCCAGTGGAAAAAGTAAAAATGAAATCCCGGGGTGGAATCAGGAAGGGGCATGTGGTTCCTGAGAATGATAATTTATCCGTTGACCACCAGAGGGAGCCTGAATTGACTGGGGAGGAAGTAGGTGATCTATACCCTAGTCACCACCGGGGGAGCCCAAGAGGCCCCTGGAACACTGCTGACTCACCTAGAGTAGGGCGTTGCCCCAGAGTACTTAAACCAGCAGTGGAGAACAGACAGGGAAGCCAGCTAGGGAGGAGGTTTATGCCTTTTCTCCCTAGGGAGTCCCCTGGGCCAAGCAGGAGCAACAAACCCATTCCAATGGAGCTGTTAGAAGCTGGACAAGCTAAGGAGCTGCTGTTTCCAGAGGAAGAACAACCCAAGGAGTGTGAGGAAAGTCTTACAGAGTGTGCTCCTGATTTTCCTGAAGCCATGCAGGTGGACTGGGCCTCCACCTGCAAACAGTGAGTTGGATTTTGCACTTGACTGTTTGGGGACTATTTTTGTTTTGCAAGCTAGGAGTGTGATTTATTGGGAGAGGTTTTGCTAACACCCTGGGAGGGAATTTTGAAAGCCTGTCTAGAGGCCTTATTTTGCAAAACCTGACACTCTCCTATCCTGGCAGTGAGCTGAACTGGCCAGAGGCTTTAATGAACTTTGGACACTAGTGCTACCGAACAAATGCCATGAACTGTGTTTGTGTATTCTTTGAAACTGCCTGCTTGGGCACAGGTAGTATTAGCTCTAGGGAGAGCTAAATCCTCACCTGCAGCGAGGATTGAGTTAAGGCTGGGAACAAGCCAAGAACTTTATTTTGTACTGTTTTCACTTATTTCTTTTGATATTTTGGTTTTGCTGCTGTGGGAGAATTCTGACAAGTTTACAAGTTGAATGATGAACTACTTACTTTCATGAAAGGAATGAGTAAAGTTGAAGCATTTTTTCCTGAACTTTGTTTGTGGTGTTTTGTGATTTTTGTTCCTGTTTAAAGTCCAGTCCTGCAGGGTGACTCCATTTTGGGTCACACATCAGAGTGCTATTTTGTGGTAACCACTGGGAGTGCTATTGAGCCCTGTCCTGGGCTACAGTGGACCACACTCTGTACAGCCTCTAGTAGTCTAGTTCACTTCATGAGAGGTTTGTTATTGACAAAACAACCTATCAAACCTACTCCTATTTCATGGGATCTCAAAATGGTTCTTACCCAGCTGATGAAAGCTGCTTTTAAGCCACTTCATTCCTGTCATCTGAAGTTTTTGACCTGGAAGATAGTATTTTTGATAATGTTCACTTCAGTTCATGGAGTCAGCGAGTTTCAGGTTATAGTAGCTGATCCACTTGACACTAAGGGCTCCTTTTACAAAGCCACTTTAGGGCCTTACACGCGGAATAGCGCGCATTAAATTGCCACGCGCGCTAGCCGCTACCGCCTCCTTTTGAGCAGGCAGTAGATTTCCGGCTAGTGCGCGCTAATCCGGTGTGTGCGTTAAAACCGCTAGCGTGGCTTTGTAAAAGGAGCCCTAAATTTTTATTGCAACAGAGTAGTTCTCCACACTCACCCGAAGTTCCTTCCTAAAATTGTGATGGAGTTCCATCTTAATCAATTGTTACTTTTTCCCCCTAAAAATAAGACAAAATGTAAAAAAAACCCTCAACAATTGAGAACATAAGGAAAGAGGGAATCAGTGGATTACAATAAAAATAAAAAGGTTGGGGAAAGGGATGAACAATATGGTAGGGAAGGAAGCAAAGAATTTAGTTCTGCCCACATTAATTTCATAAAATCAAGAATGCAACTTTAGAGAAAAGTAGCCATCAAAAGGAAGTAAATTAAGAGCTAAAGGTCAAGGAGAAGTAGTATGCCTTAGACTGCAAGTTAGCCTTGGCCTTCTATCTGGAGTGGACTAAAGCTCATAGACAGTCCACCCAGCTTTTTGTTTTCCTTTGACCAAAATCGGTTGGGAATAGACATCGGCAAATTCACAATCTCCAATTGGGTAGAAGATTGAATCTCTTTTACTTATACCCAGATTGGACTGATTTTTGGGGGCGATGTCAAGGCTCACAATGTCAGAGCCATGGCAACACTGGTAGACCAATTGAGGTCAACCTTCATAGAGGCAATTTGCAAAGGTGCAACCTGAGCTTCAGTCCACATATTCATATATTATTACTGCCCTGGTTTGGACAGGCAGAATTTGTTCGGTGTCTAGAATCCAACTCCACCCACAAAGGTTAATTTTTTAATTCTGTTCCTTCACAATAATATTATTTCTTCTCTCAGGTTGATGGCGCAGTGGTTAAAGCTACAGCCTCATCAACCTGAAGTTGTGGGTTCAAACCCACGCTGCTCCTTGTAACCCTGGGCAAGTCACATAATCCCCCCATTGTCACAGGTACATTAGATAGATTGTGAGCCCACCAGGACAAACAGGGAAAATGCTTGAATACCTGAATGAACTCATGTAAACCATTCTGAGCTCTCCTGGGGGAACGGTATACAAAATTGAATAAATAAATCAATTTTGAGCCCCTATTGTCTTAATCTTGTTATTTTCTGTGAGCCTAGTAGCTAGAGATGCCCAGCTGTGAGAATTACTTGCCTGCTTGTGTCCAGAGAAAGTGAAGTTACTTGCAGCAGGTGTTCTCTGAGGACAGCAAACCAAATCTCACAGACCCACTTCCCCTTGGAGTTGTATTCCAAAAGCTAAAGTATTAGATTGTAGGAACGTTGATTGTATATTGGGCAGGAGGGTACCCACACATGTGATGTATGGTACTATTAGAAAATTCTGTATAATATTAGCTAGTAAGCTTCATGCCTGACTCTTGTCAATGATGTCACCCAATTTTGAAGATATTCCGGAGAACACCTGCTATAGGTAAGTAACTTTGTTTTATCTGCCGTCATTTACTATATTATTTTGTACCTTTATTTCTTTGCAGCAAATGTAATCTTAGCTATGTTTTAATTAATTGTAACGCATTTCATTAGACTCCAAGTTTGACCTTTTTTTTTTTGTTCCCTTGACTAGGACACCAATCCGATATTTCTGTTTAACAAAGAGATGATCCTGTGTGAACGCCCTCCAGTTATTTCCAAAACAACTTTTTCAGCAGAAAACGAAATGCAATTAAAAGTTGAAGAGTCACTCATGATGCCAGCTGTTTTCCACACTGTAGCATCTCGTACGCAGCTTGCTGTGGTAAGAAATTGTGGAATATCTATGGTGGCAGAATTGTATTATAGTGATGTGGTGGTTTGTGTACTGTAGTTTGTTCTAAAATGATTGAGAATAGTAAAATATTATAATTTGTCAAGAAGAGTCATTTGTGCAAAATATAAAGACTGTAGATGTAAATTTGAAAAAACTGATATAACAATCACCACTTCATAAATTAACAAATAGAAATAAAACAAATAATGAGAAGTAAGAAAATACCATTTTATTGGCCTAATCCATTTTTCAATTAGCTTTCAGAGGCCAAATCTTTCTTCAAGACAGTACAGTATACCTTTGTTATGGTATCCTGTCCTGACCTGAGGAAAGGGGTTTAGTCCCAAAAAAATTGCCTTATTTGCATTTCATAACTTTTATCAATACAGTTACATCGCTACTTGATTCTATGTAAAGCAACAAAAAAATTTTCTTTCTACATTTAGTCATTTCTGCTTTAATCATCTTCTCTTCACTCTCTTCTTTCTATTCAGCGTTTGTCTTCTCTCCCTTCCATGCCACATCTGCCCTCTCTCTTTGCCCCTTCCACCCAGCCTCTGCCCTCTCTCTCTCTACCCCTTCCATCTACTATCCACCCTCTCTCTGCCCCTTCCATCCACTGTCCACCCTCTCTGCCCTTTCCATCCAGTGTCTGCCTTCTCTCTCTTCCATATGGCATCTTCCCTCTTTCTATGTCCCTTCAAATAAACTGTATGTCCTGTGTAGTTTCTCTCCTTTGTACATATTCATTTCAGCTTCACCCCCTCTCCATTTTTTTGTCTCCACCCTCTCCCCTATGCTCTGGCATCTCTCTCTTCTCCTTTCCTTCCTTCCCACTCCACCCCATAGTTTGGCATCTCTAGCTCCTTCCCTTCCCTCCCCCATGCCCTGGCATCTCTCTCCTCTCCTATCTCTCCCTCTCCCTCCAAGCTCTGGCACCTCCTCTCCTTCTTTTCCCTCTAGTCTGGCATTTGTCTCCTTAGTTTCCCTTCCCTCTCTCCATGCCTTGGCATCTTTCTCCTCTCCTTCCATCGCCCCCTCCATTATCTAGCATCTCCTCTACTTCCTTCCTTTTCCCAGGTCTGGCATCTGTCTCCTCCCCTCATATGCCCTTACATCTCTCCCTCCCCCTCCATGGTCTGGTATTTCCTTTCCTTTCCCTCCCTCCCATGGTCTTAGTATCTCTTTCCTCTCCTCTCCCTTCCCTGGTCTTCCTTCCCTCTCTCTCCCCACTTAGGTGCAGCAGCAGCATTTTTCTTCCCCCTTCCCAATTGGGTGCAGCAGCAGCATCTCTCTCTCCCCCCCAATTGGGTGCAGCAGCAGCATTCCCGGCATCCCTTCCCCCCGGCAGATTCACTACAGGCTAAAGTGGGAGAAAAGGCAGCGACGGAGGGAAGCTTACAACTTGCTATTCTTTCTTGCTTCGGGCCTTCCTCGCTGCCGGTTCCTGCCTTCACTGAAACATAAAGTAGGCAGGACCCAGCAGTGAGGAAGGCCCGAAACAAACAAGAACACCAAGTTGTAAACTTCCCTCCCTGCCCTATCTCCCACCTTAGCCTGTAGCAAATCAAACTCATGCTCTGGGGCTCTTAACATTAACACTGTGCGTGCCTGCTTCCCTTCCCTTCTCTTCCCTCCCCCCCCCCCCCAGGATGTAACTTCCGGTTTCGGAGGAGATCTAAGGGAAGCCGGTACGCACAGTGTTACCGTTAGAGCCCTGGAGCATGGGTTCAAGTCGCTTGCTAGCCCTAAAAAAAAAAAAAAAGTCAGGCTGAGGCGAATTCGCGACCCTACCTATGCACATGCCCTGCATAGGCACTTCTGGCTAAATATTTTATAAAGGCACATAAGTGGCCCTAGAAGCAAATGTTCATGCATAACTTTATACCTGTTCTGAGGTAAATGTAAACATCTCAGAACAGGTATAGAGTTATGCATGAACATCTGCTTCCAGGGCCATTTATGTGCCTTCAAGTGCAAGGCTAATAGACTCTTTAAGTGACCTCTTGGTCTTGGACAGGGCAAGTGCAAGGCTATTAGACTCTCTAAGTGACGTCTTGGACCTTTGCCTGTTTCCTCTGCATCTTGGTGCTTTCCCTCTTCTTCTCATAGTTCAGTATCTCCTTGTTCCCCTCTGTTCTCATTCCCCTTCCCTGGCAGACCAGCATCTTGTCTCTCCCCTGCTTTGTGGTCCAGTATCTCCCCTTTCTCCTTAGCCTGTTCCTTGCTGTTTAGCTAGATCTGAGCAGACAGGTCTGCAGTTGAAAATTGAAGCGCAAGGCCTCCTATGTGTTCAAGACTATAACAGGAAGTCATGAAGTAGGAACACAGTGGGTTCCTACTTCATGACTTCCTGTTATAGTCTTGAACACATAGGAGGCCCTACGCTTCAATTTTCAACTGCAGACCTGTCTGCTCAGATTTGGCTAAACAGCAAGGAACAGGCTTTCACTTTAGTATATGTATACTAAAGTGAAAGCCCCACTTTCTTGATTATCTGGCAGTCTGACTGCTAGCTTCACCTATTCTACTCATTGCTGACAGGAAGGGAGAAATGCCTAGGTTACCATCTGCCATTTGTCACTCCCGAATCTCAGCACTCTAGCTGACACCTGATGGAAACATCAATCTTGTGCCTATATAAAATAAGCACGAATAACGGTTCACTGTTCACATATTTTTGATGGCCAGATCAAAAATTGGCCCTTATGTTTTGCAGCCACATCAGCTACAAGTTTCTTGCCCTACAAATGAAAGCTTTTAAAACATAGGTGCCCAGAATCCCCAAAGGACCTTTATCTATAACCGCTTCAATCCCTTCCCCCTCTACTTCTTGGGTCTGCTTTATTCCTTTTACATTACTTAAGCACGCAACTGCTAGCTTCTGCCTCTCCTCATTCCGATTGGTTCTCCTGCACAAAGCGAAACCAATGACCTGCAGAAACAGATCTGCAAGCAGCTGCCAGCCTGTCTTGTGGGATCAACAGCAGAACGAAAGCATACAAGACATCAGGGTTCTTCCGGTTTTGCGCACTCGGTCGTAATGAACCTGCAGTCCCCGCCTCCAACTGCGACCATAAAAACCAACCAGCAGTAGGAAAATTAAAAAAGAAGTAAAGCTGAAAACCCGCTTCCTGGCGCTTTTAAAAAAAAAAAAAAAGCCAGGCTGAGGCGAATCCTTGACTGAGATGACAGCCGGGCGCTCACCTAAATTAGCCGGGTGGAGCGCCCGGCTAAAAGGTGCTAAGGAGAACACTGGTGATATGCATGTACTATTGTCCACCTGACCAGGATGAATGGACAGATGCTGAAAAATTATCAGAAATTAGGGAGGCTAACAAACTGTGTAACAGAGTAATTAATGATGGATGATTTCAACTACCACATTCTCAGAGATAATCAAAATCAAAAATATTCCACCTATATTTCACAAAAAAATGTGGAAATTGCTCTGTTTGCGAGATCCTGTTAGAAACATATTTTTATTGATTCCCGATTGGGTCAAAAATATCCTCTGCAACAGCATCTCAGAATGTTGTATATTTATTCAATGTCCTTGTAAATTATATAGGACAAACATCAAGAGTGTTAAAGACCAGATTAATTGAGCTCCACCTTTGTGTACGTACAAACAAATTATCAGAGCCTTTAGTTATGCATTGTGATGTGGGTTTAAAATTTTGGGGGTCTTTGTAGAAGTGTCAGCCATTTTGGGAGCCTTTCATGATAATGAAAAAAGCTTTGATGCCCTTTAATCCCTGAAGCAGCAGATTCTATTTTTGAAACAAGTATCCTGTTGGATTAGATTTAAGAAGAATAAAAAGAAGAACTTAGTTAATTAATCTTATAGTGAAGGAACAAAAAAGTGAATACAGTGGTTCCTTAAGTTAAGTGTCTCTTCTTTTGATTATAGTGGGCTAAAACAATGTTTCCATAATATATGACACTCCATGTGCTTAAGACTATTTAAGAAAAAAAAATGGTGTTTTTTATGACCAATGGAAGAGAATACGGTATCTCTAGTTTTATTACGGAGCATCCATTATACACTGAGGTCTTTTTTTCTTCACTGATTTTTGATAATATAAAAGTTCTGCAGTTTGCTGAGTGACATGTTTATGACTTTGGTTTCAACTACATCAGGGCGTGCTAGGGAGATAAAATTCCATGATGAAATCAAGGACTGCTTTATGGAGCAACTAGTTCAGGAACCAACAAGAAGTGAAGCAATTCTAGACCTACTTCTTAGTGGAGCACGTGAATTGGTATGGGAGGTAATGGTGCTGTGGCCAATTGATAACAGT
Organism: Geotrypetes seraphini; assembly: GCF_902459505.1. Taxonomy (NCBI): domain Eukaryota; kingdom Metazoa; phylum Chordata; class Amphibia; order Gymnophiona; family Dermophiidae; genus Geotrypetes; species Geotrypetes seraphini. The sequence continues at coordinate 120,195,864 of NC_047085.1, forward strand.
GATTATAACATAATCAGATTTGATATAATCCCTGGAATAAGTTCAGCAGGAAATTCAATTCAACAGCATTTAACTTTAAAAAAGAAGACTATGACAACATTAGTCAGATTGTGAGCCTACCAGGACAGATAGGGAGAAATACCTGAGTAACTGAAAGTAAACCACTTAGGTTAGACATGGTCTATAAATACTAACAATAAATAAATGAGAATTGTTAAAAAGAAACTTAGAGGTACAGTTGCATAGGTGAAAAATTTACTTCAGGCGCTTCAGGCGTGGATGTTATTCAAAAATACCATCTTGGAATCCCAGATATATAGATATATTCCATGTATTAAAAAAGGAGGAAGGAAGACTAAACTGCAGTTGGCGTGGTTAACGAGTGAGGTGAAGCAAAAAAAAAAAAAAAAAAAAAAGAATCCTACAGAAAGTGGAAGAAGGATCCAACTGAAAATAATTGTAAGTAGCACAAGGAATGGCAAGTCAAATGCAAGGTTCTAATAAGGAAGGCAAAGAAAGACCTTGAAAAGAAGATTGCATTGGAAGCAAAAGAACACAGTAAAAACTTTTTTTAAGGTATATTAAAAGCCAGAAGCTGAGAAGAGAATCAGTTGGATTGCTAGATGACCTAGGGATAAAAAAGACTCTCGGGGTAGACAAGGCCATAACGGAGAGATTAAATGAACTCTTTGCTTTAGTCTTCACCGAGGAAGATGTGGGGGAGTTACCAGTGCCAGAAATGGTATTAAATTCTGATGAATCAGATCCAAGATGGCCGACGGTCCCGGACGCTGAGCAGCACGCCAGAGATTTTCTGAAAAAACTTTTCAGAAAGGAAAGAGTTACTTACTCAGAATGCCGAAGAGGAGAGGCCGCAGCGCCGCTGGAGCCTCGCGGCGTTCGGCGGTCCCCTCGTTCGGCAATATTGAAGAGCTCCTGCGTCGGATGCAGGATATCCCGGCAGCGTCGGCACCCCCCCCCGCTGGAGACGCCTCAGAGAGGCGGAAATGAGGTGATCTCCTTGGGGCTAGAGACTACGCTCAGCCCCGACGCTAGGGCACCTCCCCCACCTCCTCAGGTTACCAGCTCCCCACGAGTGGAGGAGCTCCCGGAAGGAAGCAAGCACCTACCCTCGGAGGCCAGGAAGAACAGAGAGGGGAGCGTGGAGATGGACTCCCTGAGTTTTCAGGTGAGTCCAAGAAGTACAGAGGATTTGGAAACATCAGGGATCATTTCAGCCCAGCAGAAGGATTGCCAGAATCAACTGATAACCGGTGAGACTATTCAAATTCCCAATCTTTCATATGTTATTGAAAAACCCAGAGAAGTAACACTGGACTCAATCTGGGATTTAGTTGCTGACCTAGCCAAGTCTGTTAAGCCCCAGCTTTTGCAGCTGGAAAATAAAATTACTCTTCAAGAAAATGATATAAAAAATATAAAAGTTGAAGTTGATGAATCCAAGAACTCAATTCTGAATATACAACAGGAGTTAAAAGCATCAAAACAGCTTAATGAAGCAATGGTAAAAGATAACACAAGTTTGCGCAGAAAATTGGAAAATTTGGAGAACTTTTCTCGTAATAATAATCTTCGCTTGATTAATTTTCCTAAGATAGCCTCTGTGACACCTAGAGATATGATGAAACGTTATATGGTAGAGATTTTGGGTATTCCAGAGGATACATTACCACCACTTACTCAAGTATATTACTTACCAATGAAAACTACTAAATTACCACTTAAACAACAGGAGGATAATCAACCACTTAATGTTTCTGCAATCTTGGAACTTTCGGACAGAGAGCTAGCATCTCCGGCAACATTGCTTCTCACGGTGGCCCTTGCACCAGATAAAAACTGGTTGCTTAGAATGTACTTTAGGAATAAAATGAAAGAATTTCTTGGACATAAAATATTAATGTTCCCAGATTTGGCACGGGAAACCCAGAGAAGAAGGCGAGAGTTTCTTTTGATGAAGCCAGGTGTTATATCTCTTGGAGGGACCTTTTTCCTACGACACCCTTGCAAATGTGTAATACAGTACCATATGAAGAAATATGTATTCTTTGAGCCATTCCAGTTGACAGCTTTTCTGGCAGGAACTCGACTGGATGAAGGGAAATCAAGAGAGGTCCAATTGAATAAATGATATCCTTCCTCAGCTAAGGGACTTTGTTTTCCTAATATTTGATTTGATTTTTGTCAGCATCTGTTAATATGTCCGCCTCATCCATCTTGGATCTAATTTTGAGGACTTGAGCTGAATTTAAGCTAAACATTTATTTTATTTAGTTGATTATTATGTATTTTACCTATGAGTATTATTTTTCTGCTTTTCTTCAACTTTCTGTACAAGTGGATACTTGATTTATAAAATGTAAAATTTGATAAATATAAAATAAAAAAAAAAAAAAAAATTCTGATGAATCAGAGGAACTCATACAAATCTCTGTATCACTGGAAGATGTAATGGGTCAATTTGACAAATTTAACAGTAGTAAATTGCCTGAACCGGGCAGTATACATCCCAAAGTGCTGACAGAATTGAAAAATTAATTTGCAGAGTTGTTAGTAATTTCTATATTTTCTTTAAAATCCAGCCTAGTACTGGAAGACTGGAGGGTGGCCAATGTGATGCCGATTTTTAAAAAGGGTTCCAGAGATGATCCAGGAAATTATAGATCAGTGAGTCTGACGGTGCCGGGCAAAATGGCAAAGACTATTATAAAGAACAAAATGACATAACATGGATGGATTAATGAGAGAAAGTCAACATAGATTTAGTCAAGGGAAATCTTGCCTCACCAATCTACTGCATTTCTTCGAAGGGGAGGGTGAATGAATATATGGATAAAGGTGAGCCAATTGATATTGTGTATTTGAATTTTCAAAAGGCATTTGACAAAGTACCTCATGAAAGACTTCTGAAGAAATTAGAAAGTCATAGGATAGAAGATAATGTCCTATTCTTCAGCATCTCTCCAGACCGGTACAGTTCACTAATAGGTATTAGCTCACCATGACCAGCAGGTGAAGACTGAGACAAAACTTTGGCTGTAATACTAATAGCTGTGCTTCCCGCTAGTCTAACCAGTCTTCTCAGTCTCAGCAGGTGTGGTAAGCTGTGCCAGTCTTCCCTTGGTTAGTGTAGGCTTTTTGGAAGTTCTTTAGTGGCCACCTTGTCCCCGTTTGGTGCCGGACTGAGCTTGGGGGGGACCCTTTCAGGGGTCCGTTCGACCTCAGGGGTGTCTTGCACACTGGCAGTTGACAGCGAGGAAGCCCAGGCTTCCTTCGCCACCCACACAGGGATTCCCCAAGCCGCCGACGGTCAGGCAAATAAAGTTTCCCTTACTGCCAATGCTGCTGGGGGCTCCCTTACCGCTGCTGCCATCTTGCCTGCTTTAGTGGCTGGGACGGTTCTGGCTTCTCAGCTGCTACAGGCTTTGGGGCATGATTTTCAGCGGGCTTTGCTCCAATTTTGGCAGGAAGCACCTCCATTTTGTCTGCAGCCTCAGGTGACCTTCCCCCTGTATTGGAGAGACAGGGGCAGGTTTCTGCTGGGCCCTCTGCTTTAGCAGCGAGTCTCATTGGGCCACAAGGGGTTTTTTCCTCTGATTTTGGTTTTGTCTTGTGTAAGGCTTATCTTCAGGTGGCTGGGGGTCCTGCTTTTGCCTTGGGGGTCTCGGGATATGTGTGTGTCCCTATGCGTCCTCTCCGGTTTGGCCCCCCTCAGCGCCGGTTTCATCCCCGTCTCCTCCTCTCATCCAAGCGGCCGAGGGTCTCTTGGGTCAATGATTTTTTTTATTGGGAGCAGTTTTCTCTTGATGAGGACCTTGACCCTTTCGGAGTCCTCCAGGATCCTCTCGGGGACGGATGACACTGGCGGTGGTTTTTCGGTTCCGTCAGCTGGCGAGAATGTGTCGGTGGTGCGCATCTTTCAGCGGGAAGAGCTCCAGGTGTTTATTTTTCAGGTCTCAGTGTTGCGTTTCAAGGAAGACACGAAGGAGCCCCCGCATATGGTGAGCCCTCTGCTTTGGAGGATCTGCTCAGCATCCCGCTCTTTTCCTATGCATCAGGATATTCGGGATATTGTGCTTTTGCAATGGAAAGTGCCGGAAGTGCCCTTTCGTTTTACACGCTCTATGGCTCGCCTGTATCCCATCCCTGAGGGGGATAGGGATACTTTGAAGTTGCCGGTGGTGGACATGGTGGTCTCGGGCATCGCGAAGCGGCATATGGTGCCTGTTGAGGGTGGCTCAGCCTTGAGGGACTCTGAGAAGCGTAGGTTAGAGTCCCTCCTTAAGCAGAATTTTGAATTATCCTGTTGATTAGCTAACCATCGGGTATTGACTTTGTATTCATTGTATTTGGACATTACCAATAAATAATCACTTGTTTCGACTTCCGGATCATATATTACATTACATTACATTACATTAGTGATTTCTATTCCGCTTGTGCCTTGCGGTTCTAAGCGGATTACAAGTTAGAAGACTGGACATTTCCAGTAGCATTGCAGTACATATAATCAAGAATGCGTTAAGTTACAATTGTTTTTCTGGACTTTTCCAGGATAGATTGGTAGTAGATAGTAGATAGTGATAGGTTGTTTAGACGAATAGAGATAATATTGTCCGGATTCTGCTGTTTAGACGAATAGAGATAATACTGTCCGGATTCGGGTGTTGCTGGTGGTGGTGTTAGGGTAGTCATGAGAGCATTTTCTAATACTTTTGTGAGGTTATGATGATGGGAAGTGTTTTTTGAAGAGATGAGTTTTGATTTCTTTTCGGAATGCTTTAATGTCTGTTGATTTGGTCAGTAGATTGGTGATGGTAGTATCGATCTTTGCTGCCTGTGTCGCTAAAAGGCTGTCATATAGTTTCTTTCGTCGTGTTCCTTTGAGAGGGGGGTGAGTGAATAGGCTCTGAGTTCTCCTTAATCTGTGTGAGAGGTTACGGTGTAGTCTGTTGTTTAGGTAGCTGGGTGCTGTTCCATGTATTACTTTGTATAGTAGACAGTAGAATTTGAACTGGGATCTTGCTTTTATTGGTAGCCAGTGTGAGTCTAGGTATGCTTTGGTGATGTGGTCATATTTGCCTAGTGAGTAGACGATTCTGAGGGCTGTGTTCTGAACTGTCTGTAATTGTTTTATCATGTAATTTGGGCATGATAGATATAGGCTGTTACAGTAATCTACAATACTCAGTACTAGGGATTGTACTAATATCTTGTATTGATCTTTGTTGAAGAATTTTCTTATTTTTCTTAGGTTACGTATTGTGAAGAATGCTCTTTGGATGATTTTGTGGATTTGAGACTGCATTGTGCAGTTTCTGTCTAGTAGAATTCCCAGGATCTTGAGTGTGCTTTGCATTGGGTACTTGATTATATTTACTTCTAGTTCTGTGAGAGATGGGTTTTTTTCCCTTTCCAGTAGTAGGAATTTAGTTTTTTCCGAGTTCAGTTTTAGTTTATGACTTGACATCCATTTTTCTACCGTTTCCATTATCATTTTCAGGTGGTTTGTGGATAAGGGGTCTTGAATATTAAAGGGGAGGAGGATAGTTATATCATCTGCGTAGCTGAATGATACTGTGTTTAGGGCGTCTAGGGTTATGCCTAGGGATGCTATGAAGAGGTTAAATAATATGGGTGACAATGGTGATCCTTGTGGTACTCCACATGGGTTTGACCATGGTTCGGATATGTGCTCTTTTGATTTGACTTTGTATGTTCGTGTTTTGAGGAAGCTTTGGAACCATTTGTGAACATTACCTGAGATTCCTATTGCGTCTAATATCTGGAGTAGTGTGTGATGGTCAACTAGGTCGAATGCCGCAGAAAGATCGAGTTGAATGAGAAGCAGCTTGTTTCCTTTGCTGAGGTGTTGTCGGGCAATGTCTAATAGTGATACCAGTAGAGTTTCTGTGCTATGGTTGGATCTGAATCCAGATTGTGATGGATGTAGTATGTGATGGTCTTCAAGGTAGTTGGAGAGGTGTTGTGCGACAAGGCCTTCTGTTATTTTAATGTATAGAGGGATTGAAGCGATTGGTCTATAGTTTGCATTAAATAGCATTGGTCCTAGTACAGATCCCTGCAGCACTCCACTGTTTACTCTCCTCCATTGAGAAAAATAGCCATTTAACCATGCTTTTTTATTCTACCCAACTAATTCCACACAAAATTCTCATAAACATGTATTCCCCCTCATCACCTGCCTTCATTTGAACCAATGTTTTCTGCTCATCTTAAATATCTCACTTGGAAAGTAATATTTTTAATCTCCATCACTTCTGCTCGTCAAGTGAGTGAGCTTCCAAGTGTTGGTGTCTGATCCACCTTTTACAGTTTTTCACCATGATAAAGTAGTTCTCCGCACTCATCCAAAATTCTTGCCAAAAGTAGTCACAGAATTTCATTTAAATCAATCGATTGTGATTTAAGTTTTCTTTCCAAAGCCTCATACTCACCCTGGAAAAGCAGCTCTTCATACCTTGGACTGTAATGAGCCTTTTTCTTATTACTTATTACTCAGTCTCACAGAACCCCTCCTCAACTGTTAATCTCCTTTGATCCCAACCTATTGGGCTGCCCAGTAACCAAGAGAACTATTTCCACATGGCTTGCGGCCTGTATTTCCTTCTTCTATGCTCAGGCTGGGCTGCAACTCGGGTGTCGTGTAACAGCACATAAAGTCCAAGCTATGGCAGCTTCAGTTGCGTTCCACTCCCATTGATGAAATCTGCAAAGCAGCTACTTGGTTCTCAGTTCACACGTTCATGTGTCATTACTGTCTGGAATCATATTCCAGATGAGACGGGCATTTTGGCCAAACAGTCTTACAAAATTTATTTTCTTGAAGGCCAACTCTCCCTCCATCCCATTGCAGTAAGCTAGGTGATCCCATATGTGAGAATATGCTGTCTGCTTGTCCTAGGATAAAGCACGGTTACTTAATGTTACAGGTGTTATCTAGAGGCAGTAGACAGATATTCTCATATCCCTCCCACCTCCCTTGGTTGACTTTTTAGCTTGCTTATGGAACTGAGGTACTGCGAGTCTCAGCCGGTAGGAAGGCAGTTGCGCATGCACGGTGTGGGCAGTCGTGAAGTTTCTTAAAACTTAAAATGACAGTTCATTTGTTATACTGTCCGTATCAGGCTACATGGATGACATCAGCCATGTATGAGAATATCTGCTTGCTGTCTCCGGATAACACCTGTTACGGTAAGTAATTGTGCTTTACCGAAAGCTTTTCTTGGGTTGCTCGTTGCACACAGCAGGTTACTTCTACATTGTTCCTCAATGTTTTTTTCTGAGTTGCTTTTGTGTCTGTTTATCGCTTATTAATATTTTGCAGAGCAAACCATTTCAAGAATTACTTATGTTGCTGGGGGTCTTCCCCGTACCCCTTTGTCATGGATTTATTCAGGTATGTTGCTTGGCTTTGGGACTTAACTAGATACGTTTGCTAGCTCTCAGGCTAAGGGGGTGAAGCATGTACTCAGAAAAGTTTGTGGATTTCTGCAACTACTGGATTGCGGATTGGGATTGAACACGTGGAGGGGCATAATAAAAAAATACGTCTAAGTCCATTTTGGGCCTAAGACACTAGTCGTCCAAAGTCGGCAGTGTCTAAAGTCTATTCTCGAAAAATACGTCCCCCCAATTTTTTCCCCCCGAAAATCATCTACTTGTACGACCAGCCATTTGATCGTCCAGACTGCTAAGTCATCTATCGTTATACCCCATTTTCGTCCAAAAAAAATCATCCAAGTCAAAAACACCTAGAACCAAGGCCTTTTGGACGTTGGTGAGGTCAGCAAAGTGATAGACTGGACGTCCAGACATGGCACCAGAGTAGTGGGGCACTTTACAGGGCACTGCTGCGAATTTCAGAAAAAGGATGCCATATAAACATCTCACCACAACTCCCTTATAGGTCATGGTGATCCCCCCAAACACCTGCAAAACCTACTATACCCACCTGTCTACCATCCCAATAGCCCTTATGGCTGCAGATGCCACCTATATGGCAGTACAGTAGTGTTTGGGGGGGGGGTTTGGTGGGTGCACATGTTTCACCATGAATGCAGTGGTTAGAGTGGCTTATGGGCCTGGGTTCTGCTCTCTATGATTCACTAGCCCACCCCCCGACCACTTAAGCCACTTCTGTGCAGCTCTACTATGCTTTCCTATGCCAGGTGCTGATGTTCTAGAGGCAGATATGTATGTTTTTATTCTGATTTTTATGGCAGTGTGTGTGTGGGGGGGGGAGGGCAGTGATCACTGGGGGAGTGTGTGGGGGGTCTGTACTTTGTCCCTGCAGTGGTTATCTGGTCACTTTGGATGCCTTTTTGCCACTTAGACCTGTTTTTAGATGGCCTAAGTCACAACGTATAAGCTCCGTCTAGGCAGTCTGGTTAAACTTTCGATTATACTTGCAATATGACTAAGCCTAGGTCGACCTACGTCCCACCCAAATCCCACCCTTGACGCTCCTTCTGAAATGCCCCTTTCAGCTCTGGGCGTAAAGCAGCACTGAAAAGGAAGCTGTTTTTAGATACGTCTAAAACCCGTTTCGATAATTGGCACTTGGACGACTTTTAGATTGTCCAAGTAACGATTTAGGCGGGTTTTTAGATGTTTTGTTTTTTGATTATGAGCCCCCTAGTGTATGGAATCCTATTGGGACTAACAGAAAGATTATTGAAGGTATAAACCTAATCTTTCATTCAACATAACGTAGCCTAGCATACTAAAACAATGATTCTTGATCCTCACTTACTTTTTTATTTTCTGTTTTTTTACACCACTTGGTAGAAGTCTTGTGTTGGTAGTGCCTTATGTTTATTTGAGGCAACACAATAAATAAAAAACATCCTTTACAAAATAGAAGAAAAATATGACGGCAAAATTTTATGTCCCCTCTCTTAAAAGAAATAAGCCAATTTTTAGGTCAACCCAAGTGCCATACTGTTTATACCTTCATCAAAAGAGGAAGAGCAGTCCAAACTCTGTTAGTGTGCCTTTTTGGGAAAGACTTCTCCCTCTAGATCAGGGGTTCTCAACCCAGTCCTCAAAGCATCCCAGCCAGCCAGGCTTTCAGGATACCCAAAGTCAGTGTTCCCTCAAAGGACTGACTGGATATATGCCAATTCTTTTTCAGGTTCGCGACAAGTTTGAAAAAAAATTTTGTTTGAGCAACAAGTTTTAAGAGCCAACAATTTTCCAGATTTGCAAGTAATTTTGTGACTAACCATGTAAAATCTATGACTGATACTCCTAGAATGTATGAACGATTGCTCACGTGCTTAGCTTAGAGGAAACATAGCCCACAGTAAATATGTATGAGATAAATTTGCAGTCCAGATGAAAACAAGACAATTGACCCAATGATCTCCACAGACAAATCCAAGAAGAAACAAAAAATAAAGTGGAGAAATGATGTTCCTGAGATGGACTTTATTAATATTAAAATAATATTAAAACTTGGCAAACCACATAAAAACCTCTAGGACGCAGTCCGCTGAAAAGCTTTGGACCCAGGGTTTTTTGTTTCTTCATAAATTTACAGTCCTAAATAAATCTTCATTCAAATCAATACAATCAGAAAGTTTTTCAAATATTATTTTCTGTTCTCCAAAATTCTCACATATCTCATAGGAGTCTTGTCATTAAATCAGTTAGGGCTCCTTTTACGAAGGTTTTAAGCGCACGCACCGGATTAGCCCAAAAAACGGATTAGCTAGCCAAAAAATTACTGCCTGCTCAAGAGGAGGCGGTAGCGGCTAGCGCGTGCGGCATTTTAGCTCACGCTATTCTGCGCGTTAAGGCCTTAACGTGCTTTCGTAAAAGGAGCCCTTAGTGTAAAACTATCTTCCACATTTTGAATGGAGAAAGGACCTCAGTAGGCTACATCCAACTTAACATTTTTCTTTCAAGCTAGGATTATCTGTAGCAAGCCTCCTCGTCGGTCCTAAACCCCACACTCCACCATTATGAAATAAATTTCTAAATTTCTTTTTTTCTTTATATGAATATTTTAAATCCACTTATCTTTAAATTAAAGCTGCTCGGTTCCCCGACATGAAAATCATGTTTCGCTGTGTCGCTGTATCAAGGAGCAATCCCTGCAATGCATCAGCAAACGAGATTCAGAGAAGAAACTACTTTAAAACTACATATGTATAATAGTATTGTAAACATATTATAGTATTAACTTACTGATCAGACAACTCGTTGCCAGCCTGTAAAGGATTTTAAAGATGGTGGCGTTGTCTTAGCTTCATATTTAAATATAGTTAAGTCATGTGATCTAACAGACCAATCAATAGAGGCCACTCCAAAAATGGTGGGGAATTCAAATTAAAGTCAGCCATTCGACCTCCACATTAAGGCCCATTGGGCTTAAAGTATTCAGGTCATAAATCCATTTTTGCTCATGGTAGTTAAGGCACCATTCTATATTGCAACCCTCCTACCCAGCTTCAATCTTATTGATAACTCGCCATCGAATATCTTCTGTGGTATGTCCTGCCTCAACCCAATGTGCTGCAATTGGGGCTTGCATAGATTGAGTCATAATCCGAGATTTATGCACGTTAAGGCGAATCTTAATCTGCCGACTATTTCTCCCAACATGTAGTTTTTTACATGGGCAGATCAAAATATCCGCTATAATAAAACCCTTAGCGTGCATGCGCAGTTGAAACTTCGTGCAGCCGTGATCCCTGATCTGTGGCTCCGTATCACCTTATGTGCAGTAGGAGCCTTCGGCGGTTTGCAATGTGTGCGGCGGTTTCCCCAGCAACAATCTCTGACGCCGGCTGACTTCTGACGACGCCTCTCCTTCTCACCCGTGGACCAGCAACGGCAGCAGCCGCGGGGCATTTGCTAGGCCAGCCCACTTTGATAATGTGAAGCGGGCCGGCTTAGCAAAAGCCCCGAGGCTGCCCGGCCTAGTGGATGCTGGACAGTGAGCAGGTAAGGGAAAAGGGGTACTACTGGACAGGGAGGGGAGGTAAAATGAACAGAGAAGGGCTACGGCTGGACAGGGGAAGCAGGGAAGGGGTGCTGCTGGACACGGGGGACGTAAAAGTAAGGGAGAAGGGAAAACAGACAGGGGGCAGAGAGAAAGAAAGAAAAAAAGACAGACAGGGAGCAGAGAGAAAGAAAGAAATAAAGTTTAAAGTTTATTAGGAATTTATATACCGCCTATCAAGGTTATCTAAGCGGTTTTTTTACAATCAGGTACTCAAGCATTTTCCCTATCTGTCCCGGTGGGCTCACAATCTATCTAACGTACCTGCCTAAGTCTACACATCTAACGGGCTAAAAAACTAGTACATAATATTAGAGCTATTACAGTTTGTATCAAATTTTGAAAAGAATTCCCTACCTGATTGGGGATCGGTCCAAGAAGGACCACATATACTCAAATTACACCACTGACAGCCATTACAGCTAGAATGATTCCCTCCCATATTTACAGTATATTTTTCTCGATAGAGTACATTAAGTATCTCCCCTATATTTCTAGATTTTTTATACGCAAAAAGGGGAAACTCAGTAAATATGGGGTGTATTTGGACAATGTGCCAGTCTTTTCTTATAATGGCTGCAAAGTGGATACTGTTAAAAAAGATGCCACACAGACTATCCTATCTGGTTTTTCTTTATTTTGATATTGAAGCAGCAGGTGTATTTGAGCAAATCGAGCTCTTAGGTACACTTTTCTAATAGCTCTGAGGATAGCCTCGAGCTAAAAATCTCTGTTTCAAGATTTTGGTTTGAGCTTTAAAGTCAATCAAAGATGTACATAAACGCTGCAGACACAGGAACTGACTTATAGGATGATTGTATTTCAAGTTGTACGGATGCAAGAGCGGATGCAAGAAATAATGGCGCATCCTGCTCTCCTTGATGAACAAAGCTCGTGGAATGATCTATTGAACACTCATAAAGTACTCATAAGTACATACAGTATACACACATCACAACTGAGCCGATGGTTCTTCTCTCTCTGACACTGTAAGAGTGTAGTGACTGTTCTAAACAAGCAAAGTCTTGCAATACGAGTACATACAGTATACACGCGTCACATCATCACAACTGAGCTGATGGTTCTTCTCTCTGACGCTGCAGGAGTGTAGTGACTTCTACATAAGCGAGGTCTTGCAATACAAGTGCGTATAGTATTTTGTATTAAAGTTTTTGGGTTGTGGAACGAATCATCTGAGTTTCTATTATTTCTTATGGGGAAATTCGCATTGATATATGAGTGTTTTGGATTACAAGCATGTTTTTGGAATGAATTATGCTCGTAAACCAAGGTTTTACTGTATGTAAGAAAAGAGAACGAAAATACCAGTTTGCAGACTACTGTCAGTTCTGCGTCATTGTGAAATCATTATGACAGCATTTTAGAATTTCTTCTTATAGTTTTCTTTGTCTTGAACAGGAAATGTATGAAGTTGCCAAGAAACTTTGCTCATTTTGTGAAGGTCTGGTTCATGATGAGCATCTACAGCATCAAGGCTGGGCAGCCATAATGGCCAACTTGGAAGACTGTACACATTCATATCAAAAGCTTCTTTTCAAATTTGAAAGTGCATATACAAATTACCTGCAAACAATAGAAGATATTAAGCTCAAACTTACAAAGTATGTATCAAATGAGGCTAAAGAAATTGTAGTGCAGTTCCATATTTCTTATTATTAATTTAAGTTTGCAAACTAGTTTTACTTAATTTGGTTTGATTAACAAGTTTATACTGCATTGTACAACATGTGAAACATGACTTTTTATAAAGCATCTAAATAGAAAAGGGGTTGTTTAAAATGTGCAAGGTATTATATGAAAGAAATGTATAAAAAATTTTATGAAAAATGTGTATTTAGTAGCACATACAGTGAGAGTAGCTATTTTAGAACAAAGCACTTTTAGAATGCATCACTCAAGATTCAGTGAAATAGGTGATGGCACAATGGCATGTATACATCTTGGTGCCTGATTTTGCAAAATATGCATGTAAGTGTCACCGCTTACACATGCAAGTGCTGTACTTCTAAAAGCTGTTAGTTTAAGGGGAGTAAATAAAAGAGCCAAGCCTTAGATGTCTTAAATTTTTTGAGGTACCGTATTTTCACGCAAATAACGCGCACCCGTATAAAACGCGCACACGGGTATAGCGCGCAGAAATCACGATGATATGTACAAAAACTTTGGTATACCGCGCTCACGGGTATACCGCGCATGCTGCCCGACGCTCCTTTCGCCCGCCCTGACTTTCCGTGCGCTGTCCCGACTCTCCGTTCACCCCCCCTGACTTCCGTGCACTGTCCCCCCTTGAAGGTCTGTCCCCATCCTGAAAGCCTGATGCCCCCCCCCTCCCGACGTCCGATACATCCCTCCCCCCGAAGGACCGCCGATTCCCCAACAATATCGGGCCAGGAGGGAGCCCAAATCCTCCTGGCCACGGCGACCCTCTAACCCCACCCCGCACTACATTATGGGCAGGAGGGATCCCAGGCCCTCCTGCCCTCGACGCAAACCCCCCTCCCCCCAACGACCGCCCCCCCCAAGAACCTCCGACCGCCCCCCCAGCCGACCCGCGACCCCCCTGGCGACCCCCACGCCCCCCCCCACCCCCCTTCCCCGTACCTTTGGTAGTTGGGCCAGAAGGGAGCCCAAACCCTCCTGGCCACGGCGACCCCCTAACCCCACCCCGCACTACATTACGGGCAGGAGGGATCCCAGGCCCTCCTGCCCTCGACGCAACCCCCCCTCCCCCCCACCGACCGCCCCCCCCCAAGAACCTCCGACCGCCCCCCCAGCCGACCCGCGACCCCCCTGGCGATCCCCACGACCCCCCCACCCCCCTTCCCCGTACCTTTGGTAGTTGGCCGGACAGACGGGAGCCAAACCCGCCTGTCCGGCAGGCAGCCAACGAAGGAATGAGGCCGGATTGGCCCATCCATCCTAAAGCTCCGCCTACTGGTGGGGCCTAAGGCGCGTGGGCCAATCAGAATAGGCCCTGGAGCCTTAGGTCCCACCTGGGGGCGCGGCCTGAGGCACATGGTCGGGTTGGGCCCATGTGCCTCAGGCCGCGCCCCCAGGTGGGACCTAAGGCTCCAGGGCCTATTCTGATTGGCCCACGCGCCTTAGGCCCCACCAGTAGGCGGAGCTTTAGGATGGATGGGCCAATCCGGCCTCATTCCTTCGTTGGCTGCCTGCCGGACAGGCGGGTTTGGCTCCCGTCTGTCCGGCCAACTACCAAAGGTACGGGGAAGGGGGGTGGGGGGGTCGTGGGGGTCGCCAGGGGGGTCGGCTGGGGGGCGGTCGGAGGTTCTTGGGGGGGGCGGTCGTTGGGGGGGAGGGGGGTTTGCGTCGAGGGCAGGAGGGCCTGGGATCCCTCCTGCCCGTAATGTAGTGCGGGGTGGGGTTAGGGGGTCGCCGTGGCCAGGAGGGTTTGGGCTCCCTTCTGGCCCGATATTGTCGGGAAGTCGGCGGTCCTTCGGGGTGGGGGTGCGAGTGGTCCTGCCGGGGGGGGGGGGATGTATCGGACGTCGGGGAGTCGGCCGGGCAAGAGGGCTTGGGCTCCCTCTTGCTCCGATCGTGGATGCGGGTGCGGGTGGGAGCGCGTGCGAGCGGTCGTTCGGGGTGGGGGTGCGAGTGGTCCTGCCGGGGGGGGGGATGTATCGGATGTCGGGGAGTCGGCCGGGCAAGAGGGCTTGGGCTCCCTCTTGCTCCGATCGTGGATGCGGGTGCGGGTGGGAGCGCGTGCGAGTGGTCGTTCGGGGTGGGGGTGCGAGTGGTCCTGCTGGGGGGGTGAGTCGGGCGGGGTGGGAACTATGTTTTAAAACTTTTGTATACCGCGCTCACGCATATAACGCGCGAGGGGTATGCGCGGTAGGTAAAAACGCGTATAACGGGCGCGTTATATGCGTGAAAATACGGTAGTTTTAAATAGCAGTGAGGTGAGTATATTTGTGTCTTCAGTCACTTCTCCAAAGCTTGGGTTCAAACCAACAATTAAGTGATACTTCCCATGTAGCTGGTATAAATATCAACTTTAAAGTAGGCATGTACTGTCATTGCAGAATAAAATATAAGCATACTTTTTGGGCACACCCAGATCATGCCCCTTTCATGTGTATGTGTGCTGCAGGTATACATACACTTGTAAATAAGTGGCAACTTTAGAAAAGTTCTTAAATATAAAGGTTCTTAAATATGAAGGACAATTTTACACACAAGCCCAGTATTTACACATGCAATTTTGTAAATTGCTAAGTAATCCTTCTGAAGCGATGATTTTGATTTATAGTCATAATTCAATGTACTTTATTCTTGAAATACTAAATTGCATACCTTTCCATAGATAAACTTGATGAATCAGCCTCAAAAGTGACTAATGATACTGTTGTTGGGTTTTTTCTGTGTAAATCTTGCTATTGTCGGTTAATAATTTTCATCAGTAATTTTGCAGTGGCCAGTTTCAGTGACTTCAGCTGGTTTTCTAGTCTACAAACATGTCTGCTTTTTAATTGGCCAAAATGAAGTCCAGCAGCTTTGAGCATAGCTTCCTCTGCAATTTCAAGATATCATTGACGGTTTGTCACAGAATATATATTGTTATCTGAGGATAAGCGGGCAGTATATTCACATGTGGGTGATGTCATCCACGGAGCCCAGCTCAGACAGTGCAAAAGTGTACTGTCACTTTAAAAGTCTCAAAACTGCCCATACCGTGCATGCGCCTGTGCCTTCCTGCACAATGTTGGCTCATGGGACCTTCAGTTCTCAGTTTTCTGCAAGAGATACAAGAACTTAACTGAAAACTTGACTTGATCTCTTCATGACTATATACAAACCATTTGTTGTTGAATCCTCAGAAATCAAAAGCTTTACTTTTTACTGTAAAGGATAATCACTTTCTTCTCCCCTGATACTCTCTAGTACTCTAATTCAATCTTCATCATCATTGAAAATTCTCAGTATTACTTTTAATTCAAAATTATCTTTTCAATCACAAATTTCCAGTGTGATACAATGTAGTTATTATAAACTATGTCTAATTCGTTCAATATCATATCTCTTACTTCCATCTGCTATTCATATTCTCATCCATTTCTTGGAAATTAGTACACTTGATTACTGCAATTCTTTATACTATGACATTAGACAAAAGGATTTAAATTACCTTCAATTAGTACAAAATACTAAAGTAAAAATAATTACAGGGTAAAAGAAATTTGACCATGTTGCCCTATTACTGAAATCAGCTCACTGGTTGCCAATCAAACATTGTTTAACATATAAGATCCTGCTTTTAGTTTTGAAAACACTAGTTAATCGATCTCCTTATATTGAAAACTATTTAATCCCATATTCACAATCTCATACACTTCATTATCTGCAGCAGAATCTTCTTACAATTCCTTCTAATAGACATATTACCTATGCATCTATAGAGATCATATTTTTTCAGTTAATGGTCCACAACTCTGGAATGCTTTCCCAATATCATGTTCGAATGGAATCCAATCTTGAACGTTTTAAGTCTTTTAAAAATATTTTAAAAGCATTATTTTAAAAACATTTGGCTAACAAATTAATAAGTTTGATCAGTGTAGGCTTTGTGAGGTTTAATCTGAAATTAGGAGCACATAATCAGTTTTAAACTTTTTCCTTTACTTCCTTTACTATTAATTATGTAGTTCTAATTTCTGATTTTATTAAATTTTTATTTCCCTTTAAAATTTTATTATATGCAAACTGCATAGATGTTTTGCCAATGTGGTATATCAAATAGAAACATGATGGCAGATAAAGGCCAAGTGGTTCATCCAGTCTGCTCATCCGCAATAACCATTATCTCTTCCTCTCTCTAAGATATCCCACGTATCTATCCCACACTTTCTTGAATTCCGATAGTCTTTCTCTCCACCACCTCTTCCGGGAGACTGTTCCATGCATCAACCTCCCTTTATGTAAAAAAATGTTTCCTTAGATTACTCCTGAACCTATCACCTCTTAACTTCATACTATGCCTTCTCATTCCAGAGCTTCCTCCTATGCCCTCTCATGCCATAGCTTCCTTTCAAATGGAAATGTTGAATAAACTTGAAAATTTGGAGATGAAAAACTGTTTTCTTAGAGTTTCTCTAAGCACATCAAACTTTTGCTATTTTTGTTCCTTCCCCTTTGTTTTTTCTTCTTAGTTTAGTCATATTTTTCTGATACATTTCTTTTCGATCAATTTAAAAATTTTATTTTTTGATATTTTTTTGTTTTTGTTTTGGGCCTTCTGGCTTTCTTGAGCCTGTTTTTAGGCCAGGAGCTTTGACTTGATTTCAGTACACCATCTACTTGACCTTCTTTGACCTCACATCAGCCGTTTTTCCTTCCATGTCAAAGGCGCCTAGTGACTTCAATAATTACACTCGATGCTATAGGACCATATCAGGTAAAGATCCACATGTCTGGTGTGTCGAGTGCCTAGGCCCTCAGCATCAGGATATTTCTTTCACACTCTGCTCTACACTGTAGAAAAGGTTTTTTAAAGTCAGGAAATTACAGACTCAGAAGCTGACACTCAACATCGCTCAGCACCAGCATTGATGGCTTCGACCACTTCTTCGTTGATTCCAGCTTCATTGGAGAAGACTCGTAAAAAAGCTAAGAAGCATAAACATCTCTCCCCCTCTAGACAGGCATTGGCATCGTCCCAGGCGTCATCACCATCGACACACTCTAAGCGTTGATGTACCGATGGCAGATCGCCATCATTACAGTTGATATCTCCTCTGAAGCATTCCTCAACATCAAGGTCTGCAAAGCCTTGACACCTAATGCAACCAGCACCTAATGTACCCTTGTCAACATCTGTACCTTCACCATCTCTGCAAGAACAGCTTTGTACACTGTTGCAGAAGGAACTAGCTAGGCTGCTGCAGATGCACTCTGTGCCAATTCCTTCTTCCACACTCCACACTCAACTCAGTCCAACTATTGCCTGAAAATTCCATTGGGGCATCAAGCTTGAACACTACAATATTGAGTATCTGTGTCAGGGCATGCATCATCATCGAGGAAGCACAGTTCATCATCTCACTCTCAATGTTCATCTCACCCATATCAACAATAATCTTAGTGCTCGCCTTGATGCTCTTCAAGATGATGATCTTGACATTCTCATTCTGCAAGATCTGATGTTGAGAAGTATGACTACGACTTGTCTCTCAGCTCTTTCAGCGACTATCAAGATCTTTCAGCAGATGAGTCTTACAGCTTATCCTCAGATCCATCTCCTCCACTGCTACATCAGAGGTCTCCCCTAGAGAGTCTGTCCTTCGCAAAGTTTATCAGCCAAATGTTGCAACTTTGCCAATAAATATGGAGTCTGGAGCAGAGCATTTGACTACAGAAAGTAACCTAAAGACTGCATTAAGGTTCCTCTCCAAAACCATATTTAAGAACTGGGAATCTCTACTTTCAATCCCAGTGGCTCCACACAAACTGGGCACTCTTTACATGATCCAGTCTTGCCCTTACTTTGAAAAAAAACACAATTATAACACTAGTCTCTAGTGGTGAGTCTACCTTGAAAAGTACAGATCTGCCATTTTTAGCTAAATTGGCAGAAAAGATCGTCTTTAATCAAATTTCAGATTTTGCTGATAAACAAAAATCCTTCATCCTAACCAAACGGGTTTCCATCTATACCAGGGGTAGGCAATTCCAGTCCTCGAGAGCCACAGGCAGGTCAGGTTTTCAGGATATCCACAATGAATATGTATGAGATGGATTTGCATGCACTGCCTCCTTGAGATGCAAATCTATCTCATGCATATTTATTGTGGATATCCTAAAAAGCTAAGCTGACCTGCCTGTGGCTCTCGAGGATCGGAATTGCCTACCCCTGGTCTATACCATTC
This sequence comes from Geotrypetes seraphini, assembly GCF_902459505.1. Classification (NCBI taxonomy): domain Eukaryota; kingdom Metazoa; phylum Chordata; class Amphibia; order Gymnophiona; family Dermophiidae; genus Geotrypetes; species Geotrypetes seraphini. The sequence continues at coordinate 120,214,818 of NC_047085.1, forward strand.
CACCGAACACTCCTTATTAGATCTAACAACATCTATTCAGTACAAGTCTGCTATTCTGGTTTCATCAGACTTTTCCGGGGCCTTTGACACAATCAACCATCAACTTCTTAAAAGATTAGTTTCGGTTGGTATTACCAATCAAGTTCTTGAATGGTTCCATTCCTATTTCACTGTGATCTTCAATAACTCCACTTCTAAGACTTATCTAAACAACTATGGCATTCAACAAGGATCTATACTATCCCCTCTACTTTTCAATATCTATCTGGCTCCCCTATTGACGCTGTGCCAATCAATAGGATTCACTGCATATGCGTATGCAGATGATATCCAGATCATCCGATCAATCCCTCTAACAACAATGACATCGACGCCATAAACCTAAAGTTAAATAGCATCAACAATTGGCTAAGTGAAAATATGCTATCCCTTAGTATCTCTAAACCAAACTGCTTTCTCTTCCCATGGAAAGATATTATCCATCTTCCATCTCCTATTTGCATCGATAACACACCAATCGACTCTGTCAGTTTGATTAAGATTCTGGGTGTGATTATCAACAACAAACTGAATTACTAAGCGCAAATTGGGGCAGTGGTTAGTAGCTGTTTCCATAAACTCAGAATGATCAGGTCTTTAGCAAGTACAGTGGTGCCTCGCATAACGGACGCCTCGTACAGCGAACGCTGCGCATAACGAACTTTTTGTCTTGCTCCCTATAACGAACTTCGTTTCACACAACGAAGTCGCCCGAGGGGCCCGGGGGGGGGGGCGGAACTACTCTCGCCGAAGCCGGGAACAGCAGCACCCTCCTGTCTGAATGCAGTGTTCCATCATCTCCCTCCACCTTACCTTAGATGCCGAGTTTTCCGGCTTTCTTTTTCGGCCAGCCACACACTTTCAAAGAGCAGCACATGCGCGCATGCTCTGTTGTTCAATCTTCTCCTCTGACGCAACCGGAAACCGGAAGTTGCAGGAGAAGAGAACATTGATCAACTTCAGCAGCTGCGCGTGCACAGCTTTTTGAAAGCGTACGGCTGGGTGAAAAAGAAAGCTGGCAAACTCTGCATATAAGGTGAGGTGGAGGGAGGGAAATGTAGGGCTGCAGAACGAATTATTTTCTTTTATATGTATTCTTATGGGAAAACAGGGCTGCAGAACGAATTATTTTGTTTTACATGTATTCTTATGGGAAAACGCGTTTCACACAACGAACGTTTCACATAACAAACTTGCTCCTGGAACGGATTAAGTTCGTTGTGTGAGGCACCACTGTATTCTGGAACCACCATCTCTAAACATATTGATTCATTTACTTATTATATCAAAATTTAATTACTGTAACTCCCTAAACAAAAGAATACCACAGAAAGAAATCAGATGTCTTCAGCTTATCCAAAACACTGCTATTAAAGTCATCACTAATTCTAAGAAGTTCGACCACATCACCCCACTTTTAAAGAAAGCCCATTGGCTACCGATCCCACACAGAATCCTTAATAATAAAAGGCTAAGTGCGCATGCGCTTTTCAAAGATCGTGATTCCTGGTGGCGTGAGGTGTGCTTCTGTGTCACACCTCACGGCGCCTGCGCTAGCTGGAGACGCGTGTTCCAGAGACTCCTCCCTCCCGCTGCCGCTGTTCTTCAAAGCGGCCTGCTGAGGTTTGCCAGCCGCTGTAGCGAACCTCGCAGGCCGCTCTCCACCTTCCCGATGCAGAAAAAAAGCAAATCCAGGTAGGACGGAGGCTGCGATCGGCAGTGACTGCTGCTACTCCTCCAGCTGCCTAGCTCCTCTCTGCCGGCCCCGGCCAGCAGCCCCCTCCACCCCGTCCTGATCACGAGGGAGACCGCGCAAAGGGAAATGCAAGGGGAAGGGGAAAGGGAGGGAAGTGTCTCTAGCACCCGTTAATGTAACGGGCTTAAAGAGCTAGTAATATATAAAATTGCCATATTAATATTCAAAACCCACAAAACCAAGGAACCTGCCTTCATTGATAAACTTCTCATTCCACATGATCCACCCAGAGCCTTAAGATCTGCCACTCAACATTTATTCTTCATGCCCCCCTGATCTGGAATTCACTGCCAATTTATATCAAAGAAGAGCAAAAATCAAGATAAATTCAAAGGAGCATTGAAATGTTCTCTTTTTAAAGACGCCTAGGAACACTGACTTTCCCTTTCTGCTTTTTTAAAGTATCCAGTGGTAAAGAAGTCACTCCCCCCTTTCCTATTGTTTCTCCCTTTAATGTTCTCTTTCCTATATTTTATTGTAGTTTTCCCCTCTTCCCTTTTAATTGTGTTGAGCCTCGGTATCTTGTTTGTATATGTCTGTTGTTTTAAATTTTGTACTCCTCTTTTTATCATTGTAAATTGCCTAGAATCTAGAATAAGCATTTAATCAAATTTTAAATAAAACTTGAAAACTTGAATATTAAACTACAATTTTTATTTGACATCTTATTTAAAATGAAGGTGGTGGTGAAGCTCATCTGTGCAGCATGGATGTCCTGGTTCATCTTTATCTGGACGACTAGTTGATTAGAGTACCCTCTCTGTCCGAGGGGCATCAGGTGGTACAGTTGCTGCAACATCTGGGTTGGGTGATAGAAATAGTCATCTCGATTCCACCCAGGATTTGGAGTATCTGGGAGTTCGGTTTCACATAGGTCAGAACAAAGTGTCTGCCCGTGTCCCGTCAGGAGAAGCTACAGCAGGTTATCAGGTACCTTCTGGCGGTCTCTCCAGGTTCTGGGGACCATGGTGGCATCGATTGGTGTGGTTTCTTGGGCCAGAGCCCGCCTGCATCTGCTGCAGGATACCTTGCTTTCACGCTGGAATCCACAATGGGACCCGTTACATGCACACCTGCCCTGGACAACGGTGGTGCACAGCAGTCTAGTGTGATGGTTGCGTCCTCTCTCATTGTCCCAGGGCCTTCTGCTCCAAGTCTTGGACTGGGTGATCTTGTCGACAGATGTGTCTCAAAGGATGGGGAACTGTATGCATGTCTGTCCCTATTCAGGGCTAGTGGGCACCCTCAGAGCGTACGTGGTCGATCAATTGCCTAGAACTGTGGGTGATTCGGCTGGCTCTTCTCCTCTTCGAGAGTTGTCTCTGTCATCAAGCCATCCGTGTGTTCTCGGACAATGCCACGGTGGTGGCTTCCATCAATCGTCAGGGGGGCATGAAGAGTCCCTCTCTGAGTTTGGAGGCTCAGCTGATCGTTTGGTGGGCAGAGAGACTCCTCGTGGTGCTGCCTGCAGCGCACATAGCAGGAGTGGATAACATCCAAGCAGACTTTCTCAGTCGTCAGACGCTGGACCCTGGAGAGTGGTCACTCTCTCAAAGAACCTTATGGTGACGGCGGCCAACAAGAAAGCCGATAGTTTCTTCAGTCATTGGTGAGAGGCTGGAAGTGAAGGCCTGGACGCTCTGGTTCAGCCCTGACCCTGGGAGAGTCTTCTTTACGTCTTCCCTCCGTGACCCATAATGAGCATCTGTAGAAGTGCATGGCGGCCCACGAGGGTCTGGAGATTCTGGTGGCACCCGATTGGCCGAGGCAGCTGTGGTATGCCGACTTGGTTTGGCTCCAGCAGGTTCGGGGGCTCAGGCTCACATAGGGTCACATACTGATTGCGATGCAAGATCTGGACCGCTTTTGTCTTATGGCATGGCAAGCGGATGTCCACAGTGGCGCAGCCTATGTAAAGGCTTGGAGGTGTTACCACATGTGGTGCACCCTGAGGCAGGTGGACCCTTCATTTTCATCAATTCCTCGGATCCTGGAGTTTCTACAAGATGGCCTGAAGAATGGTCTAGCAGTAGCTTCACTCTGGGTACAATTGCTGGGCTTTTGTGTGTGGACCCTCCTTCCCTGAGGGGCTCATTGATAGTCCATCCATATGTAGTTCATTTTCTGTGGGGAGCGTTACAGCTCAGGCCTCCCCTACACCTTCCCTGTCAAACCTGGAACCTTAATCTGGTTCTTCGCTTTCTTGCTCGCCCTGCGTATGTGCCTCTAGAGTAGGTGTCTCTGATGGATCTCATGCTCAAGACAGTCTTCCTGGTGGCTATTACCTCAGCCCGCAGGGTTTTGGAGCTGCAGGTCCTCTCTTGCAGGGTTCCTTTTCTGCAGATTATGGATTCCGCGGTGATGCCGTGTACCTTTCCTTCCTTTCTTCCAAAAATGTTTTCTGATTTCCATGTGAATCAGGAAGTCTGGCTTTCTGCTTTTGCTTCCTCTGGTTCGTGGGAGCAGGACCAGGTGTTAACGGTACTTGGCTGTGCGCAGAAGTTTATTGTATCTGGAGGTCACCAACGAGTTTCATCTCTTGTTTGGGTGCCAGCGGGTCAGATGCCTTTACTTCCACTGTCCCCTTTGGTCAAGGAGGAGAAGACTTTATTACAGTAGTATAAAATTTATAGCTTGAGTAACTTTTGAATTGCTGATGCAGGTTGCACACAAGTTTATTTCAGCTCTATATGCATCCCTTCTCTTTCTTTTTATACCAACTGTAGGGCTGACTCACTGCTTTGATGCAGACTGAGGAAATCTAGCACAGTCTAGAGTGAGATGAGGAGGAGCTGAAGAATATGTAAATTAGACTCTCTACAGACTTTGCAGTAAAGAAGGATAAATACCAATTGGTCAAGATTGATATTCTTGTTTACAAGAAAGAAGATTAGCAGAGGTAAGAACCTAATCTTATATTTCAAGTATTATTAGGAAAGTACTGTACTTAATGTTGTCACTGCTGCAGTTCCTCCAGTCAGTTTAAAGGCTTCAAGGGCTGGGCGTCATTAGAACAGACATTCCTTTATCTTATCAGCCTGAAATACATCATGGCCATTCCTATGCAGCATTTGCTTCCCATTCAGCTATAGTACACATAAAAACTTTATTTACAGTATTATAACAAATTGATATACAGGACTCAAAACTGCTAATATAAACATGAATTTGAATTGAAGTTGAAATTATATTCAACCCACCCCCCTCATGCTCCCTCAGCAAGGATATTAGATATTTATGTCAAAGTATGAGGGTCATTTCATAAATAATGCACACTATATTTTTTTTATTATGTGTTTTTTTTTTTTTTTCCAAATATTTCTTTACAATCCTTCAATATAGTCTCCGACCGGGAAGCTTCATTATTCCATCCAAGACACCGTTTTTGTTCAGTTGCCGAATGGCTCGGGTACCGGCGGAAGAAAGCTCTTCCAGAGATGCAAAACGATGTCCACGCATAGGTTGTTTCAACTTTGGAAAAAGGTCGAAATCTGGTGGGCTCATGTCTGGGCTGTAGGGAGCATGAGGTAACACCTCCCAGCCGTATTCGCGTAGTTTTTCAGTGATGAGTGGAGAGCTCCATCTTCCCTATGACCCAAAAAATTTCGATGAGCTCAATCAAAAGACTGCTGATTTTTGCTTGATCATGAAGGCATCATCATCACAAAGTTCCATGTGGAAGAAGTGTTACAGCAGTGTATTATCGTGATTTTTTGCAAAAAATGTGCAGAAAAATGCACAAAACCCGACCTCAGTTGCTCTTGGCTGGGCCACTCATTCTTCAAGACAACACTCGTCCACACATAGGGAATGGCGTCATTGAAAAACTACGCGAATACGGTGTCTTGGATGGAATAATGAAGCTTCCCTATATTGAAGGATTGTAAAGAAATTGTTGAAAAAAAAATAAAACATGTGAATTTAAAAAATAGTGTGCATTATTTATGAAATGACCCTCGTATTCCATTCTGTTTTCTCATTCAATCCAACTATGATCAAAGTTTGGGCTTGAAAAATCCAGAACTGCTAGCTCAGATTCAACTTGGCATAACATTGGGTCCTGTTCAGTAAAAAACCATATAAGATCATTAAAAGAATTTAGTTATTTTCCAAGCAGTCTCACTGTGGGAGTTGTTTCATTCCAAGTTTGTATTCTGCTTTTGTGTTCAGACGCCCTAAACTTAAATGCTCATGTGGTACATTCTGACTATATTATTTGACATGGGTGTCTAATGACTTAAACTACATGTGTTTGAGTCACGTGTAGTAGATTCCATAATTATATATACCATATATAATCAAATATAAGATGATCCAAATATAAGTCGAGGTACCTTTTCCCCCAAAAAGGAGGGAAAAAGGTTGACTTGAATATAAGCCCAGTTGGAGGGGGGGTGTTTAATATTCATGTGTCCTGCCAGGATCTGCATCCAGCCCCTCTCACTTCCTGCCTTCCAGGCTCTCCACCCTGTCCCCCCTTCCCTCCCTGCCAGACTTTGCACCCTGTCCTACCTCCCTTTACTACAGTATATCCTGTCTCCCCTCTCTCCTGATGTCCTATAAGCCTTCACTGAGCCAGCCGTATGACCTGGATCCTTCCTGTCTCCTGTTCTGGCTGACTGACAATTTTTTTACCTCTCTCCTGCATTCCCCTCCCCCCACGTACCTTTTTGAATCTCTTGTGGTCCAGCTTTCTGCGCTTCTTTCCCGCACTTAACCCCTCCCTGAATGATTGCCTCGAGTTCTCGTGGCCCAGTGGTGTACTGGGCATGAGTGAGCTTTTTGTGCTCCTGCCCGGCCTTGAGCCAGTAACTGAATGCCTGCTGCCAGTTCTCACAAGTCCTGTGAGAACTGGTGGCAGCCATTCAGCGAGCGGATCAGTGCTGGCCAGGAGCGCAAAAAGCTCACTCCTGCCTGGTACACTGCTGGACCACAAGAACTCACAGCAGCCATTCAGAGGGGCTCAGTGCAGGGCAGGAGCACGGAAAACTCGCTCCTGCCCGGTACACCAGTGGACCACCAGGGATACAAAAAAGGGAGGCGGGAGGGAGGTAAAAAAATTGTCAGAGTCAGCCAGGAGAGGGGACAGGAGGGATCCATCGTGTCCCAGCCCACCAGGTCATACGGCAGAGGCATGCAACAAAGTCTGGGAGGGGGTAGGTGGGCGCTGACCCGAATATAAGACAAGAATCCCATTTTTGGGCCCAAAAATCTCATCATAAATTCAAGTATATACGGTAACTTATCAGTTATAGGATTCTTCCATCTTGTACAAGTCTCTGTGTTTATGCAGTATTTACTGCTATGACAAGGTCTGTGTCTATAATAAATAGATTCTGGGGCATTGTCCCTCGCTAATATAGAGTGAATCAGTTTATCATATAAGTTATGGCCATGGGTGAAAGTTATGTGTGATCCATTGAAAAAATAATATGTATTACTAAAACATGCCACTGGCAGAGAATAATATTAACTATCTGAAGTCTCAGGTGGGAATATTGAAGAGGACACACAAATTGAGCCAAATATTCTTATTGTCTATCAATAATAACTGTTTCCTATGTATAAACCATGCTCTTGCATATACTCTGTAGATAACTTGCTTGGGATACCTTCTGGCTTTCAACCATGAAGTCAGCAACTTTGCTTGCTCTATCAAATCCTGTTGTATGTATATATAAAATGCTGATATCCATTTTAGGAGTCACTACATGAAAAAGGGTTATGGAATCATTGTGGATACTGCAATGATATTTTAATTTAGTATGTAGCAGAAGCCAAGAAAGCAAATGTGATGTGTGAAACTATTCAGCAAGTGTTAGAAAACAAATCTGGATATAAAAATGTCTCCTTATTGATCCATGCTGTAGTCACACCACAAATATTATATGCAGTTTTTATACTGTACCTCAAAGGAAATATAGAAGAGTTAGAAATAGTATATAGAGAGAGTCAATAAAGATTACAGGAATAGATTGATTCTCTTAGGAAGAAATACTAATAAGGTAGTATGCCTCAACTTGGAGAAGAAAACAAAGATTTATAGGGGATTATAAGATTGTGTAATATGGAAGAAATTTATAGATTATTTATGCTATCAAATACTATGAAGATCAGGGAGCACTTGGTGAAACTAACATAGCAGATGTAAAACAAGTTCTGGTGCAAAGATATAGAAGTTCTGACTGTAGGTAATATCCCCCTGCTTGAATTTTGTGTTGCATGTTAAGGATGAAATTTTCATTATTGAACTCCTCCTCCATCAGTGGTTGTAATGCCCCCTTCAGTTCTTCTGCAAGCGAGTTGAGAAGGTGATCTGCTCTGATCATTCTTTCTTATTTTGCGGATTTTTATCCAAATCTGGAGGTTTTGCGGTACTTTAGAGTTTCCCAGTGGGCTCATGGCATCTCTGCCTGGGAGAGGATGCAGACTGGGAAAAAAGTCTGCAGCTAGCAGGGCAACCCTCTGGGTACCTATCTGGTCGGCCTGCATTAAAACTTGTGGAGCTCAAGGATCTGTTCCTCTGGAAGCTAGCTCACAAACTGATTTATCAGGTGCATGAGCGCAGTCTGTTTGGGCCCATGGCGGTCTGGTCAGGCTTTAGCAGGTGCCAGCTGTGTTTTCCTCTCCCCATTGTTATGTGAATTTATGGGGGTTGAGGTCTCAGTCCAATTGGCAGCTTGTGGACATGAGTTGGCTGACTGAGGTAGTATCTTCTCTGGATACCAGCTTATGAGACAGCTGAAGCAGGCTATCACCAGCACAAACAGTGTGAGTACAGGCTATTGAAGTCTGTGGGAATATCGCAGGTGGGGGTCTGAAAATGCATGTTTGGAACATTTCTGGGGATGGATATAGGGTCCTCCATCTCCAAAAACCCCTTCCCAGAAATTTTTGACCTTTGGTTTGGTTTTCCCAGGCAGTTTTTGGTGCGACCTTGTTGCTGCAGTGGCTATCTTAAATTTCCTGATTTTTGTTAAAAAGCCTCCATCTGCCTCAAAACCCTTCGATTTTACTTAAAATCAATTGGGATGGACTCCTCAAACTGTGATACCCCTATTTCATGCCAGATGTGTGCTGGATGTTTGGCTGAGAAGCATCCGTGTGCCATGGTGGCAAATTAGGGAGGACAAGAGCCTTGAGCTTAGCCTCTTCTGGTACCTCTAGGGCTGGGGGATTGCAGATGGCTTTGTTTGGGAGGAAAAAACTTCCATAGCTACTGGATATTGATTGGGCAAAGCACAGGTGCATGCATACCATGTAGCTTGAGAGGAGACCATGGGAAGCCCTGAAGAGGTCCTCGGGGCCCTCTAGTCAGAACTTTACCCCTGATTTTGTTGGCCTCATGTGGAATGTCTACTTAAGTTACTGGGGTTCCCTGGTTCCTTCTGAGGAAGCACAATGGGGTTTGCCCATTACAAATGCGCACCCCTCAGAACAGGTCCTGGGGCAAGAACCTGAAGACCAGTCAGATAAGGACTGGATAGACTGGGGATCAGATCTCATGTTTTTACTGTCCTGAATTGAATCTTCACTTGTAGGAGATTGGGAGGCCTGGGCAGAGACCATGGGCCAGGGGACAGAAGTAGCCCTTGACCAGGGAGAGGACCTGACAGTATGCCGTCTGTTTACATCGACAGCTGTGCTGGACCATATTACTGAGACACTGCAAGAATTAAAGCTGGATTCTCCACAGAATTCTGCTACACAGTGCTCTGTTATGAGTGCATCCCAGGCTCAGACCACATTTTTTTCCTTCACATCCTGATCTCTCATCCTTAATTATGGAGCATTCGGAGGGCTCCTTAAGGGTTGCTAAAAAAATGGCTCTTGATTTTCAGCATTTATTTTTTTCAGCCAAAGGTGGATTCGCTGGTAGCGCATGTTACAAAGTGTATGAGTACTTTCCTCCCTAGTGAAGGGGGAGTAATTTTGAAGGATGCACAGGATCACAGGGTGGATGTTGTCCTTAAGTGTTGAGATGGTGCTGTCTGGCGTGAACAGCACAGATAGCAGGGTGTGGCAGAGACTTTTTCAGAGTTGGATACTAAGTGTGTGTGTTTTTATATATATATATATATATATATATATAATTTTTTTTTCCCCAGACATGAAAGGAAAAAAGCCTTTAAAAGATAACAAAAGACCAGGAAATTATAGCGAGAGGAAAAAAGGGAATAATAATATATATAATTGTGTAATTTGTTGGTTAAACAGGATTTAGGAAAGATTGTGCACTGACATTTGTAGAAGGTAGGTTGAAAATCCTCACAGACAAATGGTGACAGAACCCACGAGAGAAAAAACGATTTTGGATCTGGTCCTCATAAATGGGGAGGGTATCTCTAATGTTTGAGTGGGTGCTCCCCTTGGAAGTAGTGATCATTAGTGCTGCCCGATTCACAATTTGAATTGATTCACCGATTCACTTTGGGTGAATCAATTTAAAAACAAAAAAAATCGGCCACTGCCACTCTTGCTTTAGAGGGCAAGGGAGGAGGGTCAATCGGAAAGTGCGGATTCCCCCCTGTATTTACCTAATTCCGGCAGCAGAGCAGCCTGCAGAGAGGATCGCCGGTGCTAGTAATCTTTGCAGGTCACCATCGGCCTCCGGAGCAGTTTCCTCTGTCACGATCCTGTCTCTGATGTCAGAGGAGCGGGACTGTGGCAGAGGGAAGACAGCTCTGAAGGCCTATGGAAGGGTTGCCCAAAAGGTCTAGAGATCGCGAAGGCAATGCAAGTCGATCGCGGAGCCCATCCTGAGCTCCATGATAGACTCGCGTTGCCTTTGCTTTCTGCCTGCTTCACGATGACGTAAAGAGGACACAGAAGTGCCGGACCGAGCAGCCTTCCCCACCCGATGTCAATTCTGACTTCGGAGAGGAAGTTCCGGGCCAGCCAATCTTGGCTGGCCCGGAACTTCCTCTCCGTTGTTAGAATTGACATCGGGTGGGGAAGGGTACTCATCCCGGTGCTCCTGCATCCTCTTTATGTCGTTGGGAAGCAGGGAGAGCAGAACTCTGTGGTGTTGACTTGGGGGCCTGTTTCCCAATGGCAGCGGCAGTGGCTTGGGGGAGGGCAGGGAGAAATAAAGACAAAGAAAGAAAGGGCCTTTTTGGACATGTGACCACGGATCAGCTTGGACCTCTGGGTGCTGGAGATTATTCGAGACTGATACAAATTCAAATTCAGTTACTCCCTAGCAGACTACTTTGTGGTTTTGTCGACCAGATGGATGGAAAAGGTGGTCAAATTCTGAACAACAGTACAAAGATTCGTAGACATTTGAGCCATAGACTCATACTCCCACAGAATCTGACTTAGGCATGTATTCAATGTACCTCATAGTGTCCAAGAAAGACTCGTATGACTAGAGACCGATCCTGGATATGAAGTCCATCAGTGCAATCGTGGAAGTACCTCAGTTCCACATGGAGAGACCGTGTGTTCGGTCATTGTGACGGTCACACCAGGGGAATTTCTGGCCTTCTTAGATTTGATGTAGGCTTATCTTCATATTCCCATTTTGCAGAGCACAGAAAGTACTTGGGATTTCATATTCTGGGGAAACATTTCCAGTTTTCTGCACTTCCCTTCAGGCTTGCGATGGCTCTGCACACCTTCACCAAGGTGATGGTAGTGGTGGCAGCCCACCTCAGGAAAGAGGAAATTCGGGTACATACTTACTTAGACGGCTGGCTGATCAGAACCCCATCCAAGATGGAGGGAGAAAAAACGGTGACCCAAGTGGTACAGCTGTTGCAGGACCTGTGTTGGATTGTCAGCTTCCAGAAAAGTCACCTGGAACTAGCACATTGCCTGTTTGATTTTATTTGTTTTATTGAATTATGTATGTAACGATATGTAAACCGTATATAATTTTTTTTAAATAAATAAATATTTGGTAATCTTCAATATGCAAACAGAAGCTTCGAAGTCAGATTTTGGACTTCTTGACAAGACCAGTTCCTACAGCGTGGCACTATCTCCAAGTGCTAAGATACATGAAGCAAATAAAGAGGCTGTCCCTTGGGCGAAGGCTCAGATGTAGCCTCTCCCAGTTGTACTAATGGTCCCCGCAGAGGGATTTGCTGCAGAAGCAGTTAGCCTTGTTGGCAGAAGCCAGGCGGAGCTTGCTTTAGTGGTTCCAGCCAGAGTTGTTGGTGAGGGGCATGCTTCTTTGCATTTCATTTTGGGTAATGTTCACAACAGATACCAGTCTCTACAATTGGGGGGACATTACCTTGGTCACCCAATGCAAGGCCTCTGGACTGGGTTGCAAAGGAAGTGGTCCATAAACCGTCTGGAATTATGAGCCATTCATCTCGCATTACAGACAATGTAGAAAGAGGGCAAAGCGGTCAGGGTTTTTCAGACAATGCCACAGTGGTGGCTTATGTCAATCAACAGGGAGGCACCAGAAGTGCTCCACATTGCCTGGAGGCTAAGTTGTGTTCCATTGGGCAGAATGCCACCTGCAGGCACTCTTAGCTGCACATGTAATGGGAGTAGACAATGTTCAAGCTGACTGTCTCAGCTGGCAGGGGAGTTGTCACTGTCCCAGAAGGTCTTCAACTACCTAGTGTGCCAATGGGGTCAGCCAATGTTCAACCTCAAAGTGTCGATGGAGAACAAGAAAGTAGATCAGTTCTTCAGCCACAGATTCACACCAAGGAGCACCTCTCTTTAGATGCTCTGATTCAGCTATGGCCAGAATGGGGACTACTGTATATATTTCCCCCATGGCCCATGATAGACTGGGCCATTTGAAGAATAGCAAATCATCTGGGGTTGTTAATCATGGTGGAACTGGATTGGCTGCATCAGCCATGATGTGCAGACCTGGTGCGCCTTGAAAAAGGACAGAGGTCTCAAATTGCTGGTGCATACAGATCTCCTGTCTCATGGTCCAGTTCTCATGGAGAGTTCTCAACGCTTTGGTCTTATGACATGGTTTTTGAGCATGCAGCCCTAGCGTGGAAAGGTTATTCGAAGATGGTCATTGCTACCCTTCTTAGAGCAAAGAAGTTGACAATGATTGCAGCCTATGAAGTGGTGTGAAAAGGACAAGGTGGAGCCGTTAAGGATTCCGGTGTCAGTGGTACTGGTGTTTCTGCAGGCCGGACTCGAAAAAGTCCTGGCAGTGGGGTCCTTCAAATTGCAGGAAGCAGGGTTATCCTGTTTTATATCCCAAGTGGAGAAGAGCTCTTTGGCCTTGCATCCTGACATAGCCAGATCTTTGAAAGGGGTGCTCAGGTTATGCTGTCCAGTAAAACAGCTGTTTCCATTGTGGAATCTTAACATTGTCTTGAGGGGGCTCAGTAAGGCACCCTGTGAGCCTTTACCAGGAGGCATCTCTGCTGGATCTGACAGTGAAGACAGTGTTTCTGTTAGTCATTATCTCTGCGTGAAGAGTCTTAGAGATACAGGTGCAATCATGCAGAGAGCCGTTCCTCAAATTTACAGAAGTGGGACTATCCCTTCGCACAGTTCCTTCATTTTTGATGAAGGTAGTATTGGCCTTCCATGTCAGTCAGGTTAGGTTGCCTGCATTCAATTCCAGGGGCTCTAAAAGGAGAGACAAAGTGTTGGAATTGCTGGATATGTGGAGAGTTCTTCTCTGTTATCTCAAAGTGACCAATGGTTTTTGTCTTTCAGATCATCTTTTTATTCTCATCAGTGTTGCTAGACTGGATAAGCCAGCATCTAAAGTGAACATTTCCAGATGGTTTCATATGGGAAATATTGTCAGTGTACAATAACCACTGATTTCCTTGAAAGCACACTCCACTAGAGGTGTGGCTTCTTTGTGGGTGGAAACTCAGGCAATTCCACCTGAAGAGATTTGTTGGGTAGAAATGTGGTTCTCTCTCCGTACCTTTACAAAGTGAATGTGGCAGTACAATATGATACCACTTTTGGGTCCTCGGTTTTAAGGAAAGGCTCTTCTATCCCACCCTAGACTCAGGAGACTGCTTTGGTACATCACCTACAGCCAGGATTCCTATACACTTTATACCATAAGGGAAAATTAGGTTCTTACCTCAGTAATCTTTTTCTGGTATAAGGTTATAGGAATTCTGACGCCCCCACCCTGTTAGTCTGCAATTCGCCTGCTTCTTGTCTTAGAAAGATATGTGTATCCAGAGCTGGAGATTTGCTTCTGTCAGTCAGATAAAGAAAAGTGGTAAGTGAGACTCCACGAGCTCTATAAGTTTTAGTGCTGGTTGTAATTTGATAGGAGGGTTGTTCGTTCCACCTGGGTTTAAGTAATGTGTTAATTAACTTGGTTAAATTTTTTCTTACAGAGCAGAACAGAAATGTATTATCAGGGAGGTTCCTTCTTATTTCTTATATTATAGTAGTGATCAATTACATTGGTACAAACTGAAGGGGACACTACAGCCACTGGTAAAGTAGGCAGAGTTGGAGAATGTAAATTTCATCCTTCTGTGACAATTTGTGAGCAGGGGGGATATTTTCTACAGTCAGGACTCCTTTACCCTTATACTTGAAAGAAGGTAAGAACCTAATCTTCCCTTATTGCCAGAAAATGTGATTAAAGTTAGTAGTATAGCTGAAATCTAAAGGTTTGTAGAAGTTACTGGAGACAAATCCATACATTTGTAGCCAGATAGTCTTGAGTGTCCCTACCACTTACTTCTGAGAAGAAGCAATATAGAACGCCTTTTCTGTCTGCTAGGTACTCCTAGGTGACCTGAACTGGCTCGATGGACCATTGGTTGGACCTAGCATGAATTTTCCATTGTTCTTATGCTTGGTCTTAAGTCTAACATTGCACCCAAACTTCGTGCTTCATCTTTTAAAGAAAGGAAATCTCCAGCCAATAAAGGTGAGAGAGCTACATTATCTAGTGGTTTCTATTTTCTATAAAGTATTCTAATAATAGGAAAGTTTAACATCAGCTTATTTATAGTCATCCACTTTTGAATCTTCTCTAAATATAAAAATAATGAGCTTGAAGCGTCTGTGGTGATTAACCCCAAAGAAACTCGAAGGTGAATGTTCATATATAACAGTGTTCATCAATGCAAAGCCCAGGGACTAGTAGCGGCCCCTGAAGACCTTTGGGGTGGATCTCATTCTTACATTCCCCCCCCCCGCCGTTACTTTCTGCTTCTCTACGCAAGCTCATGACAGAAAGAGGAAAGTAGAAGTGGGGAAGAGCACATGCTTGAAGAGCAAGGCATTTCTCAATAGACAAAGAATATATTTCAAGATGCCCGCCTCCTTGAAGATTACATTACATTAGGGATTTCTATTCCGCCATTACCTTGCAGTTCAAGGCGGATTACAAAAGAATTATCCAAGATGTATTACAACAAGAACTTACAAAAAAATAAATAAATAAATAAAAAATTGTCATTTTCAAAAAGAGTGAGAAATGGGTAAGGTTATTTGTTTGGGGTAGTTGGCTTTAGTGAGAGGTGGAGTTTGAGACTTGCGGTATTATTTCTTTTTTCAGAGTTTTCTTGAAGAGTATGGTCTTTATTTCTTTTCTAAAAGTCTTGTAGTCGAGGGATGCCGTCAGTAGATTGGCGATTTGGTTGTCTAGTTTGGCTGCTTGAATGGCCAGGAGGCCATCATATAGTTTTTTCCTTTTGACCTCCTTAATTGGGGGGTATGAGAATGGGGTGTGAGTTTTCCTATGTCTGGTTGTGGTGTTGTGAATGAGGCGGTTATTCAGGTAGTTTGGACTGTCTCCGTATAAAGTCTTAAATAGTAGGCAGTAGAATTTAAATTGTATTCTTGCTGAGATCGGAAGCCAGTGCGATTGGAGATATGTATCTGTAATGTGATCATGTTTCTTTAATGAGTAGATGAATCTTAGTGCTGTGTTTTGGGTAGTTTGTAGTTGTTTTGTTATGGTTGTAGGGCATGGGAGGTAGAGGATATTACAGTAGTCAAGTAGGCCTAGTATTAAGGACTGAACTATGAGCTGGAATTAAGTTTTTCGAAGAATTTCCGAACATGTCTTAAGTTTCTCATGACTAAGAATGACTTTTGTATTGTTTTATTGATTTGCGGTTGCAAATTCCTAGCAGTTTTAGGGTGGTTTGTATGGGGTAGTTGATTGCATTGATTTCAATGTTGGTTATGGTTGGTATTTTGTTGTTTTCTAGGAGGATGAATTTCATTTTATCTGGGTTCAATTTCAGTTTGTGATCTTTCATCCAGGTTGCTATTGATTTTAGTGTTTGGTATATTGTGTTCGTCATGGAGAGTTCAGGTTGATCGAAGGGTATGAGAATGGTTGCGGGTCAGCAGTGTGGTGGCCCTGCATGAAAGAGGTTTTGGTGGTTCTCCTTCAACTCATTTTGATCCAAAGTGGCCCTGAATTAATAAAAACCACTGACAAAATTGTAACCCAAGTTTTCTGATAAAATCAATTAGTGGATTTAATTACAGTCATGTGAAAAAATTAGGACACCCCATGAAATATTCAGTTATTTCTTAAGAAATGTTCACATATCGATGTCAAATCTTTTTTTAATTTAAGTTTCCTTGATTTACTCATGAAACAAAAGATATATTCTCAAAAATATGTATTCTAATGAAGAATAAATTAGGACACCCTACACCCTAATAGCTTGTGTCTGTCAGTATATAAAATTGAACTATTTCTCATAGATTGTTCAGAATATACCTGATAAGAAAAGATAATATCCTGGCAGACAATGGTGACAGTGGAAAGATATGGAGGGTCATTAGAATAATAAGGTCTATGTACTAATGTAAGTGACCCTTGTAGCATGATGTGATGAAAAATATTTTCTTGAGTGGTGAACATCTGGTGGTAGTCTGATTCTGTTACAGGAGAGAATTGGAGGGCATGCTAACCTAGGAGCCATATCTCACTGAAGACAGGTTTCTGTATGCTTATTTACCTTCTTTGTGAAGATCTTCAAGTTTCAAGTTTTATTAAAATTTTGATGTATCACAATATCATTAATTCAAAGCAATATACAATTAAAAACAGGGTCTTAATTATTAACTACAACCAACACACATGAACATGACGTACTGATACATAAGGGAAGTAGGGAGAACTACAAAAAGCACAGTAAAGTAGAAAAGGAGGGTAAGAAATTTTAAAATTATTGATAAAAATGGAATAGAAAATTAAGACCTTTTTTTTAAAAAAAAAAAAATTCAATTTTTCGGAGCCTAGGACAGAGGACATGTGAGTTTAAGCAACGAATGGTATCAAAAGTGACTCCGATGATTAGGTCTCAAAAGCATCCTTGTACAACTAGCGTTTTAACAGTCCATTAAAGGCATCCTTTTACAAAACTGCTATAGCAGTTTCTAGCGTGGGGAGCTGTGCTGAAGGCCCGCGCTGCTCCCAAATCTCATTGAGTTCCTATGAGCGTCGGGAGCAGCGTGGGCCATTCGGCGCGGCTCCCTGCGATAGAAACTGCAATCGCAGTTTCATAAAAGAGGGGGTAAGTAATTATGATCCTCATTGGTCTTTCTTGTACAATAGGGTATTCTCTTTTATTAAAGTATCCATCTATAGACCAACCCATTTTGGAAATCTTCATCTCTGATCCCATTGAACCAAGGAATTTTTCTCTGTCCATTTATAATAGGAAAGAATTTGCAAAGACACCAAGAAAGATTTTTTTTAAATACAAGCAATAAAACAGGGTCCTGTCTCGATTTCAAGTCCACAAAAAGTTTCAGAAACTTGCTGGAAATTGAAGGTTTGGAGAAGGGATTTGAATTTAGGAAAGGATTCTTTAAAAAGTATTTCTTTTGGGAGATCATTCCAAAGTTTAGGGTCTAAAAAAAAATAAAGAAAGCAGTTTGACGATTAGATTTGAAATGAATGAGTTTAGGATTAGGAAGAACTAGGCAGTGAGCTTGGAGCAAACCTGAGGAGTGAGATGGAATATAAGGAATGGTGACAGTGGAAAGATATGGAGGGTCATTAGAATAATAAGGTCTGTGTACTAATGTGAGTATTTTGAAGAGGATGTGAAATCTAACTGAATTTACCTGTAACCCATTCTGAGCTCCCTGGAGAAAATGGGTTAGAAAATGAATTAAATAAATAAATTAGTGCAATCATTTTTATTTAAAAACATTTTTAATCCGTCATTATCCAAGGTGGCTCACAGTATTGCATACATATTTCAGAATTTGCACAACATAAAGATCCCATACAGCAGCAAAAACCATATTATACCATCTCAACCTATAAATTACATCTCAACTGCTCATTTACTACATTACTTCAATCAAGCAGCACAAATCTAATAACCTGCAAAATAAAATGATATTCAGAAAAAAACATTAACTCAAGAAGTAGAATATTAGCTTAAAAAGCTTGAACAAAAAATGGATCTTAGGCAACTTTCTAAATTGCAATAGATTTCTACAAAACCGTAAGGTACCAGACAATGAATTCCACATAAATGGTCCAGCTATAGGGAAACATGAATCATGACAAAAGTGGATAGACATGAACATAATGCTTGGTTTTGAATGGTTACTGTGGATGGGCAGACTAGATGGGCCATTTGGCCTTTATCTGCCATCATGTTTCTATGTTAAACTAACTAAACTAAACCTTAAGCATCTTCTCTATAAGGATAGAGCTCGGCATGATTTACAAAAATTTAAAGAAAGGAAAATATAATAAGAATTAATGATTGTATAGAGAGCAGTGAAATTTTCAATTTTGAAAATAGCCATGTTTTCAGATGTTTTCAAAATAATTGGAAAAAGCCCAAACTGCACAGCTGGATGGGAAAATTATTCCAAAGCTCAGTAATTTTAAAGTAAAGAGATTTCTCTAACTTTCCAATGTAGATAACATCTTTTAATGGGGGGAAAGATAATTTAATCTTTTGGATAGATCTGGTAATATCGGGTCTCACTGAATTCCAAGATAGAGGAATTAAAGGACGAAGGGTGCCGTGTAAGATCTTAAATGTTAGGCAGGCACATTTAAAGTAAACAATGCCTCCAAATATAAAGTCCTAGGACCAATCAACCTCCTGGTAAGATGAAAATAAAGGGAATCCTTTTCAGATAATGACCAAAGAAACTCAAGTGTTCACATCCAACTAGAAGTGGAATATAACCAAATCAGAAAATAAAGCAAACTATCAGATATTGCACCTGGGAAAATATGTAACCCCGGATAGACAACATATGACTTTATAAAGCATAGAATACTTAGCTTTAATCCGGAGCCCAGGGCAACTAATTGCTGAATATGATGATAAATGCAGCTCAGCTTTGCTTTGTGTTGCTTTGCTCGTCAACAGAGTGTCTCTGTTTTGCTCAAATAAGAGCTTCCTCGGGAGTTGGAAAAAAGTTAATGATAGTTGCAGTATAATCTTTGGGCAAACTCTATCAGAAAAGAAGAACCTCGTATTACAGAAAGCACTCAAGCATCAGCAAAATGGAATATCAAATCAATATTGCCCCCAAAACAGTACAGCTGGAAAACTTAAACAGGCTAATGGCTGAATTTAAAGCTCCCCTCAAAAATAAATAAACATTTTTTTAAAAAAACATTTTAGTAAAGATTTTTTGGCAAACATTTTGATAGAAACGCTAAAATTTAAAAATTAAAATTAAAACACGTTTTTAAATCAAAACATTACCCAGGTAATTATGACCCCAGAAATTACAAACTGATTTTAAACAGTTCCATACAGCTCTAAAAGGTCTCCTAACAAAGATTGGTGCATCTATGCCCGCTAATAAAGAATACTTATACAAATTATTAGTCAAAAAATCAGGCAAAAAGTATCAAAAAAAAGGTACTTAGGCCCTTAATGCTACCAAAACCCAAACTGCGGGAGACACCGCTACCTCGCAGTGAAGTGAAAAAGTAATGGCGACTTAAAGACAGCCTTGTCTGAATTTTAAATCCAAGCCGACGCCACGCTAATGTACGACTGACATAAGAAACGTGGAGAATGTGAAACCGTACTAAACAGCTAACAGGCGCCACCTGCTGGGCAAATAGCTAATTCAAAGGAGCTTAACAGGGCTGAAACTGAAAACAGTGAAACCCAGGAGGAATTATTCACTTTGGTTTTGATTAGGGTATTGTCACTAAGTGTGAATTTCAATTCCTGAATTAAGAAAATACCACCATTCCCTGGATTTATCTACTACCCAAGATATATAAGAGGCTTCACAAGCCCCCTGGGCACCTCATTATTTCCTGTAACAACTCCATTTTAGAGCCATTGTCCATATATACTAATTGAGACCTCTAGTAGAATCTAGTGAATCATATATTAAAGATACTAGCCACTTTTTGTTGTGGTTGCAATCTGTTGATTTAACTAACAAAACAGTAGTTATGGTCACTGGACATTGTTTCTTTATACACCTCTCTTCCCCAAGAAGCCTGTTTAAGTATAGCTCAAGAGGCTTTGGACACACATAGTAGATCAAATCAATGTCCTACTGAATTTTTGATGTCCCTGTTGAGGTTAGCTTTAACTGAAAATTTTTTCACAGATGGTCTCCAGCTGTTTTTACAGACTAAAGAGGTTGCCATGGGGGCGACATGTGACCCTTCCATCGCATGCCTTTACATGAAGAACTTTGAATCCTCTTTTTTAACATCATCATGAATGGGATGCTTATATCCTGGGGTGGAAAAGATACAGTGAAGAGCTTGAGCAATTGGAGCTTTTTTATAGCTGGTTAAATTCTCGGACAACATCAGATTCACTATGAACCACTCAACTTAGGGTATTAATTTTTTAGACACTTGGATTTCTGTTAAATCTAATATATTTCATTCTAAAGTATATGTGAAACCTACTGATACCAACAGTTTATTGCAGCATGATAGTTGGCATCCCATTGCTTTAAAGAACAGTTTGCCCCTAGCACAATTTTTAAAGCATCGGAGGATTTGTTTGGAAGTTAGTGAATATAAGGAATCTTCCAGGAGATTAGCTAAGAATCTAAATTGTAGGGGTTACCCATATCATATAGTAAAAAGGTCATATCAAAGAGCCAAATATAATCACAGGGATTGATTGTTGCAACCCTCTGTAACATCCCAAGACCAGTCATCTGAGTTGCAAGACCAATATACACGTGTCCTTCAGTACAACACAGCCTCTCAAGAAGTTACTGACATTATACGTAAGCATTGAGGAATAATACAAAAGTCTCCGTACTTTCAAGATTCAAAAATAAGGGTTGCTTACTCTAGAACACGAAATCTTAGAGAATATCTTAGTCTTAAACCTGACGGTAATCGACTGTAAAGAGTCTATACTGGGCAACACAGTATCTGTAGCCACTGTCAAATCTGCCCATTTACTATAACTGGCACTAGTTTTTTTAAATCCCTCTAATGGAAAAATGTATCAGCTGTGTTATCAAACTACCTGCAGAAGTGATTTTGTGGTCTATATAATTGTTTGCTCATGTTCTATGCTCTATGTGGGCAAAACCACTAGACAGTTTAAGATTCAGATGGCCTAACACAAATCCTGCTTAAATTTGCAAAGCAAGGAAGCTCCTTTAGTTGCACATTGTTTACAATATTAGCACACTTTTGCACAATTGAAATGTCAGATGATCAGAACTGTACAGGAATCAGATAGAGGGAAAAGGTTACTGCAAGTTGAACAAAGGTGGATTCACCGTCTCCATAGTTTATATCTCAAGAGTCTTAACTCTGCAATTAATTGGCAAACTTTATTTTTTATAATAGTTTTCTGAAAAAAATTTTTGATTATAGTTTTTTGCTTTTTTCATACATTTCTGTTATTGTATTTATTCATTTTCATCGTTTTAATTTCCCTCAAATTTTCACAACCTTTTTGGATCTTTACAAAATTAGTTTTGTACTTTTATGACTTTTAGGCTGTTTTTCTTTATATAAGAATTCCACCCTTTTTTAAAATAAATAATAAAATCGGAATTGAGTAATTCCTCCTGGGTTTCACTGTTTTCAGTTTCAGCCTTGTTAAGCTCCTTTGAATTAGCTATTTGCCCAGCAGGTGGCCCCTGTTAGCTGTTTAGTACGGTTTCACATTCTTCACGTGGCGTGGCGTTGGCTTGGATTTAAAATTCAGACGCTGCTGTCTTTAAGTCACCATTACTTTTTCACTTCACTGCGAGGTAGCGGTGTCTCCCGCAGTTTGGGTTTTGGCAAAGTTAAGGGCCTTTTGTTTGATACTTTTTGCCTGATCTTTTTGACTAATAATTTGTATAAGTATTCTTTATTAGCGGGCATAGGTGCACCAATCTTTGTTAGGAGACCTTTTAGAGCTGTATGGAGCTGTTTAAAAGCAGTTCGTAATTTCTTGGGTCATAATTACCTGGGTAATGTGGTTTAAAAATGTGTTGAAAGTTTTAAATTTTTATTTTTAAATTTTAGCATTTCCATCAAAATGTTTGCCAAAAACTCTACTAAAATGTTTTAAAAAAACGTTTTTTGGTTTTGGTTTTTTTTTTGGGGGGTGGGGGTTAAATTCAGCCGTTTAGCCTGTTTAAATTTTCCAGCTGTACTGTTTTGGAGGCGATATTGATTTGATATTCCATTTTACTGATGCTTGTGTGCTTGCTGCACTTCTTCGAGGGAGTAAACAGGCAGGTAGACAAGGGCGACCCGGTCGACATTGCATATCTGGAATTTCAGAAGGCGTTCGATAAGGTTCCACATGAATGACTACTTTGGAAAATTGCAAGCCATGGAATCGAGGGTGAAATCAACTTTCCAAAATCCCAGCTACAACCCTTTCAAACTCTACCGCTCATCAGAGCTGACCTGGACACTGTTCCACTCAGAGCATTCCTTCTTATTCAATGTCAGGATATTCTTCTTCAGCTCTGCCTTCGATTTCAGTAAGACACATGATGGTTCTTCTAGGTCACATGGCTTCTATAGTTCACGTGACTCCTTTTGCCAGACTTCACCTCAGAATTCCTCAGTGGACCCTGGCATCTCAGTGGGCCCAGGCTTTCGACCCACTTTCTCAACACATCAGAGTGACTCCTTCATTGAGACAGTCTCTCCACTGGTGGATGCTTTCTTCCAATCTCTCCAGAGGTTTACCGTTTCAAACACCCCCTCATCAGAAGGTCCTCACGACAGATTCTTCGACCTACACTTGGGGGGCTCATCTCGATGGTCTCCGTACTCAAGGCCATTGGTCCAGCATGGATCGTCAATGTCACATCAATCTGTTGGAACTCAGAGTGATCTTCAATGCTCTCTAAACTTTTCAGCATCTTCACTATCAGGTAGTCCTCATTCGGATAGACAATCAAGTCACCATGTATTGTGTCAACAAGCAGGGAGGAACAGGATCTCTCCCTCTTTGCCAGGAAGCTCTGAAGGTTTGGAATTGGGCAATCCTTCACAACACCTTCCTGAAAGCTGTCTATATTCAAGGAGAGAAAAACTGTCTTGCGGACAAATTGTGTCGTCTTCTACAACCTCACGGATGGACACTCAATTCCTCGCCTCTTCACATTTTTTCTCAGTGGGGAACTCCTCAGATAGATCTCTTCGCGTCTCCCCACAACAACAAACTGCCTCAGTTCTGCTCTAGGATATACTCCCTTCACCGACTGGAGGCAGATGCTTTTCTCCTGGAATGGACGAATCAGTTTCTCTATGCGTTCCCTCCATTATCTCTCATTCTCAAGACACCTGTCAAACTCAAACAGGAACATGCCACCATGATTCTGATAGCTCCTCGGGGGCCCAGGCAACCTTGGTTCTCCCTTCTACTTCAACTCAGCAGCAGGGAGCCACTACTTCTACCAGTTTTTCCCTCTCTGCTTAAAAAGAGTCAAGGGTCTCTCCTTCATCTCAATCTGCAGTCTCTACACCTGACAGCTTGGTACCTCTCAACCTAACTGCCACTCTGGCTTCTCGGAAGCCTACCACTAGACAATGCTACAATCAGAAATGGACTAGATTTTCTGCTTGGTGCACCATTCATCACAAGGAGCCTCAATCTACCTCCTTGTCTTCAGTTTTGGATTACCTTTTCCATTTGTTTCAATCAGGCCTCAAATTCACATCCATTCGAGTCCATCTCAGTGCAATTACTGCTTTTATTCGGCCTATCAAAGGGAAACCTCTTTCTGCTCATCCTGTGGTTTCCAGATTTATGAAAGGTTTTTTCAATGTCAAACCACCTCTCAATGTTGTTCTTGCTCAATTGATGAAGCCTCCCTTTGAACCAATGGCTTCGGCTCATCTCAAATATCTCACTTGGAAAGTGATTTTTCTCATTGCTCTCACGTCTGCTCGCAGGGTCAGTGAGCTACAAGCTTTAGTTACAGACCCACCTTTCACAGTAT
The DNA here is from genome assembly GCF_902459505.1 of Geotrypetes seraphini. Lineage (NCBI taxonomy): Eukaryota > Metazoa > Chordata > Amphibia > Gymnophiona > Dermophiidae > Geotrypetes > Geotrypetes seraphini. The sequence goes on from NC_047085.1 coordinate 120,238,948, forward strand.
TCCATCAGGACAAGGTGGTCCTCTGTACTCATCCTAAATTGTTACCTAAAGTGGTTTCAGAATTTCATCTCAATCAATCCATTGTACTTCCAGTGTTTTTTCCCAAAGCCTCATTCTCATCCTGGAGAAACAGCTCTTCATACTCTAGTCCAGGGATGTCAAAGTCCCTCCTCGAGGGCTGCAATCCAGTTGGGTTTTCATGATTTCCCCAATTCATATGCATGAGATATATTAGCATACCATGAAATCAATGCATACAAATAGATCTCATGCATATTCATTGGGGAAATCCTGAAAACCCGACTGGATTGCAGCCCTCGAGGAGGGACTTTGATACCCCTGCTCTAGACTGTAAGCCTGCTTTGGCTTTTTACTTGCAAAGGACTAAGCCACACAGATCTGCTCCTCAACTTTTTGTCTCCTTTGATCCAAACAAGTTGGGACATCTGATTTCCAAGTGCACCATCTCCAACTGGTTAGCTGCTTGCACCTCTTTCTGCTATGCTCAGGCTGGACTGCATCTACAGAGTCGAGTCACAGCCCATAAAGTCAGAGCCATGGTGGCATCAATAGCTTTCCTTAGATCTACTCCTATTGAGGAAATCTGTACAGCTGCCACTTGGTCCTCGGTTCATACCTTTACCTCTCATTATTGTCTGGATGCTTTTTCCAGACGGGATGACCATTTCGGCCAGGCAGTGTTACAAAATTTATTCTCCTGAATTGCCAACACTCCCACCATCCCATTCTGATTAGCTTGGAGGTCACCCACATGTTGAGAATAGGCTGCCTGCTTGTCCTGGGATAAAGCACATTTACTTACTGTAACAGGTGTTATCCAGGGACAGCAAGCAGCTATTCTCACAACCCACCCACCTCCCCTGGTTGGCTTCTCTGTTAGCTATATGAACTGAGGAGACGCGCGCCCTGTGTCGGGCGGGAAGGCACTTGCGCATGCACGGTGCAGCAGTCACAAATTTTCTAAAGTTCTTCAAGCAAGTCTGCTTGCAAAGCTGTCCGCATCCGGGCTCCATGGATGACATCACCCACATGTTGAGATAGCTACCTGCTGTCCCTGGATAACACCTGTTACGGTAAGTAAATGTGCTTTTTCTTCAAGTCTCATGAGGCTACATACGAGAAACACTTGCTGGAAATTAGCACATTTCTAAATCTTAAACATTATCAATATTTGATAACCTTAGTATTTATCTAGTGTCCCGGTTTTTTGTTTGCAGTCACTTCAGCACCAGGCACAATGTAACAGCCACTTCAATAGATGTCAACACGGCCGATAAACTTTTTACCACTGCTTCAGGGTTTTTCCTTTGAACAGTTGTCTTCCTCTGATTCAGACCAACAATCTTTCCTGTAAATGAACACCTTAAAGGAGCATTTGTGCAGTGATTGAGAAATGAGTAGTTTAGGTGGTGGGTTAATTTTGCTCACCATATGGTCTCTATTAACAGCAGTTCTCTGAGCTTAAATAACCTTTGAAGATGGTGTAGTTTCATAAATACTTGGTGTATTATATGTGGTATCTCCTTTTTCTGGAGCCATATGGTAACCTTATCTTTTCATTCTATTTGCTTTCTTAGCTGCCACTGCATACTGATAAGAAGGTTTCAATGTATCATGAACGATGACATCCAGATCTTTTTCATGGGTGATGACTCCTAATGTTGAATCCTGCATCATGTAGCTATAGTTTGGCTTCTTCTTTCCCTCATGCATCACTTTGCTCAGATTAAGCGTTATCTGTCATTTTGATATCCAGTCTTGCAAGATCCTCTTGAAATTTTTCACAGTCCTCCTATGATTAACACTTTCTCCCTCTTCTACAAAGCCGCGCAGTAACGGCCCCGAAGCCCATAGAGATTTAAAGGGCTTTGGGGTTGTTGCAGTGCGGCAGCTGCTAATGTGGCTTTGTAGAAGAGGGGGTTTTTGTGTCATTAACAAATGTAATTATTCCCATCTCTACATCATTGATTAATATGTTAAAATATGTCCATAATAAGACATTGTTCATTTTTCTTGACTTTAATTTCCTCAGGAGTCATTTATGAGGTACTTTGTTAAATGCTTTTTGAAAATCCTGATAATATTTGGCATACCTTTATCCACATTTTATTCAACCCTTCAAAGAAATGTAGTAGATTGGTGAGGCAAGATATCCCTTGACCAAATCCATGTTGACGTTGTCTTACTAGACCCTGTCTATGTATATGGTCAGTAATTTTGTTTTTTATATAGTCTCTCTCATTTTGCTCAGAACTTGGTGTAAGTCTTAGTATTCTATAACTTCCCAGATCACCTCTGAAATCCTTTAAAAAAATTGGTGTTACATTGGCCACCCTCAAATTTTACGGTATAATGTTGATTTTAAGATAAATTATATGTTACTAACAGGAGTTATGCAAGTTAATTTTTCAGTTCTATCAGTACTCTGGGATGTATACCTTTCAATACAGGTGATTTACTAATCTTTAATATATCAAATTGTCTCATTACATCTTCTAGATGTACAATGATTTGTTTTTAGTTTCTCGAACTCATCAGCATTGAATACCATTTCTGACACTGGTATGTCCACACGTCTTCCTCAGTGATGACTGAAGCAAAATCTCTCCGTTATGGCCTTGTTTTCCCTAAGTGCCCCTTTTAACCCTTGGTCATCTGGTGGTAAAACTCATTCTTTTACTGGATTGTTGTTTCTAATATACCTTAAACAAATTTTTATTATGTTTACTTTTTTTGTCTTCAACACGTTATTCTTTTCAAAGTCTCTCTTTGCCTTCCTTTTCAGTGCTTTGCATTTGACTTGCCTTTTCTTATGCTGTTTCCTATTTATTTTCAGTCAGATCCTTCATCCATTTCTGAAGGATGTTTTGTTAGCTCTAATAGCTGCCTACACCATTTTTTTTATTTTTTTTAATATCCTGACTGTCATTTGGTCTTCCTTCCACATTTTTTTAACATGAAACCTGGTCCAGGTTTCAAGGATGATAACTTTTGAACAACATCTATGCCTGATGTAAATTTTTGATCCTTGCAGCTGTTCTTAGTTTTTTTCACCTTTCTCTTCATGTTCTCATAGTCTCCTTTTTGAAAGGTAAATGCTAATGTATTGGATTTCTATGTGTACTTACTCTACATATTAAAGGAAATCTGATCGTGTTATGATCACTGTTATTAAGTGGCCCCAGCACCATTACCTCCTACACTAAATCATGCGTTTCACTAAGGACTAGGTCTAGAATTTTTTCCCCTCTGTTTGGTTCCTGAACCAGCTTCTCCATAAAGCAGTCCTCAGTTTCAAGTAGGAACTTTACCTCCTAGCATGCCCAATTTGCACAGGAGTACAGACATTGGACTTGCACCGACTGGCAGAGGGTTGCCTTCTACAATGAGTCACATCTTGAGCTCCATCGAGCAGATGGAAGTGTCAGGCGTGAAACCACTGAGGACAAACACCCAGCAATCATTGTTAGATGTACACAAGCTAGTGGTGGCAGTGTTATGGTCTGGGGAATGTTTTCTTTGTATGGTCTGGTTTCCTTGATACCTCTGGAAAGCACTCTCAGCCAATATGGGTATCTCTCCATCCTTGCCAATCAAGTACACCTGTACATGTTGACTTTCTTCCCTTTGGCCGATGGGATCTTTCGACAGGACAATGTGACATGTCATACCAGCAGAATTATATGCAAGTGTTTCACAAAACATGACCAAGACTTCCAGCTACTTTCCTGGCCTCCAGATTCCCCAGACCTTAACCCAATCGAACACTTTTGGGGCCACCTCGACCAACATGTTCGATGACTGGATCTACTACAATGCACCCGTCAGCAACTGTTGGATGCACTGCAGTCTGCATGACTCCAGATACCTCTAGCAACCATCCAGCATTTTATTGAGTTTCTCCCACAGCATCTGGCTGATGTTCATGCTGCTTGAAGTAGTATTCTGGATATTAGCAGTTGGTCATAATAATGTGACTTGAGGGGAGTCACGTGATGTGCTGAGCCGAGTGAGACGTGCTTCACTCGTGCTCCGGGGCCCTGAATCCCTCAGCACCGTTTTGCTCATCTTGGCCAGCCCTAGCCCTGCACTGAACCTTCGAGGAGGTTTATGGACCGTTTTTTACAGACGCCCAGCCCGGTAATGAGCAATAAATCGAGCCGCACGGGAAAAGACAGGGAGATCAGATCGGCGCGACCCGAGCCTAAGATGGCGTCAGGAGACTTGGGTTCCGCGCTTCCCCTGTCGGAGGCCCACATAGCGGCATTGTCGGCTTCAGTGGTGCGGGCGCTGGACTCCCGATTCGACCTTCTCTCCAGCCAGCTTACCTCTCTTGAATCCCTTTTGGGAGAAACGACTCGGCGGACGGGGGACTTGGAGCATCGCGTCTCGGGGGTTGAGGACACGTGCTCCTCCTCGGCGGCGGATCTGGCCTCTCTGCGTACACAGCTCCAGAGACAGGCGGAAAAGATCGAAGATCTTGAAAACCGCTCGAGGAGAGATAACATCTGACTGATTGGTCTACCTGAATCAGTTCCTGACTCTCGCCTCCTTTCCCTCGTGGAGTCTTGGCTTCAGCAGGAATTGCCGCTTCCAGCGGGGGTTGGGCCCTTGAAGCTTGACCGTGCTCACCGCCTGGGCCGGCGTACGGATGATCATGAAAGAGCCCGAGTCACCATCTTCAAAGTCCATAATTCGGCGGTGAAGTCTGAACTTATGCGGTAGTACCGGCAAAAGCGGAATACTCTCTCATATGAGGGTATCCCTGTACGTCTGTTCCAGGACTATTCCCCTGCCTTACAAGAACGTCGACGGCGCTTCTCCCGGGTGTGCTCTGCTCTTTTTGATAAGAAACAGCGGTTCCAGCTACTCTATCCAGCGCAACTGAAGGTTTGGACTCCAGCTGGCTGGCGCCTGTATTCCACGGCGGAGGATGCCCAGGCCTATCTGGATTCCCTACCGGGAGAAGCGGGACCCTCTTCGGCTACCTGAGTCCTGGGGCAGAGTTGGTGTGGGGAGCTGTTCTCCTTTACCTGAGCGGCTTTGTTTTGTTTCACCATTGCTGGCCTTTTGAGCTTTACTATTGCTTGCTTCCTATTTGGGTCTTTAGCCTCCTGGACTCTGCTGCCCATTACATCTCACTCAGAGTTTGGGCTGCTTTGTGGCCTACTCATGATACATTTTATGTTTTACCTACAATTTGTTATTATTGTGGTTGCATATCTGGCTTTGCAGTTTATATTTTCCAGTTTCTGTTCAGGATATTACTGCTTGATGTTTTGGTGGCCTTAGTTGGTTGTAGGTGTACTTAGGAGTTGAATGGATGTTATGCCTATGGGTGGAGCTATTGTCCTGTTTGGTTCTGGGGTTTATCTCCTCTTGGAGGGATGGAGTATGTTAGTGGGGGTTGAGTTCTCATTTGGGGTGTGGACTGGGTGTGTATGGATGGGAGTGGGTGATAGGGGGGAGTATTTGTGTGGTTGAGAGTTGGTGATTGCTCGTTTACATCATCTGTGCCAGTGGGGCTGCTTATACTATCTATGCTTTACTTATATGTTCCTTTAAGGGGTCCTTTGGTGACTCTTTCAGGCCCACTGGCTATTGGGCTATATTACTCCCCGTGTTCCGGGTCATTCTGCTTTCTAGCTTCGCTCCCCTATGACTTCTCCCGGTGTGTGTGCTGTATGGATGGGGTATTTTGCGTGTCTGTGGTGTGTTTGGGATTGAGGGATTTGGGGCCCTGACTACATCTTCTGTGACTCCATCTCTGTTCCACGTATGTGGGACGGGGTTTTCATTCTGGTTGGGTTCTTGGAGGGTTTGTTTCTGGGGGGTGGAGGGGGGTTTGGGGGGGAAGAGGGGGGTTGGGGTGGGTGGATTGGGAGTTGGTGGGGTGGGGGGTCCTCCTTCTATATATTTACTCTTTAAGTTTGATATGTTTCATTATTGGTCTTTTCTGTTCACTACACTTCTTTGGCGATTCCTACTGCTCTGGGGGAGGCTGGGCCCTTGGGATAGTTTTCACCTGCTTTTCCTTTTCTGGCATTGCTTCCTTCCTGCTTTTCAGCTATGAGTACCCCTTTTAGAATTGCCTCTTGGAATGTTGGGGGGATCATGTCGCCTGTCAAGAGATCCAAAATACTTGTTGCTCTACAACGCTACCGGTCTGATATTGCTTGTCTACAGGAAACTAGATTGACTGATATCGAACATCTTAAGTTACGTCGTTCTTGGGTGGGGGAGGTGTTTTTTTCTTTTTCTTCGGGTCGTCATGGGGGCATTGCAGTGCTGGTCCGTAAGTCTTCGCCAAGAGGTGTCCAGGTTCTTGATAAGTCATCTGATGGTCGCTTCTTGGTCTTACTTTGGGTGGTCGCTCCTATCTTTTCCTAGTGGTTTATGGCCCTAATTCTGGAGAATCAGCCTTTTTACAGCGGTTGCTTTACCTTCGTTCTTGCTTTCCTGATGATCCTCTGCTTCTTCTGGGAGATTTTAACTTGGTGATGCACCCCGCTCAGGATAAGTCTGGCTCTTCTGCCTCTTCTTTGGGTTCTAAGAGTCACCTCCTTTCCGACTTCTGTGATTCACTTTCGGTTGTGGACCCGTGGCGTCTTCTCCACCCTGAAGTTCGTGACTATACCCATCTCTCTCGTGCCCATGGTACTTGGTCCCGTCTAGATTATATTTTCTTGTCTACCTCTATGTTTCCTTCTGTTCACTCGGCTGAGCTTGGACCTCTGTCTATCTCGGATCATGCCCCGATTTGGGTTGATGATGTCCTGGATCCTACGTACCTCCGCGTGCTGTCCTGGCGGTTTCCCTTTTATCTTGCTCAGGACGAGGAATTTTGTGCTTTTTTGCAGACCCAATGGGACGATTATTCTACAAATAATGCTCCCCACATGGATGATCCTATCTTGTTTTGGGAGGCTGGGAAGACGGTGATTCGAGGACATATCATTTCATTTCTATGTGCTCGTCATAAGCGTATTAATCAGGGGATCATTACTCTTGAACGGGCTTTACGTTTGGCAAAGCGGTCCTTTTCTCTCCACCCTTCTCCGGAGACTCGAGACTGCTATTTGTCTACTCAGGTGGCCCTGAACTCCCTTCTCCATTCTCGTTCCCAAAAATGCAAAGCCTTTTATCATCATCGTTTCCTTCGTTACGGTAACAAACCCGGCCGCCTTATGGCTCGTTTGGTTAATGCTACGACTGGTAGGAAGCCGATTTTATCTCTGCGTACCCGGGGCGGAGGAGTGGTGTCTCGGACTTCTGAGATCTCTGGGGTCTTATTTGATTTCTTTAGTCGGTTATATGAAGCTCCGGATGACGCTTCTTTGGACATGATATCGGACTATCTTCACTCTTCTGGGTTGCCTCGTTTGTCAGCGGCTGCGATTTCCTCTCTTAATAGTCCGTTTCGGGCGGTTGAATTGGAGTCTGCTATTAAATCGCTCCGCTCTGACCGGGCTCCGGGCCCGGATGGGTTCTCGGGTGACTTCTATTGGCTCCTTTCTCCGACACTTTATGGACCTTTATTGGCATATTTTGATGCAGCTACGGTCCGTGGTTCTTTTCCACGTTTTGCAAATGAGGCCCTTATTACCTTACTCTTGAAGCCTGGTAAGGCTGCTGATTTGCCGGAATCTTATCGCCCCCATTTCATTGATCAATGTGGTCCTTAAACTTTTTGCTCGTATATTGGCTGATCGTCTTGCTCCTCATTTACCGCAGCTTATCCATGAGGATCAGGTAGGTTTTGTTCGGGGCCGACAGTCTGTACATAATGTCCGCAAGGTACTTCTTGCTCTTGCTCAGTGTCAATCTTTCCAGATTCCGACCTTGTTTGTTAGCCTGGATGCTTCTAAGGCGTTTGATAGCATTCACTGGTCCTTCTTGTTTCGTACCTTGGAGTATGTGGGGCTCGGGGGGTTCTTTCTAGATGCTGTGCGTTCCCTCTATTCCAATCCCTTGGCCTCATTGCTTTTAACGGGACTTGTACTGACTCTTTCCCTATTCTTCGTGGTACCCGACAGGGATGCCCTCTCTCCCCTCTTTTGTTCCTTCTTTCTTTGGAACCGTAGTTATGCACTCTTCGGGGGTTCGCGGAGGTCCGAGGTCTCTCGGTTGGTGACTTCGAACTTAAGACTCTGGCGTACGCGGATGATATGTTTTTAATTCTTACCCGACCTGAAGATTCTCTCCCAGCGGCTCTGGATCTCATCTCTGAATTTGGTTTTTATTCAGGGCTGTCTCTCAACTTCGATAAATCCTTGGCCTTATCTTTTCCACCAGATTTACGAACTTCGTGGAGGGGTGTTTTCCCTCTTCGTTGGGCTGATTCTTCTTTGTGGTACTTGGGGGTTAATATTCCGCTAGACTTATCTAGTTTGTACCGGCTGAATGTAACCCCGTTGTTTCAGACGTTACAGAATAGGTTGCACCTTTGGGAGTCTCTTCCTTTCTCACTTTTGGGTCGAGTACACCTGTATAACATGCTTCTGGTCCCCTGTTGGCTTTATGTTTTTCAGGTCCTTCCCCTTTATTTGACGTTTCGTGACGAGCGCCGATTGGAACGACTGGTCCAGAAATTTCTTTGGGCCGGTAAGAGGCCTCGCTTGCCTTATAAGCGGGCGGCGACTCCCTGGTATAGAGGTGGCTTGGGATTATTGAATCTCCGCTATTTGATAGTTGGTTGTGGAATGAGGCATATTAATGATCTCTTTAGGGGTACTTCAGCGTTTACTAACTCGGCTCTGGAACTTTCCTGCTTTTCTTCTACTCATTTTAGTGCCTATCTTCATTCTATTCCTTCTTTTGAACCTGAGTCTCTTTCTATGAAAGTTTTACATCGACCCTTACGGAAGGTTTGGCGTTGGGTCTGTAAATTTCACACTCTTTCTCCTTCTGTCTCTCCCTTCCTTCCTATTCGTTTCAATGGTTCTTTCTTACCTGGAATTGATGGGCCGAGTTTTGCTCAGTGGGAAACAAAGGGCATTCAATATCTATTTCACTTGGTTACTGATGAAGGCGCCCCTAAATCTTTTGCTCAGTTGCGAGCTGAATTTGATCTCCCTCCTACTGACTATTTTGCTTACATGCAAATCCATCATTACATCTCTTCCTTACCTTCTAGCTCCTTGCAGGCCGCCTGTCATGAGACTTTGTCCACGGCCTTTACCCTTGGTTCTCAACAACCGGTCCCTCTCACGTTTCATCAACGCCACTTGAAGGATGAATGCCCTTTGTTTGACCATTCTAAGCTGCGTGATGCATGGTCCAGTGATCTTGCTGTTGATTTGCCTTCTGATATCCTCCTTCAGGCTGTCCGTCGACTGCCTGCTTTTCGTAAATACACTACCTTTTGGGAGCAACATTTTAAATTGATTTTTCGTTTATATATTTCTCCTAAAAGGGCATATTTGGCTCACTTCCGTCCCCACGCAGCCTGCCTTCGTTGTCAGGCTCCGGAAGCCAGCTTAGGCCACATGTTTTGGACTTGTCCTCAGATACAACTTTTTTGGACTGCTATATTTGCTTTTGTGGAGAATCTTTGGCATGTTACTGTTCGCAGTTCCCCTTTGCTTTTATTTGGGACTGTTCCTCACTACTTTCCACGTTCCAAGGGAGTTGCAGCTTTCCTCAAGTGGTCTATCCTGATCGCATTGAAATGCATCCTGCTAAAATGGCTTGAGGCTGAAGCTCCGGACTATTTCCTTTGGAGGAGCCGCATGATCGCTCTTTTGATGTGGGAGCGAAGGGATGTGACTGACTTGTCTTCTCGCCAAGGTCATCTTTTCCAGACCACTTGGGAACCTTTCTGGAATACTTTGACCCCTCTGGCTCGTAGCCGGATACTTAATTGAAGCTTTTGTCTGTACTTACCCTTTTGTGACTCTTTTGTATAGTTTGTTGTTCAGATTCTTTGTTAATTTGTGTTTCAAAGGATGACCCAGGGGTGGGTATGGTGGGGGGGGGGGGGTTTGGTGGGGGTTTGGGGGGGGGGTTCTTTTGGGGAATATTTCAAAATTTTGAGCTGGTTCTGTACTTTGTGTTACTCTGTTGTGTTCTTGATTGCTCAATAAAATATATTTGACCATAATGTGACTTGACCATGTAGAATTCTAGCATAACCAGGTCACTTATGCTCCTAGAGCAAACACTGAAACCAGTCATAAAGTTGGTGTAAAGGCTCATGAATAGACTCCATATATACATTTGTAACATAGTAGTGTGTAAGTTATTCAAATAAGTTTGCCCCTATCTAGAGTTTGCCCTTGTGAATATCCACCCGCAAGTTATGTGGTATTGAAGATATATTCATGTAGGTAAAGAATAGTGTGTGGCTGGATTTTCAGCATTTATGCTCATGCCTTCTTTATAAAATTACCCCCAAAAGTCTACACTATGGCATTTTGAATGTTTTCATGCATTTTCTGGTAGTCACAAAATAATGCTTTTTTGAAGTCACTTGACACTTAGATATGTAGAGTGCATCATGTTCAGCTACTTTGTAGAGATGTCATCACTCTCATAGCAATTCTTATGTGCAAAACATGCAGAAATTGCACCTCCTTGGATGAATCTCTTCATATAGGTGTATGATAAATACAAATATATAAATAGGATAAAAACAAATTAAATATACTTTGTTAGCCAGAAATTTTAATCATTATCTATTCTTTGTAGTTTTGGTTTATTTCACTCATTTTTAAAGTCTAGTTTTGGTTTGGAATTTTTTACACTTTTGATTTTCTTTGCTTTCTTCTACCTTCTTCCCCTCCCTATCCTTTTAAACCAGGGATTTGCAACCCTGTCCTTGGGCCACACTCAGCCAGTCAGATTTTCAAAATACCAATATGCATGAGATAGATTTTCATGCATGGCCTGTCTTATGCATATTTATTTGGACATCTTGAAAACCTGATTGACTGGGTGTGTCCTGAGGACAGGGTTGAAAACCCCTACTTTAAACCCACTCTTCTGTGTGGCAGGAGGTGCCCTGAGTTAGCTGCATTGGGTCCTCCAGACTCTGTTCTGGTAGCTCCTAATTAGCCCAGTTAGCTAATAGCTAATTAGGATTCTTAACGAAATGTTGAGTATTGTTTTTTAAAATCTTTTATCATTTAACATTTTCAGCTTAGGTGCAGCTGTTTCTATTATGGCCAAGATCCCACTATTGGAGTGCTTGACCCGAAGTAGCTACAGAATGTCCTATCCTGAACATGGAGGGACAGAAATTGAAGATACTGAGAATGAGAAGTCACTTGAACCGGTGCTTTATTTGGATGAACCTAAAATGGAGAAATCTTTGTTAGATTCATTTTCCAAATCAGTGGATCATTCAACCGAGGACAGCATATGTGAACATATGAAAGAGAATATGGATTTTGTTCAGAATACTGAAACTTCAGAGGAGCACAATAATAAGGATGTTCCTTCTTTCAACGTTTCTTTATTAGACTGGATCAATGTACAAGACAGACCCAATGATGTGGAATCTTTGGTCAGAAAATGCTTTGATTCTATGAGTCGAGTAAGTAGATGTTTTCTGTTTTGTTTTTTCTTTCTAGCTTTAAATTTTCTCCACATTTAAATCATTTGTATTTTCAATTCAGTGTCAATTCATGCTCTCTTCTAAACAAATACGTTTTCTTGGCTTTTTGAAAAGGTTGTAGTATTAGCACATTTGCACTATTTTCTCATCCTACTTCTTTCACACGTTTCTGGTGTTCATACTTTATTTTGCACACATCACTCTTCTTGGCAAGTCACTAAAATATAACTAAGTGCCAGGAAGCGGCAGAGACAAGGAACTGTATGTATGATGACAAACTGTAGTAGGAAGACAGAACAAAGCACAAAGGGGTAATTCTTTAAAGTACAAGTGGCCACTGAAAAGTTGGGCAGTATGGGTAAGTTGGGCAGTACAAGTGGCCAGCTAACAAAGTTGAGGCAGTCTCCATCGAGGGCTATACACTTAGGCCAGCGATTTTCCACTTTTTTTGTTCCGTGATTTTCCGATGGAAGGAAAAAAGTGGAAAATCATTGGACTAAGTTTATAACCCTCAATGGAGACTGCCCCTACTTTAAACCCCTACTTTAATGATTGAGCTGAGAACTTTTCAGCGGCCCCTTGTAGATGCTAACATTTACACCCCTTTTAATGTGCATAAATAATTTACAGTAATGGCATATATATGTGTAAATGTCCAAAGTGTACCTTCTGTAGGGGTAATTTTTGTAGGTGGTACGCAGGGATGTGAGGCAGTTGTGGGAGGTATTTTTGAGAGTTGGAGCCATTTGTGAAGTAGTGAGGCTGTTACAGCTTTCAGAGCTGGAGCAGATGTGGATGAAGGTAGTTTTTGTAGCTGGCAGCACTTTGTGGGATGGTGGAACAGTTGTGGGATGGGGCAGTTTGTGAGTTGGTAAAACAATTTTGGGGCTGGGACAGTAGAGAGTGAAAAAATAAAAGGAAGAATTCCTTGTATGATTCTTGAAATAGTTTTCAGAGTAAAATTAACAAAAATACTGAAATAAAAGGATAAGGAAATATGAACAAACAGTCCTTAAATGTGCATCTGTGGAGTCTGCATGTATGTGGGTGGGTGTATATTTATATTTATGTTTGTGTGCTGGACATGTGTTGTATCTTTGGAGGAGGAATCTGGGGTTGGGATGACAAGTTTGAGGGGTGACAGTAATTCATACTATAAAGGGGGCAGTTGTAGTTGACAAGTTTTGGAGGTGGGGGAATTTTTGAGGTAGTGGGGTAGTTGCAGGGTTAATTTTTGGTGTTCAGACAGATTGTACAGTGCTGCGTCAGTTGTGGCAGGATAGGTGTTTGGTATGTTATAGTTTGTAGGGGGTTATTTTTGAAGTTGCTTCTAAGTCCTAACTCCAACCCACTTGTAAAGCATCCATATCTGTTTGTCACTCCCTCTATAGTTCCCTACCCTATCTGCCTTGTCATTCTTTCTGTAATTCCCTACTTGAACAGCATGTATAGATTCACCCTTTTTGTCCTGTTTGTCTGTCACAATTAGATTGTAAGCTCTCTCGAGCAAGGACTGTCTCTTGCATGTTAATGTGCAGCACTGTGTACATCTGGTAGCACTATAGAAATGATAAGTAGTAGCAATAGTAGTAGTTTGTAGGGTGGTGGGGCAATTGGTAGACATTTTGGAGCGAGTCATTTTTCAGGAGGTGTTTTTAGAGAGTAAGGCAGTTAGGGGTGGTGTGGCAGTTATAGGGAATATTTTTGGGGTGTGGGACAATATGTGAGGTGTGGCATTTGCAGAGTTCTTTTTTTTGATGAGCAGTTACAAGGAGCAGTTTGCAAATTGGTAGGGCATTTGTAGAGTTTTCAGAGATGTGGCAGTTTGGGGGGCATATGGAAGAGTAGTTTTTGAGCTGTAGGGACAGTTTGGGCGAGAAGATATTTGCAAGGGAGGTGTAGGGGCAATGTGGGGTTTTGGAAGAATAGAGAATTCTATCTTTATACTGCTTAGCCTGTTGTCTAACTACTGTGTTTCATTCTGTCACAATGTGGTGTGCTACAGCTGCAAACAGCTGATCTCCATACTGCTAAGTGATTTCTAACTTCTTTTTTCTGGTCATGGTTTTGATTTCAGATTTCCGCTCTTATGCCATGTTTCCCTAAAAATAAGAGTGTCTTATATTCATTTGGGGCCCAAAAAAAGGCACTAGGTCTTATTTTCAGGGTATGCACATGATCATCTCTCCCTTCCTCTCCTTCACCCCAATTCTTCCTTTTTCCTTTCTTTCCACCACATTTGCAGCATCTTTCCTCCCCTCCCTCCCATCCCCCTGTGCAGTAGAAGTTTGCCCAGCTTCTATCCTTCCCTCCCTCCCATCCCTCGTGCAGCATAACCCTTTCCCAGCTTCTATCCTTCCTTCCCTCCCTCCCATCCCTTGTGCAGCAGAACCCTTGAGCACCCCCCACCCCCACTACACAGCTGAACCCCTGCTGACCCTCCATCCTTCCCTCTCCGCCAACTGCGAGCGAGCCCTACCTTCAACCGAAGCAGCATCGGGCCGCAAGCACTCTAAGCAGGCTGCTTGGCCATGTCTGTTGGGGATTTCACTCTGCCGTGTTACTGATGATGCCCTTCCTAAAGTCTCCAACAACCTGTCTCTGGGCAGATCCAAAGGCCTCTAATCTATCTTCATCCTTCTCAATCTATCCACTGCTTTCGATACTAGACCACCACCTTCTCCTTGATACCCTGTCCTCACTTGGCTTTCAGGGCTCTGTTCTTTCTTGGTTCTGCTCTTATCTCTCACACTGCACTTTTAGTGTATACAGTGATTGATCCTCCTCCACACCTAACCTGCTATCAATAAGAATACCCCAGGGCTCTCTCCTGGGACCCCTTCTGTTATCCATTTATACTCATTACCTTGGCATTCTGATCTCCTCCCTTGGCTTTTAATAGTACCTCTACGCTAACAACTCCCAAATCTGGGAATCCCAGATTTGGGGGATGATCCCACTGTCCAATGATTTTTTTATGAACACGCTCCTTGTTGATTTGATCTCGGAATATCTCTTCAAGAATTGAAGCTGCAGTCTGAGGAGCCTTTCACTGCAGAATGTTCCTTCATGACTGACCACAATCCGCTTCTTTTCCTGATCATCCTGACCTCGTTCATACTTTTACCTGGTTTTACTGAGTGGATGTGGCGGCTCGTACAGTAGAAAGGATTCAATAAAGGTGAAAGAAAGCCAGGAGTTTTTAATAATAATAATAATAATTTTATTCTTATATACCGTCATACCAAAAAAGTTCTAGGCGGTTCACAACAAGGTGAGCTAGTAGTCCATGGGATATAGATAAAATACAAATTAGAATAATAGACTTAAACAGAAAGCATTTACAATATAATGCAGAAAAGAAAACATCAGTTTAAAATTGGGGAAGCATTGTTGACAATTTAAAAAGAGCTGTTAAATGCCGGCCAGACAGGCAATAAAATACCAGCATAGGAAGGCAGAGTGAGCGACCCAAATTTTTCCTGTCGTCTCAGCAATCTGTGTTACAAGAAAAAAAAACCCCACAATTTGAAGTGTCTGTATACAAATGCTTGAAGCCAAAAAAATAAAATAGGAGAGTTAGAGTATATAGCACTGAATGACGAGGTAGATATAATAGACATCTCAGAGACCTGGCAGAAGGAAGACAATCAATGGGACATTGTATTACCTGGGTGCAAATTATATCACAAGGATAGAGTAGATAAAATTGGATGGGGGTTGCGCTATATGTTAAAGAGGGAATTGAATCAAATAAAATAAACATTCTGCATGACATAGATAGCAGTGTGGAATCCATATGGATAGAAATTCCATGTGTGAAGGGAAGGAATATAAAGGTAGGGTTCTACTAATGTCCTCCGGGATAAAATGAGCAGACAGATGAAGAAATGTTTTCAGAGATTAGGAAAGCTGGAGAATTGGGCAACAGTATTATAATGGAGGAGAATAAACAGTAGAGTGCCGCAGGGATCTGTACTGAAACCTATGCTATTTAACTTATTTATAAACAATCTGGAAATTGGAACGACGAGTGAGGTGATTAAATTTGCAGATGACATTAAGCCGTTCAAAGTTGTTAAAATGCATGTGGATTGTGAAACATTGTAGGCAGACCTTAGAAAATTGGAAGACTTGGGCATCCAAGTGGCAAATGAAATTTAATGTGGACAAATGCAAAATGATGCATATTGTGAAGAATAACCCAAATCACAGTTACTGAATGCTAGGGTCCGATAGAGGGTTAGCTCCCAAGAAAAGGATCTGGGTGTCATTGTGGACAATATGATGAAACCTTCCACCCAGTGTGTGGTGGCGGCCAAAAAGCAAACAAGATGCTAAGAATTATTTAAAAAGGGATGGTAAGACTAAAGATATTATAATGACTCTGTATCGTTGCATTCAATTCTGGTCTCCTTATCTCAAGAAAGATATAGTGGCACTAGAAAAGGTTCAAAGAAAAGTGACCAAGATGATAAAGGGGATGAAACTCTATGAGGAAAGACTAAAAAGGTTAGGGCTCTTCAGCTTGGAAAAGAGAAAGCTAAGGGGGAGATATGATTGAAGTCTACAAAATCCTGAGTGGAGTAGAACGGGTACAAGTGGATCAATTTTTCACTCTGTCAAAAATTACAAAGACCAGGGGAAACTACAGAGAAATACTTTTAAAACCAATAAGAGGAAACATCCTCGTCCTCCTCGAGACCGATTCGAACTTCACCGACCTGTCTAAGAACATATCCTCTTGTATAATGAACCTACAATCCTGGGCCCACACTGTGCAAATGAAATTGAATGAGTCCAAAACAAGACTTCTTTGGCTCGGTCCAAAACTAGATCACCTACCCACCTCCATCCCACTACCCTCTGGCTCCTCTCTGCAGCTTGAGTTCTCGAGCAAGGTCTTGGGCATCATCATTGATTCCACATTGTGCTTAAATGACCACCTCCATTCCTTGGTAAAAAAAATGCTTTTTCAGCCTTCACATGCTGAGGAAAGTTAGATCCAGCTTCCATCAAAAACATTTTACCCTCCTTGTCCAATCCATCATCCTCTCCAGATTGGACTATTGCAACTCTATCTACTTAAGCCTAACTAAGAAAAACCTCCACAGACTCCAACGGATTCAGAATGCCGCGGCCAAGCTCATCTTCGCTAAAAGTAAATTTGACCATGTCTCCCCACTCCTGGCCAAGCTCCACTGGCTTCTGATAATCGCCAGGGTCCACTATAAATGTGCCTGTTTAACTTTCAAAATCCTATATGGTATCCTCCCTCCCTTTATCCCTCTTTCTTGGAATTCCTCAAACCCTAATACCACCAGATCCTCCCACAAATTAAAACTATCCTTCCCCTCGCTAAAAGGCATTTCCCACACAGGAAAGCTAGGGACCTCCCTCCACTTCAAAATCACTGAGCTCTGGAACAACCTTACCTCCCCTCTTCGGAACTTGAGCTCTCTCCAAGTTTTCCGCAAACATCTGAAAACCTGGCTTTTCTCAAAAAATGTAAGTCTCCCTCCAACTTAGGAATCAAGGAAACTCTTATATCTTGGCATCCCAAGTCCTGTAAATTTTCTTCACACTTCTACCTCTAACCCTCTGTTGTAATTCCTTCCTATTTCTCCTACTGTAAACCGCGTCAAGCTCTACGAACGTGGAGATGATGCGGTATACAAACCTAAGGATTAGATTAGATTAGATTAGGAAACATTTTTTTCACTCAGAGAATAGTTAAGCTCTGGAACGCATTTCCAGAGGTTGTGGTAAAAGCAGATAACGTAGCTGGTTTTAGGAAAGGTTTGGACAAGTTCCTGGAGGAAAAGTCCATAGTCTATTATTAAGACATGGGGGAAGCCTCTGCTTGCTCTGGATCGTTAGCATGGAATGTTGCTACTCTTTGAGTTTTGGCCAGTTCTAGTGACCTGGATTGGCCACTGTGAGAATGGACTACTGGGCTTGATGGAACATTGGTCTTACCCAGTAAGGCCATTCTAATGTCGCTTTTGGAACCTTGGGGTTGAGGGCAGGCTCTTCTGTCCCTCTCTAGCTATTACAATTGCTTTGGTACGTCATCTAGCATATGGAATCCGGAAGGGATGGAACAGAATGGAAGATTAGGTTTTTACCTTCGATAATCTTCTTTCTGTTAGTCCCTGTAGGATTCCATACAATCCACCTTCTCTGTGTACACTCAGTACACTTTGTGTTCACTCAGTACACTCTGTGTACACTCAGTAGTTTGGAATAGCCTGCTTCTTTCTGCCTCAGTTATTCTCCGTACAGATTTTCCAGCCAGTTGCCAGATCCTGTGGGCAGTTTTCTGTGAGTATGCACATTGCTGAAGGCTCTTTCTTGGGGTGTTCATTGCACACAACAGGTTAGTTCTCTGTTTTTCTCAGTTACCTTTGTGCCTGTTTATTAATTGTTTATGTTTTGCTGGGGATCTTCCCCCATACCCCCTCTTGTCATGGATTTGTTCAGGTATGTTTGTTTATTTTTTATTTAAAACATGTCTCACTCGCTATATCCTTCAATTCTATGCAAGTTACAAAATACATACATAATTTAAAACAACAAACAACCAAATAGACAATAAACAACACTTAAAATAAAGCTCAATATTGACTGTGATCTACTAATACAATATTAATGACAAACCTAAAAATACAGTAATTCTTCCCATCATCACTGCATCTCATCTCATCTCATCTCACCTCTCCTAGATGCCTGAATAATGTCGCTCAAACAATACCGTTTTAAGCAATTTCCTAAAAGTTATCAATGAGATAGCCCTTTTCACTTCCAATGGCAGGGCATTCCAGCGACGATGGTACGCTAATTTTACTTTTTTCAGTGATGGAACTTCTAATTGAAGTTGTTCATCTGAACACGGTGGCCTGCATGGCTGATATGAGATGAGCAAATTACTCAACAGTACCGGCTGTTGTGTCTATCTCAACTTAAAGATCAAGCTCAACACTTTAAACTCAATTTGCTTAGTCACAGGCAGCCAATGAAGCTGAAAAAGTATAGGTATGATGTGTTCAAATTTTGAACCCATAATTAAACATATATGTGTATGGTCTTATGATCTTATACTGGATAAAGATTTGCCTAGGACTGTCTGTGACCCATCCAGTGCAACCACCCCATCTAAGATAGAGCAAGAGAAAGGTCAACCACTGCATGTTGGAAAATTTGGTTCCTGCCAGTGATTACCTTTTTATTAGGAGTCAAGGATACCCATAGTGTGAGGAGTGAGGGATCTTCTGTGTGGAGATGTGGTGGAGTAGTTGAAGTTCCTTCCTCTTAAGTGCAGGTTTCACTGGTGGTGCTGAGTCCTGGTGAAATGTATGGTGTTGTGGATGGGAGAAGGGAGGGAGAGTTCCTTCCTGGTTTTGTCACTGCTCTCAGTCGCTACGCTAAGGAACGTGCCTTTGGCTTGTGCCTTAAATGAGTCCTCTCCGGATGGGATGTTGGGGGATAGAGTGAGTCTCCCATACTGGCCCGACACTGTTCTCCCCAATGCATGTGGACTGAGTTGGGGCAGTTCCCATTGGTAGTGGAGCTGCTGTGGTCGTGATTTAAAAAAAATAGTGCCTCTTCCTATGGGACATCAGGGGGTGGAGCGAGTCTCCCACACTGGCCCGATTCTGTTCTCCCCAGCACCTGTGGTCTGAGTTGGAGCAACTCCCAGTGGTAGTGTAGCTTCCCTAATCGTGATTTAAAAAATGGCACCTTTACGGATGGGTGTGGTGAATCTCCCACGTCGGACCAATGCTGTTTTCCTTGGTTCATGTGGACTGAGCTGAGGCAGCTCCCAGTGGTAGTGGAGCTGCCCTGATCATGATTCAAAAAATGACATCTCTATGGATGGGACATCGGGGGCAGAACGAGTCTCTCACTGTGGCCCAATGTTGTTCTCCCCATCATCTGTGGATTGAGTTGGGGCTTCTCCCAGTGGTAGTGAAGCTGCTCAGATTGTGATTCAAAAAATGGTACCTCTTTTGGATGGGATGTCGGAGGGGAAGAGCGAGTCTTCCATGCTGGCCCAACGCTGTTCTCAGTGCCTGTGGGCTGAGTTGGGATAGTTCCCAGTGGTAGTGGAGCTGCCCTGATCGTGATTTTTTTTAAAAAAGGTTACACTATTGCCTAAACTGACTTTGCTGATAGAGCAGTGTACTGAACTTTTTCCAAGTGGGACAATCTGAGCAATCACTTCTGGTCTCTTCCATTCACTACGGTCACTTCCAATCACATGGGTCCCTGGGGACTCTCCAGTCACTCTAAATAAGGTCTCCTTGCTCTTGGCTATGCTTTGGTCACTCATGGTCAGGCTTACCAGGGATTAGGCAGTGGCCAGCATTCATCTCCCTGAGGGTTGCCTGAGTCCGGATTTGTTGGCTTACCGAAGGTTAGGCCGTAGAGAATGACACGGGGAAAAAATCTGTCCCCGTCACCGCCCCATCACCGGCCCACCATCCTCTGCACCGCCCCGTCACCGCCGTTCCCTTCACCGCCCCGTCATCGTCACCGCCATCCCTTTCACCGCCCCGTCACCGCCACTGCCATCCCATTCACCGCCCCGTCACCGTCCCCGCTGCATCCATATAAGCCTTAGTACTGTAATATTTAGCTTATTCCTTTCTTATAAATCAAAGTTCCTGCTGCTGAACTAGAGAAAGAGATGTTCAGCTGGCAGGGCTTTGTTTATAAATTTTTATCAACACAACTAATATACTATTTTATCCTAAAGCAAAAAATAAATAAATAAATATAATTTTTTTTTCTACCTTTGTTGTCTGGTTTCTGCTTTCCACATCTTCTCATTGAATTCCTTCCATCCACTGTGTGTCTTCTCTCTGCGTCTTCCATTTGCTGTTACTGTGCCTCTCCCTTAACCCCCCCCCCCAATTGGTCTAGCACCCATCTTCTTCCCTCCGCTCCCGCATAGTCTGGCATCTGTCTTCTTCCCACTCTGTCTTCCACATTTCCCTTGGGGGTCTGTTCCTCTCCACCCTCCTTCAATGTCTGTTCTATTCCTTTCCACCACCACCCTTCCCTCCCTCCTTTACCATCTGTTCCTTTCTACTACCCTTCAGCTCCTCTCGCGTGGCCTATCTACCTTCCTTCCTCTTATTTTCATGGCACGTTACAATGTAATTTGTGCAAGCCACTGGAGCCTGCAAGCTCGGTCCCTGTCCCATCCCCACAAACCATCTCGCTTCTGTGCTCCTATTTTCTCCATTTCTAATATCTCCCCTATGTATCTGTTATTGCCCCCCCTGTGTCCATATACCATCCCCACGGCATGTCCCCTTTATGTCTCTGTCCCTATGCCCCATGCACATAATTTTCTCCTCTTTCTGTTACCTTCCTGTGTCCAGATTTCCCCTATCTTCCTCTTCCATACCAGTGTGTCTCTTCTTTTCAACCCCATCTAGCTTTTTTCCCTCTTTCTTCCCCCCCCCCCCTGCTTCTAGCATCTGGCTCACCTGCCAGTCCTTCCCTTTCTTTCCTGCTGTGGGTTTTTCTTTCCGACTTCATCCCCTTGGCCCAGAATCCTTTTCCCTTTCACTCCCTCCTTCCAATTTGAGCCGGGAACACTAGCGATCGCACGGTCCCCGCAGCCACTACCTGCCTGCCCAATCGATCCTAGTGTTTAGCCAGCTCTCTCCCTTCTCCTCACCTTAGTTTATAGGTTTTCTTTTTCGGCGACCTGCACGCTTTCCCAAAGAGCCGCGCACGCGCGGCTGCTCAGTGTTCAATCTTCTGCTCTGCTGCAACTTCCTGTTTCCGGTTGCGTCAGAGCAGAAGATCGAAACTGAGCAGCAGCGGGTGCGCGGCTCTCTGATAGCGTGCGGGTCGCCGAAAGAGAAAATCTACAAACTAAGGTGAGGAGAAGGGAGAGAGCTGGCTAAACACTAGAATCGATTGGGCAGGCGGGTGTGAGCTGCGGGGACAAGACCATTCACCGCCCCGAGGGCGGTGAATGGCCTTGTCCCCATCGCCGCAGCGACTGCTAGTTTTCTTCCCCGTTTTCGGCAGGTGACCCGCGGCTAAAATGCGGTGGCCGCGGGTAAACCGCCACCGTGTCATTCTCTATTAGGCCGTAGCCAACTTGCCACCCCTTGATGGTCACCTGAGAGCTCCTGACATCATGAAACTAAGCAATGGAATAATCTTCCGATAGAATCGAATGGAATCATTGGGAGCCATGAGCTTTTTCTTACTCTTTTTTGAAAAGCTTTAACATGCTATTTTCAATGTTTTTATGATGATATAAATTCTTAACTGCTTGGTATTTGTTGTAAATATTTATCTATAAATGGTTTTATGGATTTATGATTTGTTATTCACCTAGAATCAACAGATGACAGTGCAGACTATAAATCACAAAAACAGAATAGAATACATTTTCTAAATACTTAAAAAAAATAATCCAAAAATAACAGTGAAATCTTTGTTAGGTCTTTGTATAATATTTTACTCCAAAATGTTGTACTCTTGAGAGCACTGAATCTGTTTTGCTGAAATAACTCACCTGTACACAGAGGATGCTGTAATGATTAAAAGCAGGTTATGTTTTTAAAAAAATTATCATCATATTCCTATTCATATTCCTATTCAAAATGGGTACCAGTACATTTAACATCAATTTAAAATACAATTTGCATATTATTCAAGGTCTGTGAGATTTCAGTTTTTAAATTTAAAGAAGCCGTCACAATGTAAGTCTTTTATTATATTTTTCAGTTGGATCCAAGAATCATTCAGCAGTTTTTGACAGAAGGTCGACAAACTGTTGCCAAGCTTGATAATCAGAACATGAAAGCTATCAAGGGACTTGAGGACAGGCTTTATGCACTGGACCAGATGATTGCTAGTTGTAGCAGACTGGTAAATGAACAAAAAGAACTTGCTCAGGTAATTTTATTAACAACATTTAGTGTCTGCTGTCTAACATATCTTAGATATTGCAAGAAATGTTGCTTATGTTGTAAGACATAAAAACAACCACCACAACTATAATGTAACACAGCAGTGAAAGCTGAGAAGGACAGTGTAGCATGTTAGCTTCAAAAGACCTTTATTTTTAATGGTCACACAAGGAAAAACAATCCAAATAAACTTATAGCAAGCCTGACTTGGCCAAGTTTCTGTGAAACCAACTACTTCAGGAGCAGTGATTCATAAAAGCATCAATGGTCATTTAAACCAGTGTTTCTCAACTCGGTCCTGGCGTACCCCCTTGCCAGTCAGATTTTCAGGATATCCACAATGAATATGCATAAACTTGATTTGCATATACTGTCTCCATTATATGCAAATTTCTTCCATACATATTCATTGTGGATATCCTGAAAATCTGACTAGCAAGGGGGTACTCCAGGACCGAGTTGAGAAATACTGATTTAAGCATTCTAAAAGAAGGTTCACAAAGGAATATTTCTTTTCTGAACAATGAGAGATCATTGTTGTATCCATCTTTCCTTCCTTAATGTGGCTGTTGTGTTCTTACAACTTAGCATGATGCCTTCATTTTGATTTTTGAAGTATATTAGTGACCACAAGGGCACTAAACTATATAGATAAAATTTGTTGAGTTGCAATCTGAAATATTCTTAGCATAAAACATTCCTTGCTCACTAGATGTGTGAATTTGTTAGTCACAATAGATTGTGGGTAAACAATGTATCTCCTATATCTGAAATAATCTCTCTTTCTTGACTGTAAATGGTACCTTTACAGATGTATGCTAAAAGACACCAACTTATCTTTCAAATTTTTGACTCTGCTGTATGTAACAGTGTTATTGTTCATATTTTTTCCAAAATCCATAAATCTTTAATAAATCCCCCTGGAAGGTATATGATTTCAGTGATCAGATACATTCTAGAGTCATTGTCTTTGTTTATGGATGTCTTGCATATTCCATCCTATATAAGAGATTTCCTTCTCAAGCACATCAAATTATCCGAGAGTACAATGGTTAGGTCGGACAAAGAGATAGCTGATCAGTTCTTTGCTTCTGATTTGTCACCCATGGTGGAAGATACTGATAATTTCCTGTCCATGATACTTACTGTGACTTTTACAGATAATGATATGACAAGTTTGAATAAACCACTCACTTGAAAAGAAGTTGAAGCAGCAGTAATTCCTTGAATTCCAACAAAGTGGCAGG
Source organism: Geotrypetes seraphini (assembly GCF_902459505.1). Taxonomy (NCBI): domain Eukaryota; kingdom Metazoa; phylum Chordata; class Amphibia; order Gymnophiona; family Dermophiidae; genus Geotrypetes; species Geotrypetes seraphini. The sequence goes on from NC_047085.1 coordinate 120,262,716, forward strand.
CATGGAAGGATACCCAGTGGAATTTCATAAAACTTTCATCAATATTCTGTCTCCTAAATTGTTAGAGCTCTATAAATCTTTGCAAATGCAACCAACAGTGGATTCTAGCTTTGTTGAGGCATTGGTAGTTATATTTCCCAAACTAGACAGGGATCCAACTGAAATTAAGAACTATAGTCTTATATAATTAATACACATAGAATCTGTGCTAAAATTTTGGTGATGAGATTAAATGTTTTGACTTACATTACATATAAGAAATAAATTACATTACATTACATTACATTACATGTGGACCAGATAGGCTTCACCCGAAACAGACTCTCCTACTTCAATACTTCTTTGGAACGACCTTACTACCCCGCTGCGGAACCTGGGCTCCCTCCAATTATTCTGCAAGCAACTGAAAACCTGGCTTTTCACTAAAATGTAATTCTATCCTCCCTTACTCTTCTCTTCTATATATAAGTTCATGTAAACCTTTTTTTTTACCATCTCTTCCTATATTTTAAGTTCTTGTAAACCGTGCTGAGCTCCACATCCGTGGAGATGATGCGGTATATAAACTTAAAGTTTAGTTTAGTTTAATACCAGACTTTTACTGCATACTCTGCACGCAGCAAAGCACTCCACCTCTCCTATGGCTGCTTTCTTCTTGGATGTAGAGAAAGCTTGACTGTGTTGAGTGGTTGTACCTTTTTAAAGTGCTAGATTGATTTGGCTTTGGGGAAGCTTTCACCAGGATAGCATATAAACTGTATGAAGCCCCCACAGCGCAGTTGCGGATCAACTCAGGGTTCTCCGCCAGCTTTACTCTATATTTGAGCACCACTGAAACAAAAAACGAAAGGGTACTACTCTAAGTAGATCAGCAAATCACACACTGTTCTCAATTTTAGATAACCTAACGAACATGAACAAGATCATAAATGGCGACAAGTCCTCTATTCCAACAGCCTCAGAACTAGCTAACTATTTTAAAACAAAGATTCAATCTACATGAGACCAGCTAGACCCACTGCAACAAAAACCACCTATGGAAATACCAGCAGACAGATCTTGGAATGATTTTGGAAAGATTAAATTCAAAGTCACAAAAGGCTTCTCCTAAAATACTCCAAAACAGCGTCGACACATGCACACCTCATCTGATCAAAGCAGTCATCCCAACAACTATAGGAAAAATAACCCAGTGGCTCAACAGTCGTCTATAAACTGGCCTTTTCCCCAAATCAGGAGGAGGAATTATCTTAATGCCCATTCCCAAGAACCCAAAACTCAGCCCCTCTGATGTGACCAATTATCAGCCAATATTTATTCCCCTATTTATCAAAATGATGGAAGGATGTGTCACAGAACAACTCGAATGCTATTTACAACACTTCAATATCCTCCACCCTTCACAATCAGGATTCGGGAAAAATCACAGCACTGAAATGGTGCTCGCAGCACTAGTAACATATGGCAAAGAATTAGTAAGCAAGGGTCACATCACAATCATAATCCAATTTGACCTAAGCAGTGCATTTGATCTAGTAGACTTCGATCAAATGTCCAAGATCTTCAGTTATTTCTGATTTAGTGGGCTAGTCCTCTCTAAGTTTCCAAGTTTATTTATATTTTGATATACTGACCATCTACGTGTATCTGGTTGGTTTACAAAGCTAAAAATATAAAATTTTAAAATAAAAGAATAGTAGGGTAAAAGCAAAATTGAGACAAAGACATTGACACAAATAGAAACAAGAGGAGTTTGGGGTGGGGAAGGTTAATAATCACATCGTAAAAAATAAAAGTAAGGGGAGCTAAGGGAGGGTAAAAAAAACAGCAAGGAAGGGGGGGGGGTCGCTTCTTTAAAGCAGTTCTCATGAAAGTATACTGAAGTTGGAGAAAATATTTTATCTTGTGCTTTGGTATTTGTACTGAAACAAAAAGGTTTTAAGTTTGGTTTTGAATTTATCAAGAGAGTTTCCTGATTCCAAGGCTTCCTAATCACTCAGCTCTATGCTGTACATGAGGATCATGAACTTTCTGACATCTTGCACCCTCCCAGCGGGGTCCCCCAACGATCCCCACTTTCACTATCAGTGTTCAACCTTCTTTTTAACATTTTTATAAACAATATTGCTCCAGGACTGTCGGGTAAGATTTGCCTCTTTGCGGATGATACCAAAATCATGAAGAATAACATGAAGAAAGACCCGCAAAGCTTAAAGAATGGTCTGAAATTTGGCAACTAAATTTAATGCTAAGAAATGCAAAAACCCGAGGGAACGGTACAGTTTAGGGGGTGAAGAAGTTAAGTGCATGATAGAAGAGCAGGACTTGGATGTGATTGTATGTAACGATCTTAAAGTGGCCAAACAGGTTGAAAAGGTGACAGCGAAAGCTAGAAGGATGCTAGGGTGCATAGGGAGAGGTATAGTTAGTAGGAAAAAGGAGGCATTGATGCTCCTGTATAAAGACTCTGGTGAGACCTCATTTAGAATATTGTGTAGAACTCTGGAGGCCGCACATTCATAAAGATATAAAAAGGATGGAGTCGGTCCAGAGGAAGGCTACTAAAATGGTACGTGGTCTTCATCATAAGGCGTATGGGGACAGACTTAAAGATCTCAATCTGTATACTTTGGAGAAAAGGCAGGAGAGGGGAGATATGATAGAGACGTTTGAAAGGGAGCTCTGGAATGAGATGGCATAGGATGAAGTTAAGAGGCGATAGGCTCTGGAGTAATCTAAGAAAATACATTTTTACAGAAAAGGTAGTAGATGCATGGAACAGTCTCCCAGTAGAGGTGGTGGAGACTGTGTCTGATTTCAAGAAAGCCTGGGATTTCTTAGAGAGGAAGAGATAATGGTTATTGCGGATGGGCAGACTGATTGGGCAATTTGGCCTTTATCTGCCATCACATTTCTATGTAATTGTTTGTATTCTTTGAATACTTTTCAATAAAAATTTTGAGGTTAAAAAAAGTGGTGTCCACATTTGACAATTTATCCACTGTTGCTGAAAAAAAAAATCCATTTAAGAAGATAAACAAGTAAACGTTGTCTCCATTCAGATAATAATCAACCATAAATCTTTTAAAGGTAACCTTTTATTGACCCTCTCCAGAATTAGATTGTCGCGAATCTTTCAAGAGTTCAGATTGACTGAAAATTATGGCATCTTTAGAAAATACTATGAAAACTTTGCTTTTTCCAAAGGCATTTAACCAGGGAAAGTATACTGCTATTTTAAAGTGTAGCAAGCCTTTTTGTTGTTGTGATAATGTGTTTTTGTAATATTTTGTCAGTTTATGTGTTATGTGTAGAACAGTGGATAGTATGAGTAATAAATATTTTTAATAAGTGAAATTACTACAGACAGCTTAGTTCTATCTGGCTATAGTAATTCCAAAGGTGTTGAAGCATTAAATTTTGGTACCTCCAATATACAAGAACTATCAGTTGATTGAGATTAGGGATTTATATGTTCTAAGGAGCTCAAAGAAATTCCAACTAGAGACACCACTGATGGTGCAGAGATCCCCAACACCCTCACAAGAAGTAAATGTATATCAATAGGGTCTGCCATAACTAAAGTTAATCTTGGCTTTCTCTTCCCCAAGATGACACTCGGTTCAGTTTAATTCAAATAGAGGAACAAAGCACCAAGAAAACAAAATAAAAAAATTATACTTTCCGGTGCTCCAAGGATTCTCATTCTCTCTACCTTGGAGAGGGTGAACAACCTGTCTATATCTTTCAAATTCTTACTATTTTCTCTTCCTATGATTCATTAAATCCTATCAAATATTGAAATGTTTCTATCAGAGCTCCCCATTTCCCTTCTTTCCTCGAGCTATTACATTTTTAGTGTTTATGTTTCTGGTCCTCATAACATTTTGTAGCCTTTCTCTGGACTGTTTTCAGTTCTTTCAGAATGGACTGTTCTATAGGGGTGGCTGAATGGGTGAGGACCCTGCTAGACAAGGAACCTGCTATCCCATCCCAGCTGTTATTTCATCCTAGACTTGCTGGACTATTCTGATAGGCTGGTAGGAAAATCACTTTCACATATTCATTTTGTTATGCTTTTAGACTGATATTTTTCATAGAGAGGGAAAATGCTTGAGTAGCTGATTGTAAAAACCGCTTAGATAACCTTGGCGGTATATAAAATCCTAATAAACTTTTACCCTTTATGGATATTGGAATAGCAGTGGAAAAGGCTTACACCAAAAGACTTATTAAATGGTTACATTGATGTAATTAATAACTGTGTCTATTTATGACTGTGTATTGTTTTATTCTTCTGTAGGGATTTTTAGCCAATCAGAAGAGAGCTGAAAACTTGAAAGATCCTTCTGTGCTACCTGATTTGTGTTTGAGTCATGCAAATCAATTGATGATCATGTTGGCTAACCACAGAAAACTATTGGATATCAAGCAAAAATGTACTACTGCCAAACAGGAGCTTGCAAATAATTTACAAGTGAGGTTAAAGTAAGTGATCATTTTATTGATTTCAGAGCTAGTGTGATAATACAAATTTTTCTGTAATAAAGTGGTTATTACCCTAATTTGAACTTAATTTTTTTTTCTATCTTGTTGACTGCTTGCTGTTTCAAGAGTCTTAGAAATATAGGTCTGTATATGTGGTTTTCAAATTTTAATCGGGTTTTATGAATTGCATAGCATAAACTTTGCTACACATAGAGGTATTCCTACTTGAAAATCAGTTACTGAGCTAATTATAGTTGGTGACCCCAGGATCCTGCAATTCCATGTCCCTGAGTGAAACAGCATAATTTGCCTCTTGTCTTATAATTTTGTAGCCCTCTGAACAGTGAGGAAACCTAAAGCTCCCCACTGTGTAATTCAGTTTTCTGAGTGAAGCTACCTGCAAGATTCATTTTGTCTCATCCTGGACTACTAACCTGCATGCTGATTGGCTCCCTAAAAGGCTATCAGCATAGCCAGCCAGCAGTTGAATCAGTAGGAGCACAAGCATAGACTAGTTTAAATAGAGAAATAGTGTTCTCTCCAGACCCATTACTATATTGCACTGCCATTTAGTAGTGAACAAAATTTCCTGTGCTTGTAATTTGCACTTATTCCAGCTGATGATTTGATACAGTAAGTTGTGTTACTGTTTATTGCAGAAGTTTACTCTTGATTTTCTTACACTGATCTTACTCCTGAAGCAGTATGAAATATGCTTATTTTCCCATGCTAAAACCATGCATTTAAGGACAGTGAATCTTTGTCTCTTAAGGGCTTGCATAAAGATGCAGTGGGAACTAAAATGTCATTTGAGTGAGTTGTTGCACTTTACTCAAGATCCCTAGTGGCCCAAGTAAGACTTTCTTACTACCCAACCTAAAAAAAATATTCTTTGGTGGTCCACATGAACCATGCTGCGGTAGACACCCTAAGTTCCCCCTGACCCAACAAAAATAGTTTATCCTTAGACAAGCAGGGAGCATAGTCTCACAAATGGGGTGACGTCATTCATGGAACCTGAGCACGCACAGTGAAAAGTGTAGTGTCACTTTAAGTTTTAGCAAGGTTTCTAGACTGCCTTCAGTGCACATGCGCGAGTGTTTTCCCACCCGACGCTAACTCATGAGGTCATCAGTTTTCCTCAGAATGAAGAAGACATATCTCTTGTTTCTTCATCGAGTTGCATTCCCAATTATATTTTTTAAAAACTTTTTCAAGTTCTTCTCTCTATACTTGTCTTTTCAGAAAAGTAGAAACATAAAAATAAAAGATAACTTTGAAGTTTCTTCAAACTTCGTTCGAAGTTCAATGACCTTCACAATCCCATCCTTAATTCCTATGGTGATCATCGATGGATTTTTGGCCTTGTTTCTACTCTACCCAGGTCTATAGATTGCCAGAAGATAAACACTACTGATTAATGTCAAAGTTGTTGTTCTTTTGTTTCTCTCTTTTGACATATAGGTCTGGAGTCAAACTTTCAGTGACTGGGACTTGCCGATACTGGTAGACATCAATACTACCATCTACTTGCATCGGTGGCATATTAGCATTGACTCTGGTTGATGCATGCCATTCTGTACCGATGTTTATTCCATACCTTCATCGGTGACATATTAGCATCGCGTCTATTTGATGCATGCCTCTGACAATTACATAATTATCCATGACATCCTACCTAGGAGCTACAAGATCACCCCCTCTCCAGAAACTTCAAAAGAGGTGGTGGAATAGCCATAATTCTTAAAGACCACTTTAACTTCCAAGTAATTGACTCCATATCAACTGAAGACCTAGAAATTCTCAATTGCAACCTCATGAAACACGACCTGACTGCCAACTTCAACGCCACTCTGTTCTATATCCCGCCCAGCAGAAGAAGTAATGCTAGTGAAGACTTCTCCGAATTCCTCCTAGTAAACACTTCCAAAGACAAACTCAACCTACTACTTGGTGACATTAACCTCCACCTAGAGCAACAAGACACCCACAACTGTCAAATAATTATTCTCCTTCTTAGCATCCCTGGGATTTTCCATGCCCCCATGACCGCCATCCACCAGAAAGGCCACTACCTAGACCTAGAACATAACATAAGAACATAAGCAATGCCTCCGCTGGGTCAGACCTGAGGTCCATCATGCCCAGCAGTCCGCTCACGCGGCGGCCCAACAGGTCCAGGACCTGTGCAGTAAACCTCTATCTATACCCTTCTATCCCCTTTTCCAGCAGGAAATTGTCCAATCCTTTCTTAAACCCAAGTACTGTACTCTGCCCAAAACGTCCTCTGGAAGTGCATTCCAAGTATCCACCACACGTTGGGTAAAGAAGAACTTCCTAGCATTAGTTTTGAATCTGTCCCCTTTCAACTTTTCCGAATGTCCTCTTGTTTTTTTATTTTCTGAAAGTTTGAAGAATCTGTCCTTCTCTACTCTCTCTATGCCCTTCATGATCTTATAAGTCTCTGTCATATCCCCTCTAAGTCTCCTCTTCTCCAGGGAAAAGAGACCCAGTTTCTCCAATCTCTCAGCGTATGAGAGGTTTTCCATCCCTTTTATCAAACGTGTCGCTCTCCTCTGAACCCTCTCGAGTAACACCATATCCTTCTTAAGGTACGGCAACCAATATTGGACGCAGTATTCCAGATGCGGCCGCACCATTGCCCGATACAATGGCAGGATAACTTCTACCGTCCTTGTTGTAATACCCTTCTTGATTATGCCTAGCATTCTATTTGCTTTCTTAGCGGCCGCTGCGCACTGTGCCGTCGGCTTCATTGTCATGTCCACCATTACCCCCAAGTCCCTTTCTTGGCTACTCTCATTCAATAATATCCCTCCCATTGTATAGTTGTACCTCGGGTTTCCGCTTCCCACATGCAATACTTTACATTTCTCAACGTTGAACTTCATCTGCCATCTCACCGCCCATTCCCCCAGTTTGTTCAAGTCCCTTTGCAATTCTTCACATTCCTCTTTAGTCCCAGCTCCACTAAATAGTTTTGTATCGTCCGCATCTAAAGACCCTCACTCCTCGCTCATCAGTCTAGCAGATATAATCTGGACAGACACCATCTGGTCAGACTTCCTGAGGGCCAACTTCCAAAATACTATGGAGCAACCCACATCCTCACACATCAACTAAACATAGAAAGGATATCCCAACAACAACCTTCAGCCCCTCCCTTAATCCCACAGAATTCTGGTCCTACTTCAATCTAATATCCAACCCAAACACAGAAATAGATTTCAACACTAACTGGATCACCCTCAGTAATTAGATCCTAGACAAAATCGCTCCACTAAAGAAAGGCAAAAAAAGACATCACTGCGATACATGTGAGTCAAAGTGGTTGAAAGATAATAATAATAATAGCTTTATTTATATCCTGTCATACCTTTTCAGTTCAAGACGGTGTACAACAGTGGTCTCAAACTAACGGCCCGGGGGCCACATGCGGCTCGCTAGGTACTATTTTGAGGCCCTCGGTATGTTTATAATAATCACAAAAGTAAAATAAAACAGTTTCTCAATTATATGTCTCATTAGCTATAAATTACAATATTATTATTAAAACTGAGCCAAAAGGAAAAATTTATAAACTATAAAGAGTTTTGCCTCATGTAAAATTGTCATTTCTTTAATAACTTTTTTTTGAGGTCCTCCAAGTACCTACAAATCCAAAAGGTGGCCCTGCAACGGGTTTGAGTTTGAGACCTCTGGTGTACAACAAGAGGTATATTTGTTTCTGCTAATGTAATGCAGTCACATCTTTGTAAGAATCATTCCTCTTTTGAAATTTCTCTATTTCTCATGCGAAGACTCAAAATGGTCCATGGTGGTGCCAAAAGCCTGTACTTTTGATTCATCATTGGAATCTTTTTAAGTTACCTGGAGGTCTTTACTTTAAAAAAAAAGGACAGATTTTTCTTGGTTGCTGACCTTATGTAGTCTTCTGCTACACAATGGGAGAATCAATTTAAGAATCAGATTTCTCGCTACAATAGAATTAGCAAAAAAAGAAATCCTCAAATATATAAATAATGAAAACACATCAATTAAAAGTGATAATAGTGCTCAGTATAAAAACACCACTTAATACTAGCAACGGTATGTAGTAAGCACGGTATCATTGCACCTACCCTGCCTCCATAATCTAAAAGATCTTATAATTTTTCATAGAATTGATAAGCGATTTTTTTACTTACCTTTGATTAATAGCCAGCTTTGATGTCATGGTAGGTGATATTCACGTTCAATAATTTTTCAGTTGTCCGGTATCCCAACAAAAACCTCAGAATTCCCTCTGTGAAAAATAGTGTCCAAAAATGTGTAAAAACTAGAATAAACATTCAAATTAGTATCAGCAATATAGTTTGCATAGAACTCAATAGTAGTCCACTTGATAACAATCCACTCCTCTTCTTCAACACTGATCATGTTTCGCACAGCTTTATCAAAAAGAAAAACTCAAATCTAGAAAAAAAGGGACGAGCCATATTATCCTTTAATAAATATTATATACATTTGAAAAAATAACAAAAAAGGAGTTTTTTAGCTTCCATATTAAGTGTGAGAAAATTTAGCGACTTATTTGCTTTCTCAGACAAACAGCAGCAGATGAAACAACCACACGTCGTCATGTGTTGAGGCGTAGAAGTTGAAATAGCAGCAATGATGTTTAAAAAGTGCATCACCTATTCACAAAACTTTAATTCACCTATTGTTATCGCAGTGTTAGCCATTCAATTTCTTTGTTAAGTCCCAAAGGAGCTACTGTCTGCCAAGAAAAGATCAAACGTTGTTCCTGGTAAGTTAAAAAAAAGTGAGCGATATCACTGCCCTTGAAAAAGCTAAACTGTTTAATCACACAGAACTTTAAATCACTCAATCTGTGGTGTTGATCTTGCCAGTGCCTTACTAAAGGGGATTCCAATTTATTTGTACGAATTCAGCTAAGATGGTCAGCTATTATTAGTTTCACCGCTCTTTTTGTTTGCCCTATATATATAGTTTATGGCACAGGCAAAAAATACCATAGATCATTTGAGTTGAATTACAATCCGTCTTCCCCCTAAGTTTGAACATTATGTTGACATTGGGGATCATAATCTGTTTCACATTCATTGTAAAAGGACAGTAGCTGCACCCTCCACATTCAAAATGACCACTCTGCTCACAATTAATTTCAGTATGTTTATACTTCAAGCATTCATCAAGGTTTCTACTCCTTTTAAAAGCAAACCGTGGTATTTCTGCAAATTTAGGATGATATTGCAAGATATCCCAATGTTTTCTAATGACCATTTGTAGTTGAGAAGAAATAGGAGAGAAGGGTAAAACGCTTTTTTGGTAAGAACAACCAGTCACGGTCCGCATGAGTAGCCCTTTTGACAGCCTGTTTTAAAACGGGCAGGATAACCTCGATGATGAAAGCGCTGTGCCATTATTCCAGTTTGAGCTTTAAATTCAGATTTAGAGGAGCATAACCGCTTCAGCCGTAGCAGCTGTCCTGTGGGAATGCTGTCCCTTAAGGGTTTTGGATGGTAACTTCTATAGTGTAAAAGGGAATTTTTATCAGTCTCCTTTCTAAAAATGGTTGTTTCAAATGTACCCTGTCTATGCATAAGTTGTAAATCCAAGAAATTGACAGTCGATGCATTCATGGTGGCACTAAACTGTATGTTGGTATTACAGCAGTTTAAATATTGAATGAAGTTATTTAATTCTATCTCTGTGCCTACCCATATAAAAAAGACATCACTTCTCTTTACATGAGTATCCCACAAGTGGAAGCCATTGAAACTCTTCAACAAGTACTGATTTCTTCATCTCAAGTTGGTAATAAGCTTGTTTTCTTTTGACTATGGCTCATTTTGTAATTGAGATAAGAACATAAAGAACATAAGAACATAAGCAGTGCCTCCGCTGGGTCAGACCACAGGTCCATCTTGCCCAGCAGTCCGCTCCCGCGGCGGCCCGAACAGGTCACGGCCTGTCTGAGACACCAGAAGGGGCCCCCTTGCCACCTTGGTTTCCCATTGAGTTTTATCTTCCCATCGAAGTCCTAACCCTCCGGTCTTGCACATGCACTACCTGGTTAGGTTTCTATACTTATTACCTGGTTAGCTTTCTATACCTGTGTTACATCCCAGCACCTCTCTCAGTATCCCACGATCCCTTTATCCCTCAGGAATCCGTCCAATCCCTGTTTGAATCCCTGTACCGTACTCTGCCTGATCACTTCCTCCGGTAGCGCATTCCAAGTGTCCACGACCCTTTGGGTGAAAAAAAACTTCCTTGCATTTGTTTTGAACCTATCTCCCTTCAGTTTCTCCGAATGCCCCCTCGTACTTGTTGTCCCCTTCAGTCTGAAGAATCTGTCCCTATCCACCCTCTCTATGCCCCTCATGATCTTGAAGGTCTCTATCATATCTCCCCTGAGCCTCCTTTTTTCCAGAGAGAATAGTCCCAGCCTATCCAACCTCTCGGCGTATGGGCAGTGTTCCAGCCCTCTTACCAGTTTCGTTGCTCTCCTTTGGACTCTCTCAAGCACTGCCATGTCCTTCTTGAGGTACGGCGACCAATATTGAACGCAGTATTCCAGATGTGGACGCACCATAGCTCTATACAATGGCATGATGACTTCCCGCGTCCTGGTTGTTATGCCCCTCTTTATGATGCCCAGCATCCTGTTGGCTTTTTTCGAGGCTGCTGCGCACTGTGCAGATGGCTTCAGTGATGCATCTACCAGCACACCCAAGTCTCTCTCAAGACTGCTGTCTCCCAATAATGCCCCCCCCAATTTGTATTTGAACAACGGGTTCTTTTTACCTATATGCATGACCTTGCATTTTTCCACGTTAAAGCGCATTTGCCATTTGTTTGCCCAGTCTTCCAGCTTGTCCAGGTCCCTTTGCAGGTCCTCACACTCCTCCCTAGACCTAACTCTGCCGCACAGTTTGGTATCGTCTGCAAATTTTATAACCTCGCACTTTGCCTCTTTTTCCAGGTCATTGATAAATATGTTGAAGAGTAACGGCCCCAGCACCGATCCCTGTGGCACACCGCTCGTGACTCCCCGCCAGTCAGAGTATTGTCCCTTTACTCCGACCCTCTGCAGTCTACCCGACAACCAGTGCTCGATCCATCTGTGCACATCCCCTCCCACCCCGTGGTTCCACAGTTTCCTAAGCAGCCTTTCATGTGGCACCTTGTCGAAAGCCTTTTGAAAATCAAGGTAAATGATGTCTATAGGTTCCCCATTGTCCACCCGACTGCTTATTCCCTCAAAGAAGTACAGAAGGTTCGTTAAGCATGACCTTCCCTTACAGAATCCATGCTGGCTTGTTCTCAGTAGGCCATATCTCTCGATATGCTCGCAAATACCATCCTTGATCATAGCTTCCACCATCTTCCCTATAATTGAAGTCAGGCTCACCGGCCTGTAGTTTCCGGGGTCTCCCCTCGATCCCTTCTTGAAGATAGGTGTGACATTCGCCAATTTCCAGTCCTCTGGTACCTCTCCAGTTTTCAAGGATAGGTTGCAAACATGCTGGATTGTGCCCGCTATTTCTTGTCTTAGTTCTTTCAGAACCCTTGGATGGATCCCGTCTGGGCCCGGCGATTTGCCGCATTTTAACCTGTCTATCTGCTTGAGGACATCCTCCTTACTTACCTCTATGTGTTCTAATTTTTCAGCCTGTTCCCCACTCATGAGCTCCTCTGAGTCCGGTATATTAGATGTGTCTTCTCTCGTGAAAACCGACGAGAAGAACGTGTTCAACCTCTCAGCTACCTCTTTATCCTCCTTGATCACTCCCTTCCTATCCCCATCGTCCAACGGCCCCACCTCCTCTCTCGCTGGTCGCTTCCCCTTTACGTAACTGAAGAATGCCTTGAAGTTTTTCGCCTCCCTGGCCAGCCCCTCTTCATATTTCCCTTTTGCTTTTCTAACCTCTCGGTGGCATTCCTTTTGGCATTTCCTGTGCGCCTGGTGATTTTCCTCCGTTGGGTCCTTTTTCCATCTCCGGAAGGACACTTTCTTGTCGTTTATTGCCCTCTTTACTTCTGTTGAGATCCAAACCGGGTCCTTTGACCGCTTGTTCTTGCCGCCTTTCCTGAAACTTGGGACGTACATTTTTTGTGCTTCCTGCAGGGTGTCCCTGAATAGGGTCCAGGCGCTTCCTACAGTCTCCATCTTAAGGACGTTTTTGAGCTTCCTCCCCACCATTTCCCTCATAGCAGCATAGTTCCCTTTCCTGAAGTTGAGCGCAGTTGTTGCGGTCCTCTTTACTGTGGGTGTCCCATTTTCTAATGTGAATCGGATCGCGTTGTGGTCACTGTTGCCTAGTGGTCCTCCCACTTCTACCCCTCTTGCAGGCCCCCCTAATCCGTTTAAGATGAGGTCAAGAGTAGCACTCCCTCGCGTCGGTTCCTTGACTAGTTGCTCCATGAAGCAGTCCCTCACAGCTTCTACAAATCCTGTTTCCTTAGTGCAGTTGGAGTGACCCGTACTCCAGTCAATCCCCGGGTAGTTGAAGTCCCCCATCACTGTTACACTTCCAGTCCTGCATTCTTGTCTCAGTTCAGCTTCCAAGTCGTGTCCGATTTCCTCCGGCGTACCAGGTGGGCGATAGTACAACCCCAGTTTTATGCCTGTACCCTTGTTTCCCGGCAATTTGACCCATAGCGATTCCAGCCCCTCTGCTTTCTTTGCCATATCCATCCCGACCGAGTAGATAGAGTCCTTTATATATAGTGCTATGCCTCCCCCCTTCTTGTGGGTCCTGTCCCTCCTGTAGAGCTTGTACCCTGGCAGCGCCACATCCCATTGATTCTCCTCTGTCCACCATGTTTCTGTAATTCCAATTATATCCAGTTCCTCCCCCTTGGCTACGGCCTCTAGTTCACCCATCTTGGCCATGAGGCTTCTTGCATTGGCGTATAAGCACCGCAGGTCCCGTCGTTTTTCCTCCACCTCCGTATTTACCTGGGCCGCCTCCCCTTGAATTTCGGGCAGTTCTCCTGTTTCCTGTGCTTCTGCTTTGCCCTTAGCCTTTACTCTCGCAGCTTTCGGTTTCTCCACATTTCCGCCACCCCTCTCCCCAGCTTCTCCTCTGGGTTTTCTAGCCCTACCGGTCTCCTCCTGGGCTATCATCCCTTGAGGCTCTGTTTGATTCCCCTCGCCTTGTGGCACCCCTATATTGCCCTCAGTTTTCGCCCTCGTGCCACCCAGTCCCCTTGTGTCTCTATGCCCCTTAGTCTCTTCCCAGCAAGCTCCCTTTACCTGGTGTTTCCCTCGCTGTCTGATCATAAGATTCACCGGTCTCTCTACTTCCTCCTTGCAGTCAGCCCGTTCAGCATCTGTTCTGGATACTGTTGTCCGAAGCGTCAACATCAGATCAGCTGTCGGCTTTCCCCCTCTCCTCAGTTTAAAGCCCTCTCGATCTCCTTCCTCACATTTGCTGCCAGTAGTCTAGTTCCCGCTGTGCTCAGGTGCAGGCCGTCTCGCCGGTAGAGCTTGCTCTTTCCCCAGAAGGACGTCCAGTTCCTCACAAAGTGGAAGCCCTCCTCCTGGCACCATCTCCTCAACCATGCATTCACAGCCTGGAGGTCTGCCTGCCTCTTTGCATCTGCTCTCGGTACAGGCAGATAAATTGCTTTATGTTTGAGGGTCGCTTTTATGGCCAAATGAAGGGTGTGGCTATGGGGGCGACTGTTGTGCCCTCCATAGCCTGCCTATACATGGCTAAATTTGAAAAGAAATTTGTCTACTCTGCCAGCTTTTATTCTAAAGTATTTACCTGGAGACATTTCATTGATGGAGCCAGCTAGCAGCAATTTGAGCTTGTGGTTTCAGGGGGTGGCTCTCAGCCAGGGCTAGCTTCTTCGGATTTCAGAGTGGATAAGTCTTCCATAGATGCTAGCCTGTTGGGTTTCGGGCTCATTGCGGGGCCTGTTCCATTCAGGTGTAGTGGACACCTGGTCCGCAACGTTGGTTGACCTATAATCTGGAGCTTTGGGAAATTCGGATGATGCCACTAGGTCTCCAGCCCCTTTAGAAAGGCCAGCAGTGCAAGTCTCTTCGATGACACAGCGATGGCATATGTACTTCACGAGGGAGCTCTAGTGCTCTGTCTCGTAGACCAGAAAATTTGGCAGTGTTCCTCTCGGCAGAAGAACAACTTCTATCTTTCTCGGCGACCCATGGGGCCAGAGTCGACAATGTTCTGGCCATCTTCCTCGGCCAGTAGTTCCTGGTCTCAGGAGCATGGTTCCATAGGAACCATTCCATCTGCTCTTACAAGAGCTAGGGTTTGCCCCAGAGGGTCTTGTTGGCTTCGGCAGAGATCTCAAAGGCCAGGCGCCTTTTCGGTCAATTAACAGCGCGGAAGCTAGAGCCCAATGTCTTGGTTTGACCCTGGTGGTGTCATGAGTTCCGGAGCCGGATGTCTTGGTTTGACCCTGGTGGTGTCATGAGTTCCTGTATGATAATCCTTTCATGGCCTCTGGTTGGTCGGGTCTTCTGCCAGAAAACCATGCATTCCAGACTGGTGTCGCTAATGACTTCGGATTGGTATGCGGTTCTCGTAGCAGGACGAGAGGCTCCGGCACTCTTTTCTTCAGTATCTTCTTAGTCAGGTACCGGTGGCATGGAGATCACTCGGTGTTTTGGTCTCTTGAGTGCTCAACCTTGATGAGCTGTTATTTGGATGTAGTTTTCTTGACTCTTTTGTGCTCAAAGTTCTCTCTACTATGGCTTCTTCTGTCAAAGCTTGGTATGCTTTCTCACAGTGGAGCGCTAGGAATCGGGTGGAGCCTAAGAAGACTCTCAGTTAGGTAGTCCTGGCTTTCCTTCTGGAGGTTTTAGACTGAAGTCTGGCAGTGGTCTCCCTGAAAGTTCAGGTTACTGTCCTTGTGTGTTTACAAGCGCACTGAGGTGCTAGTTCGCTTACTGGTCTTTCAGATGTGACCAAGCGTATGATAGGGGCACTTCGTCTGTGTCCTTCCTTGCGTCTTCCTTTCCCTTCATGGAATCTTAGCATCCTTTTACAGGGCCTTGGTGAGGCCCCCTTTGAAAGATGTTTTTTCTGGTCACCGTTGTCTCAGCATGGTGTAGTTTGAAGTTTCTGCTCTTGCGGGGAACCCTTTCTCCTTTTTTCGGATGTGGGTGTTTTTCTCCGTACTGTACCTTCCTTCTTGCCGGAAGTGGTGTTGGCTTTCCAAGTCCGTCAGGAGGTTAGGTTGCTGGCATTTCATCCATCAGGTTTGGAGTGCACAGATCAGATCTTCTGCAGTTTGAATGTCAGGAGAGTCTTGCTCCTTTATTTGGGAAGAACAATTGAGTTCAGGTTGTCTGATCACCTTTTTGTTCTCACTGCTGCGCTTCACCTTGGTAGGCCAGCATCCATGTCCTCGATCATTTGATGGATTAGAATGGTCATTTCCGCGACTTCCATCACCTGTGAAAAGCAGCTGCCGTTCTTGTTTACAGCATTCAACAAGAAGTGTGGCTGCGTCGTAGGGTGCATCTCACGTGATTTATCCTTTGATGAAATTTGTAGAGTGGTTTCTTGGTCCTGTCTTCATACTTTTGCCCGGTTTTTCCAAGTTGTTGTGTCAACAAGTTCTGATGCCATTTTCTGGGACCTCAGGTTTGAGGGCAGGCTCTTCTGTTCCTCCCTAGCTACCGTGGCTTTGGTACGTCACCTAGCATATGGAATCCGGAAGGGGCATAACAGAATGGAAAATTAGGTTTATACCTTCAGTTATCTTCTTTCTGTTAGTCTCTTCAGGATTCCATACGACCCACCCTCTCTGTCTTCAGTCAGTTGTTGGAGTAGCCTGCTCCTTTCTGCCTCAGTCACTCATTACAGGTTTGAAGGTTTTCCAGCCAGTTGGCAGATCCTGTGGGGAGTTTCTATGAGTATGCACATTACTGAAGGCCTTTCTTGGGGTGCTCGCTGCACACAGCAGGTCAGTACTGCATTGTTCCTGAATTGCCTTTGTGCCTGTTTTTCACTTGTTAATATTTTGCAGAGCAAGCCAGTTCATGATTTACTTGTGTTGATGGGGATTCTTTCCCATACCCCCTTGTCCTGGATTTGCAAGTATATGCTTAGCTTTTGGATTGAACGAAGGTTGTTTGACCTACTCCCAACCCTAATCATTGTCTTATTTGGTAGATTCTCCCTAGTGGAAAATAGTAGTGCCAGAGGCAGAAGCAAGTGGGTATTATTTCTGCCTTCCAGTGCTGAAGTGGGGGTGGGATTGGTGATCCGGAGGATGGAAGCTAGTAGGAAAGGGAAAGAGAGGATGCAAGGGGATAGGGAGCAGGGAGTTAAGGTTAGATACATGCAGGGGGGAAGGAAAGCCTATATGTCTACAGCCAAGACACATCTCTACCCTGTCACACACACACTCGTACACTCAATATTCATCCCCTAAAATACCAACATTACACTATAATTTTACACCCATATGCATACATGTACATACTCGCTTACATCCTGATGCATCCCTTTCCCTCTCTTAATACATACTTCCTACACCCAACATAAACACATACGCCCCCCCACTAATATACAATTAAACTCTCTTTAGAAATAAATATATATAATGTGCTTCTGATACAAACAGACACATACTCACACCATCATATCCCATGTTTTCTTTTTCCATTTCCCACTCACATATCCATTACTGTCCTACTGTGAATGAGGTGTAAATCCTGTCACCAGAGACCAGGAACTTGAAGAGAAACGCCTCACTGAAAAAAAGCACTTCCAGAAGACTGTGTGGGTCTAAGAAAAAAGGAAACAGAGACTTTAAAGAAACTGATGCCAATTCATTTGTATACCGGGGAATTGCCTGCCTGGAAAGACCTATAGCTTCACCCTGATATTAAGAGGAACCTCTTCTCATGACCTCCAGAATGAAAGAATCCAGAAGGCTATGTGCATCTGGTAGCGCTAAAGAAATAATTAATAGTGGTAGTAGAAGGAAGTACTTGTCAACGAGGACTCTCTAGGCGACTCTTGGGGGGATGCATGCTGGCTCCCGCCTAACCCCCAGAGTGTGACTGGAAGTAACTAGAGGAGCCAAGTGACTAGAAGTGACCGGAATTGGAGGAGTCAAGTGCCCGGAAAGGGACTGAAGAAACACAAGGGCCAGAAGTGGCTGAAAGAACCAATGGTCTCAAAGGGCTTAAGTGACTGGTAGCAGTCATTAAGATCCTGAAGAGTATAATAAAGTTCAGAAACTACACTAAGTGGATGAACAACATCTACTGTGATGTATTTTACCATGACTTATATCCCACAATTTTTCTTCGAGGAATCATTGCAGTTCATGTTATATTAGACAAAGAGAACCTGAGTAAACACATAACATAGTTTTTAAATTAGTTATCAAACATCCATAATTACCAGTGTGAAAGATTAACTACCCATGAAACTTAATAGCTGATTGCAACCAAATGCTTCCTGTAATTTTATATTAATCTTTCACATTTTTGTTGAGAAATCTTAGCCCACTCTTCTTTGCAGATCTGCTTTAATTCAGACACATCTCTGCATGAGCTACTTTGTTCAGGTTCTGTCACAGCATTCTATTGCTTTTAAGTCAAGACTTTGACTAGGCCAATCCAAAACTTTAATTTTGTTTCTCCTTAGCCATTCAGATATAGGCTTACTTTTGTGTTTTGGAGTGTTGTCATGTTGCATAACATAACCCAGTGTCAGCACATCAGCCAACATTCTTGAGTACAGTGGCAGGTTTCATGTTTCCTTCATTAATGGCAAGTATTCCAAGTCCTGAAGTAGAAAAGCATCTTCACATCAACACACTACCACTACCATGCTTTACTATTGGTCAAATATTTCAAATACTTGTGATGTTATAATGATATATCATTTTCTTCTTAACTGTATATTTTTATGGTGACAAAACTTTGACCTTGTACTACTGTAAACTGTTCTAAGCCATTGGTTAGGATAGTATATAAAAGTACTTATTGGTATGATGTTCATGGAATGTTGTATTTGCTTTATGCTAGACATAATAAGAACATAAGAATTGCCACTGCTGAGTCAGACCAGTGGTCCATCATGCCCAGCAGTCCGCTCACGCGGTGGCCCTCTGGTCTAAGACCAGCACCCTAACTGAAACTAGCCCTACCAGCTCACGTTCTTGTTCAACAGAAACTTGTCTAACTTTGTCTTGAATCCTTGGAGGGTGTTTTCCCCTTTAACAGCCTCTGGAAGGGTGTTCCAGCTTTCTACCACTCTGGGTGAAGAAGAACTTCCTTACGCTTGTACGGAATCTATCCCCTTTCAACTTTAGAGAGTGCTCTCTTGTTCACCCTACCTTGGAGAGAGTGAACAACCTGTCCTTATCTACTAAGTCTATCCCCTTCAGTACCTTGAATGTTTCGATCATGTCCCCTCTCAATCTCCTCTGTTCGAGAGAGAAGAGGCCCAGTTTCTCTAATCTTTCGCTGTACGACAGCTCCTCCAGCCCCTTAACATCTTAGTCGCTCTTCTCTGGACCCTTTCGAGTAGTACCGTGTCCTTCTTCAGGTACGGCGACCAGTGCTGGACGCAGTACTCCAGGTGAGAGAGTACCATGGCTTACCAGTACAGCAGTACCAGTACAGCGTACCAGTACAGCAGCATGATAACCTTCTCTGATCTGTTCATGATCCCCTTCTTTATCATTCCTAGCATTCTGTTTGCCCTTTTTGCTGCCGCCGCACATTGTGTGTACGACTTCATCGACCTGTCGATCAGAACTCCCAAGTCCCTTTCCTGGGAGGTCTCTCCAAGTACCGCCCCGGACATCCTGTATTCGTGCATGAGATTTTTGTTACCAACATGCATAACTTTACACTTATCCACGTTGAACCTCATCTGCCATGTTGATGCCCATTCCTCGAGCTTGATTATGTCATGTTGCAGATCTTCGCAATCCCCCCTGCGTCTTTACTACTCTGAATAACTATGTTGTCCAGAGAGTTCCACTTTTGACTGATCTGCTCATAGAACATTATCCCAAAAGGCTAAGGAATCATCTATTTGTGTTTTTGTAAATGTGAGACCAGCATTGATGTTACGCTTAGATAGCAGTGGTTTTCACATTGTTCCGTGAATCCCATTTTTGACCCTTTTTTTCTTATTGTAGAATCCTGAACACTTACTTTAGCTGAGGTTAGAGAAGCCTGCACTTCTTTGGATGATGATCTGGGATGTTTTATGACTTCCTGGATAAGTTTGTTACTGTGCCCTTGGAGTAATTTTGGCAGACCAGCCACTACTAGGAAAATTCACCATTGTTCTAAGACTTCTCAATTTGGAGATAATAGCTTTCACTGTGGTTCGGTGGAGTCCTGTAACTTTAGAAATGGCTTTGTAATCATTTCCAGACTGACATATTTTCACAACTTTTTTTTCTTCATCTCTTCTGGAATTTACTTTGATCATGGTATAGCAATCTTGTAGTAGTTTTGTGGTGACTATTACACTCTTTTAGTAAAGTTCAGTGTATAGTGAGGTATAGTTTGAAGTTTGACTAATTACTACTACCATTACTCATAAAGTAACTAAGGGGGTAGTTACTTTTTCACATGTGTGAAATAGGTATTGTACAACTTGTTGCATATGAAGTTACAGTGTACAAAATGTGATGTGTTTGTGTAATATTACATTTTATTTTAAAGATCAGAAACCATTCAATGTGACATATATCCAGTTACAGGAGAAATCAGTCATCCTGTATATCATAGGGCCATAGAAAACAGAAAAGGCAACCTGTGGGCTCAAAATCTTTATTGTAGTCAAGACTCAACACGTACTTGTTGCCTCAGGAGTCTGAACTGCAATGCAATATTATATGTTGCTGTTTCCCTCTCTTGTTGATATGGTATTTAACTCAAGTATGCAAGCGAGCAATTGAAGCTGACGAAAGTGAATGATAAGAATATATCCACTGGACTGAGCAGTCTGACGGTTCCAGAAAATTGGTGGAAGAACGTGTCGAGTCTTGACTACAATAAAAATATTGAATACCACAGGTCGCCTTTTCTCTTTTCTGTGTCTCTATTGTGGTAAGGAAGGATCTCATTTTTGGGTGCAGTGCATCATAGGTCCATGCCATATGTCTTGGTTCTTTTAATATTCTCAACTTAAAGAACAGTTCTTTAATTTAGTTTTGCTTGTTGAGCTATATAATATTGTAGGAGTTACATAGCATGCCTAAGAATATTGTGCTAGTATACATATAAATTCAATGCTACTATTCTGATGTATAAATAGGGTGCCTATATTTTCAGAAGTGGAAATACATAATAATGGAATGAAGTAATATTAAAGCAGTAGTGTCTGTCTTTAGTCATGTGATGAAGGGAGGGGATGGGGAGACATAAAAGAATTTCGGATTTTAGCACATATCTTTCTCAGTAGTTCAAGATGGACTAATTGGCTCTTTTTTTTGCTGCCAGCTGTTATCATGTCCTAGCACTTAAGATCCTTTATGTTTATCTTATAGATGGTGCTGCTTTGTAATGCTTCATGCTGACCAAGATGGAGAAAAACTACAAGCCTTGTTTCGTCTCTTGACAGAGCTGCTAGAACGAATAAAAATAGTAGAGGCACTCAGTACAGTACCTCAGATGTATTGCTTGGCTGTTGTTGAGGTTGTGAGGAGAAAGATGTTCATAAAACACTATAGGGAGGTAAGCACAAGAATATGTTTGCCAGGTTTTTTCACATGTGCATGCATGAATTAATGCACCATAGAAACTGTATTTTTCTTTATTACTACAGTGGGCAAATGCTTTGGTAAAAGATGGGAAAAATCTCTATGAAGCTGAAAAGGCAAAAAGGGAAACTTTCGGAAAATTATTTAGTAAGTGTTTTATTTATTTACTCCACTTGATATATTGTCTCATCCTATTTTTCACAAGGCAATACATGAAAATTAAGTAAGTAGTAATATAAGTTATATTACAAGTACTAACCCAGGACAAGCAGGCAGCGTATTTTCACAGATGGGTGATGTCATCCATGGAACCTGGTACGGACAGTGCTAGTTTACTGTCACTTTAAGCTTTTAGCGAAGCTTGGAGACTGCCCGCACCACGCATGCACAAGTGCCTTCCTGCCCAATACTGGCTCGCAAGGTTGACAGTTTTTCATTTTCCACGGAGTGAAGAAGGCATTTCTAGATTTCGTTCAAACAAGTTTGCCTTCCTGTGTAGGGACGCCATTCTGAAACAGGGCGAAATTGGCACACTGATTTCACTGTCCCTGTGAAAGAATCATGAGCCCCTGTGAGGAATTATGAATTATTCCCATTCCCTTTCCCTTCTTGCCATGCAGCCATTTTAAGTAAAGGAAAATACTAGCATCTTGTCACAAGACTTTTGCCACATATTAACCTGACACAGGTTTACCCTTATCTTATCTCTTATCTTGTTTAAGCATCCCTTATATGGGCAACAATCAGACTTTGCCTATGTGCCAAAGCAGACCCTGACTTAAGGCTAATCAAGAAAGCTTAAGAAATATGAATTATAACCTTTGGACTGTCACATGCAATAGCAAGATTGGAGACATATCAGAAATGTACACATTGGGAATCACTTTATTGTAACTGTTATTATGTATTCATATGTCACATGAGATAGTAGCTTTGTGAAGCACATGAAATAGATAAACAATAAGTTACCTTGGTCTAATCCTCACTGTAAATGCATTCTGAAATTATAATCCTGTAGAACATTAGCTAGCATTAGCTAAGTAATTAATGGAGCTATTATTCTCAATAAAAAGGGGGAGAGACCATTCATTTGCAGCGCCTCCTCCCGATTCTAAGACTGCATGTGTGTGTTTCCTTTGTGGCATTCCTACATTCCTGCTTCGATTTTTCTTTTTTCTTGCCACTATACAATGTAGCTTCAGAATGCTTTAACCTCTTTCTAACTTCGAACCTATTAACATTTTTATGCCTTCAGCCTTACTGAGGGCATTGACAGGTTTCCGGCAGAACTTTCACTTGACCCTCGGTTCCCTCCTGGTCTTCAAGACTTCTCCCGGGCTGCGGTAGTTTTACTCCTTTGTATTCTTTTTCTGTCTGGAAATTCTCCTGATATTCCAGGGCTTAAAAAAATTTTTTTAATTACAATAGTAACAAATAACATATATCTCTATTAGGCCTGGACCACAGGTACCCTCTTCTAGCTGTTAAGGCTTGTTATTTTTCCCTTGGTAATCCCATTTTATGTCGGTACCCTTAGATATCGATATCTTTATCAAGCATCATTTTCATACTCAACATGAGAAACCTCAACAAATGTTGCAGGCATCCATAGCATTGAGTCACTCAATGCATGCCTTATATTGACGCTATCATTCTTCGATGTAGGCTGTCATCTCTGAAGCGTGCCTCTCCATTGGGGTTACCAATGCTTCGATACCCTGCTGCACCTTATGTACCAGCTTCATAGCACATGGTACCGGTGCATCCACTCCAGATGTGCAACCAGAACTGCTCTATGGAGGGATGGCCAAGAAGATGGGCTGCTGTGAGTTCCCGTAGTCTCTCGAGACTATAGCGGGAACTCCCCACAGCCATTTCCTATTGACAATCTACACAGGGCAGGAGTGTAGGAAGATCGCTCTTGCCCTGAAAGCCCGCTAGACCACCAGGTAAGGCTGGGACATCGGGGGGAAGGCTAAACTATGGGTTTTTTTTCTTTTTTATCCCCTCCCCAAAAAATCGCGAATATTTGAAATCGCGATTGTCAAAACCGCAAATGGGGAGGGGGAAGTGTAATGCTAATTGGCATCAATGCCCTTCCCATATACATCAGTACTGGCCCAGCTTTACTATATCTTATTGATCCTTATGGTATCAGATCTCACTCTCTCTGTCATAAGTCGAGGTCCATCAATGCTCGGTACCGTTGATTATTTCTCGGTACCATCATTTCTCTCAGTATCAATAGAAACATAGAAACATGACGGCAGAAAAAGGCCAAATGGCCCATCTAGTCTGCCCATCCACAGAAACCATTATCTCTTTCTCTCTCTCAGAGATCCCATGTGCCTATCCCAGGTCCTTTTGAATTCAGATACAGTCTCTGTTTCCACCACCTCTACCACCTATTTCATAAAAAATATTTCCTCAAATTACTCCGGAGCCTATCACCTCTTAACTTCATCCTATGCCCTCTCATTGCAGAGTTTCCTTTCAAATGAAAGAGACTCGACTCATGCGCATTTATATTATGTAGGTATTTAAATGTCTCTATCATATCTCCCCTCTCCCACCTTTCCTCCAAAGTACACAGATTGAGATCTTTAAGTCTGTCCCCCATACTCCTTATCACAAAGATCACACACCATTTTAGTAGCCTTCCTCTGGACCGACTCCATCCTTTTTATATCTTTTTGAAAGTGCGGCCTGCAGAATTGTACACAATATTCTAAATGAGGTCTCACCAGAGTCTTATACAGAGGCATCAATACCTCCATGTAGCAGTACTAAATAATGGAGGATTGTTATTGGTACCACTTCTTCCATAAGATGTTCTTCGGTATCGTTCCTATTGATGCCTCACAGTCCTTCTTCTAGATGGTACCATAGACATCCTAATGTCAATCTTCACTACTTCCTGTCTATCAATTGACATATATGACTTGTCATGGCAAGTTCTCCATCCACGCATCTGCTGTAAGACTTCAATTTATGCCAGGAATCTTCAGCATTGAGTAAGACGATTCAGGCCATCCATCAACTGCATTCGTTGTAACCTGGCTGTCTGCACCACTGGCCTCAACTGGGAATTTCAGTGTCTTGGAGCAGAGCATCAGAACCAGATTGTCCTACCTCTGCAATCCACACACCTATCCCACTACACTTTCTACAATAATAGATGTATTCAGTGATTAAAACTTCTGCTCTTTTTGACTTTCATTTCTGGTCTTGGAAAGTACCACTTCTACTCTACGTTATCTTTTCCTATTTGAATCCATGAACCTAGAACACTGACCTCTCTCTGGGTAAGGCCAGTCACCCTATCATACAACCACCTAAGCCATGCAGGGCTTCACATAACCGGTTGTTTCCTTTTCATCCTTAAACATTCCACATTCCAGAACTCAACTAGGCATTCTACCTGGGTCTTCATAACACCTCACTCTCCTATGTTCGCATTCGGCTACTACTATGTGATCAGGTTAAATTTACCAGCCTCAATCAATGATGGCTTTACTGGATTACAGTATTTGTCTTTTACTCTTATTGAGCACATTTTTGTACCAGTCACTAGTTCACCAATTTCCTTCTCCTTTCATTACTCTATACAATACTCATATCAGATGGTATGTCCGTGTTCATTCAGTGGTACTGCACTATTTATTCTTTATTTAGAAGCCAACTCTCTCTTCATCCCTTTCAGTTAAGTTAAGGAGTCCCATCTGTGAGAATATGCTGCCTGCTTGTCCTGGGATAAAGCACAGTTATTTACCTGTAACAGGTGTTATCCAAGGACAGCAGGCTGTTGTTTTCACAGCTTGCCCACCTCCCCTAGTTGGCTTCTTCACTTGGGCATAGAACTGACGACCTCGCGAGCCGGCGTTGGACGGGAAGGCACTTGAGCATGCATGGTGCGGGCAATCTTGAGCTTCACTTAAAGCTTAAAGTGACAGTAGACTTTTGCACTGTCTGTACTGGGCTCCGTGGATGATGTCACCCATCTGTGAGAATATCTGGCTTTACTATTTTTCTTCTCTGCTCTTTTTGATTTAAAAAATTGTATTAAAATTTTTAGTCTTACAAACTATAATAATCTATAATAAACTCATTTTCATAAGATTTTATAACCAAAGTTGATAGTTTTCTCTAATTGCAAAATACATTAAAATATGCAGTTCTATTTTCTGAAGTTCTTAGTTTTAGCACGGGCCAGCTCAGTAAATCCCATAGGGATTTAAAGAGCCTCGGGGCTTTTGCCACACAACACTCGCTAATGTGAAGAAGCCCATAGCTAGTCAGTGTTTTGACAGCACATTTAGCTCACTGTTTTGTTCTAGAAGAAAACAAATTATACAGTATGATATGTAATGTTGAAGGACCTATTTAAAAGGGATGTCAATATGATTGCCCATTTGTTTTTTATGTTTATAATTGTCGAGTTGTTTTTTATGTTGGTTTTATTTTTTAATGCACTAAAAGGGCTTTTTGGATTATTATAACATGCTTGAGTTATGCCTTTTTACTGATACTAAGGTCTTTTTACAAAACTGCAGTAAAAAGTGACTTTAGCCTTACACAGGTTTTTTTTCATGTGCTTAGGCCATTTGGAGTGCAGCAGTAAAATGGTTGAATTTCTATTTTTGATATTAATGACTATATACTAAATGCCACCATTAACACATGGCTAGTGTGTAAATGGATCCAGCTACTGTTCCCTCTAAGCTGAACAAGAGTCCTCCAGCTGCATTGCTGTCAGTGGGGGGGGGGTGCTTCAAACTGTGGAGTAGTGCTGCCCGATTCACGAATTGAATCGGTTCACTGATTCACTTCGGGTGAATCGATTAGAATCGATTGAAAACAAAAAAAATAGGCCTCCCGATTCAGTAACTGACCCTCCCCTTTCAGCCCCTAAAGCAGGAGCGGCAGCGCTGCCTCTTGCTGGCCAACCGCTGCCGCACCTGCTTTAGAGGGCGAGGGGAGAGAGTCAGTCAGGAAGTGTTGATGTCCGGCTTCCCCCCTGGCCTCCCACTGGTGTTCGGCTTCCCACCTGGCATCCCACTGGTGTCCAGCTTACCCCCTGGCCTCCCGCTGGTGTCCGGCTTCCCCCCTGGCCTCTCACGCACGATTTACCTACTAGCAGCAGCTTGCAGAGAAGATCACTGGGTAGTGATCTCTGCAAGCTGCTATAGGTCTTCGGAGCTGTTTTCTCTGCCGCGATCCTGCCCCTCCTCTGACGTCAGAGGCAGAATCGCGGCAAAGGAAACAGCTCCAAAGACCTATATCAGCTTGCAGAGATCGCTAGCCCCAGCGATCTTCTCTGCAGGCTGCTGCTAGTAGATAAATCGTGTGCAGGAGGCCTAGGGGAACACGCAGGCCTTCCCGGGGGGAGGTAGGGTGGCACAGGCCTTCAGCGGGGACAGGCAGGCCTTCAGGGGTGGGATGCATGGCTTCGTGGGGGGTACTGGCCTTCGCGGGGGGCTTCAGGGGTGGGGTGCAGGCCTTTGGAGGAGGTGGTACAGGGGTGGGGTGCAGACCTTCAGGGGGAGGTGCAGGCCTACAGGGGTGGGATGCAAGCCTTCGCAGAGGAATGCAGGCCTTTGGCGTGGTAGTACAGGCCTTCAGGGTGGGATGCAGGGCTTCGGGGGAGGGGGGCCCTAATGTAGAAGTACAGGGAGGGAAGGGGGGTTCAAAGAGACATGCATATGCCGGACTTTGGTGGGAAGAAATAATGGGTCTAAAAACAGAGGAGAGAGTGAGAGATGGTGGACAATGGGATTTAGGAAGGGAAGGAACAGAAAGGGAGAGAAGTTGGACACAAGGGTTGATGTGGAGGGGGGATAGAGATACTGGATAGGAGGGTAGTTGGGAAAAGAAAGGGAGATATGGTGGACCCTGGGGTGGTGGGAAAGGAGGGAGAGAGGCTGGCTGAAAGGGTAGTTGAGAAAAGGTGGATCTGTGGCTAGAGATGAAAAAAAAGGAAAGATGCCAGACCTCCAGGGGGAGGGAAGGGAAACAGAAGGGAAGGACAGAGATAGAAGATGGATGGTTAGCACAGAGAAAGAAGGAGACCCTGGCAAGTTATCAGAAGACAACCAGAGCCTGGGACCAACAAGATTTTAATAATGACCAGACAACAAAAGGTAGAAAAAAATAATTTTGTTTTCTGTTTTGTGATTACAATATGTCAGATTTGAAATATGCATCCTGCCAGAGCTGGTGTTAGACCACAAACTTGAGCTAGGATTTAACAGAGAGAGGAAAAGTATTTTTTGTTTGTTTATTTTATTTACACCACAGCGCCAGTGTGGTTAGGAGAAGGCAAAGGGGGTGAAGAGGCTATAAAATAAACCCATCAGGATATTTGAAAAAAAGCACCCAATTGGGCAGGAAAATAGAATCGAAAAATCGGTCCAATAGGCTGAATCGAATCGAATTGAATTGAATTGAATCAAATTTTTTTTCCTGAATCGGACAGCACTACTGTGGAGTGCTGCAGTGCTTATTTGTTCCTCATTTGAAAATGCGATAGTAAAACAGCACAGTTAAGGCTGTTGCTTAACTAGAGGAAATAGTGGATCCAGCATGTTTGTTCTATGGAGTCCTTCCTAAGTTATTTGGGACAAATTATTATTGTACCAATCTTAAAAGATTTAGAAAGATCATGTCAACTTGTTTCAAATTACAGACCATTGTTTGTAAAATTGATGAAGGGATTGGATTATATTCAGTTGAACAGTTATTTAGATAAGCATAATATTTTGCATTTATCACAGTAAGAATTTAGAGTAAGACATAGTACAGAGACAGTAATAGTGTCTATTATAGATGAAACAAGATTGCTATTGAGTAAAAATTGTATAGCACTTATTCTGCAGTTCGATTTATCCTCTGTATTTGATTTGGTAGATCATGAAATACTGTTGTTGGAATTAAATTAAACTGGAATTGTTGATAATGTCTTGCATTGAATCAAATGTTTTTTGACCTTTAGATCATGTAAAGTTAGGAAGTCATGAAAAAATCCTTGTGGTGTCCCCCAGGGGTCTCCATTATCACCTACTCTGTTTAATTTTTACTTGCATACACTAGGGGGCTCATAATCAAAACAAAACAAATGTCTAAAAAGTGGCCTAAATCGGTACTTGGACGATCAGAAAGCCAGATTGTCCAAGTACCGATAATCAAAGCTAGTTTTAGACGTATCTAAAACAAGCTTAGACCTTTCCCCTACCTCGAAACGCCTAGAGGGAAAGGAGGCATTTTTAGAGGAGGGAAAAGGACAGGAAGTGGGCCGACCTAGACTTAGTCGTACAGCAGGTATAACCAAAATGTTTAACAGGTTGCCTAGTCAGCACTTAACAGGTATAAGTGCCAAAAAGGGGCCAGCGGCCCCAGCAACCTGCCCACCCCCCACAGCAATGATCGCGGCAGGAGAGATGGCTCATTTCCTCTGCCACGATGGCGATCAACCCAAACGTGGCACTTCGGGATGAGGATCGCGGCAGGAGAGATAAGGCATCTCCCCTGCCGCAATCCTCCCCCTGAAATGCTGCCGTTCAAGGGGGTGGAGATAGCCATCGCTGCAGGAGAGATGCCCATTCTCTCCTGCCGCGATACACCCCCCCCCCCCTCACGCACACACTGAACCGATAAGGGCAGGAGGGAGATCAAACCCTCCTGCCCTAATGAACCCCACCCCCCGATCGGATACTTGCAAGAGGCAGCCCAACCCCTCCTGCCCCGGTGACCCCCTCAGCCCCCTAACCGATATGGGCAAGAGGGAGCCCTACCCCGACAAACCCACCCCCACCCCCGATCGGATACGGGTAGGAGGGAGTTCAACCCCTGCTGCCCAGGTGACCCACCCCAACCGATATAGGCAGGAGGGAGCCCAACCCCTCCTGCCCATGATGAACCCCGAACCCCGTGACACCCCCCTACCTGCGACTCCATGACACCCCACCCGTCGCCACCCCCCCCCCCTTTACCTAAAATCTGTTGGATGGATGGACGGGTCCCAAACCCGTCCGCCAGGCATGCCAGCCATCCACCGAATGACGGGCCTTAGGGCCTGATTGCGCAGTGCGGGCATTCGCGAGGTTTCTTAAAACTTAAAGTGACCGTGCACATTTCATGCTGTCCATACTGTGCTCCGTGGATGACGTCGCACATATGTGAGAATATTTGCCTGTTGTCTTTGGATAACATCTGTTTCGGTAAGTAACTGTGCTTTCTTACCATGCCCCACTGGCCTCATAAAAACTGGTTTCCTTTGCTAAAATGTTTTGCCATCCACTCATCCTGCAGGCTTCCAATCTCTCCATTGTTAATCACACATAAGGTCTGCCTCTATCATCCTAATCTCAAAGAGCTAGTTCCAGTGTAGATTTGATTTAAATAAATAGTCAGAAAGACTTGATTTAAGTCTTGTTTTTTTAAATAGAATGGCTCATTCTTGTTGGTGTAATCTTAATATTTATAACCATAAGAACATAAGAATTGCCGCTGCTGGGTCAGACCAGTGGTCCATCACGCCCAGCAGTCCTCTCACGCAGCGGTCCCCAGGTCAAAGACCTGTGCCCTAACCGAGACCATCCCTACCTGCGTTCGTTCTGATTCAGCAGGAACTTGTCCAACCTTGTCTTGAATCCCTGGAGGGTCTTTTCCCTTATAACAGACTCCGGAAGAGCATTCCAGTTCTCTATTACTCTCTGGGTGAAGAAGAACTTCCTTACGTTTGTACGGAATCTATCCCCTATTAACTTTAGAGAGTGGTGTCTCGTTCTCTCTACCTTGGATAGGGTGAACAACCTGTCCTTATCTTCTAAGTCTATTCCCTTTAGTACCTTGAATGTTTCGATCATGTCCCCTCTCAATCTCTTCTGTTTGACAGAGAAAAGGCCCAGTTTCTCTAATCTTTCACTGTATGGCAACTCCTCCAGCCCCTTAACCATCTTAGTGGCTCTTCTCTGGACCCTTTCGAGTAGTACCGTGTCCTTCTTCATGTACGGCGAGCAGTGCTGGATGCAGTATTCCAGGTGAGGGCTTACCATGGCCCGGTACAGCGGCATGATAACCTTCTCCGATCTGTTCGTGATTCCCTTCTTAATCATTCCTAGCATTCTTTTTGCCTCTGCCACACATTGTGCAGACGGCTTCATCGACTTGTCGACCAGTACTCCCAAGTTTCTTTCCTCGGGGGTCTCTCCAAGTACTACCCCGGACATCTTGTATTCATGTATGGGATTTTTGATACCGACATGCATTACCTTACACTTATCCATGTTGATCCTCATTTGTCATGTTGCTACCCATTTCTCGAGCATTGGTTATGTCACGTTACAGATCTTCACAATCCCCCTGCGTCTTCACTACTCTGAATAACTTCGTATCGTCTGCAAATTTAATCACCTCACTCATACCCATTTCCAGATCATTTATGAATATGTTGAAGAGCACGGGTCCAAGTACCGAGCCCTGCGGCACCCCACTGGTGACGTTCTTCTTTTAAGATTAGTTTTACAGTTGTATAAAATAATTACTGATTTGGTTATACTATTAGAAATACATAAATAGGTTAAACATTCATATTTGGACAACTTTTCTGCTGTACTTTATTGAAAAAAGAATAATCATTACCGTAACAATTTAAATAATTTTATTTAACCAAAAAAATAACATTATAGCATATGCATTCTTATATTTGCTTAAACATCCATGTTAACTGATTTGATTAAACAAAAGATCTTAACAAAAAAATTTAGCCTATCAGCCAAATCCATACATGAAAACCTTAAAATACTGTCTTCTGTAACTCACTCATCTTTAAAACATTTTTTTTAATTAATTTTCAGATCAAAACAAAGTGCAAACAATATACAATCAAATAATACATTAAACAGCACTTATAGCCAAACAAATATTAATACAAAGTACATTTCCTCTCTCTCTCTCTCTCTTTCTGGATGCGTGTAAAAATCAACTAGGAATTAAAGGTTTATTCACTTAAACAGTTTTAACAGATGCTGCTAATGGACCCCATGTTTCTTTGAACTTTTTATTATGTCCCAATTGCTCAGAATTCATTCTTTTATATCTGTAATATTGACAAAGAGTTTCCCACCAAAAAGTAACATTCAGTCTGTCTCAGTTCTTCCCATTTCTCATTATTAATAGCATGGCCACCCCAGTCATGATAAGAAGAAGTCTGGGAGTTCTTTTTTGTATCAATTGGACTCTTAGGTTGCAATAAAGTCCCAAATAAAACAATGTCATAAGGCAGTGGAATAGAATCCTCCAATATCCTGTTGATTTTACCCCAAATTGATTTCCAAAAGTTGAGTATCAAAGGACAGTAGAATAACAAGTGATCCAGTGTCCCTACATCAAGATGACAGTGCCAGCATCTATTAGACTTTGAACTATCCAACTTTTGTAAATGAACTGGGGTTCAAAAAATTCTATGTAACAAAAAAAAAACAAGTTTGTCTCATAGATGCTGACGCTGTACACCTCATCCTCCAAGTCCAAATCCGTGGCCATTTTGTAGCAGAAATATGCTGCTTTGTTTCAATACTCCAAATATCTTTTAAGCTTGTTTTTGGTTTTTTATTCAAATATTTAGATATTAATTTGTACCACTTGGCGTCATGGTGCCCTTGCAAATCTGTCTAGAAACATGGGCCCGGCAAGCTATACTGGCCTGTTACAACTGCAACCATTTATATCCTTGAGACTTTGATATGCCAAATGATTGTTGCAATTGTAATAAATTTACCATTTTCCCACTTGAAATTACATCATCTAAAGTATGTATGCCTACCTTTAACCAATGTTTCCAGAGGATTTTAGACTCGCCGATTTGTATCTTGGAGTTTAACCATAGGGATTGACAGGTAGATAGTTGTACTAGAGTAGAAGTTAAGGCATCAATGAATTTTAATGTATTCCAGGTGGAATGAAGAATTATATTATCCTTATATATTCTCGGAATCTTGATACTCAAAATATGGTTCAAATGAAATGGGGCCATCAGCTGACTTTCTAATACCAACCAATCTGGCAGATTCTCCATGAGTTCAGGAAGGATCTAATACATACCCTGACACAAACTAAAGGCTTGATGATATCTATAAAAATTTGGAAAATTTACACACACACACCCCCGACTGATTGTGATTTTTGTAAAGATACTAAGACAATTCTAGAAGTTTTACCAAGGAAATGGATTTCAGAATTCTCAGCATATCTTCAAAATTTCTCTTAAGCCCAATGTTGAGGATTTTGGCCATAACAGTGCTAGCCATCTATTTTCTCTCAGTTTTTTTCACAGACTGTCAACAGAATAGACCAGTTCTTGATATACTGCTCAAAACAGTCCACGTCAGAGTTCCATCTAACCTTTTATGGAAGCATTAGCTTGTTTCCATCCATTCTTTTCAGAGATGCTGCTGCAAAATGATTGTTACGGAAGTATTTAGCAATTTCATCAATATTAGTCTTTATTTCTGGGACACTGAAGTCTTTGGCTAGGAGGTGCAGAAAATGAGTACTGCAGCCATATATTATTAGCTTGGTATTCTCTTCATGCTCTTCTAAATTTCTTTTCATCTTGGATACATTTGCAACATTGTTTGTGACTAAACTGCATACTAGACATTTAAATTTGTTTTCATATTTTATTATAGTTTCTGTAGCTACTTCCTATAAGTACAGTATTCTGCTGTATGTGTATTTCCTGAGGTACCAGTTGTTTCAGTAAGAAAGACATTTCCTTCTTCTGTTAAACAAGCACATACTACAGGATTATTGTGGACATTAATCTAACCATCAAGATGTAGGTTAATGATTTGACCCTCTAGACTTGTTACACATTGCTCCATTTCTCTGTCATATGCTTTATCCAGCAGTTTCCCTACAACATCTACTCTGTTGGGTGGACTGTATCATGGCGACAGTAACTGAACCATTTTAATGAAGGGTAGGTTTTCAATCAAACAGAAAGCAGAGTTTGTCATGTAAACCAATGTTTCTCAACTCGGTCCTGGAGACCCCCCTGGCAAGTCAGGTTTTCAGGATATCCACATAAACTTGATGCATAAACTTGATTTGCATACACTGTTTCCATTATATGCAAATTTCTTTCATGCATATTCATTGTGGATATCTTGAAAACCTGACTGGCAAGGGGGTACTCCAGGACTGAGATGAGAAACATTGGTGTAAAAAAACCGGGCAATTCTTTCATTAGTTACCTCTTTTTCTAATTTGCTGGTTCTTGTCAAACTTATCTATGATGATTCCTGCATGGTTGGATTTTTTCTTTCTTTTAGATAATATACTGTGGATATATGATGTAACTGAAACATTATCCTGGACAGTTAACTCTTAAACTGTAGAACAGGAGGATGGTGATCTTGAAAGTGGACAGTTTCCAGAATCCTATAGGTTGATGATAGCTTCCCCTAAACAAAAATGTCAATGCTGCTATTTTATTATTGATACTATTTCGTATTACCCATTGTATTCACTTCTACTCAGTACTGCCCAAAAAAGAAATATTTATTTGTTTTTAACTTTTTATTTCTTCATAATAACTGTATCAAAATGATAGTAACATGCAGTAATCCTAATATATATTTTTGCTCAAATATGACAATTCCTCAAGTCAGTCTTTAAGAAATATGATGAAATCAAAACATTTACCAACCTGAAGACCTGTTCAAATATGTTCCTTATGTCTTCTTCATCAGAGCACTTCTCATGATGTTTCATTCAGGCTGCTAGGCCTTGCATTTCTTTGTTGCAGTGTCTGAATTTTGCACATAACTTGTCTGCATGCCTTACCCATATTTAGAGAACTTCATTAAAATATTCCCAAAGGATCTCTTTTACAGCCTCCAAGGCGAGAATAATATAATAAACCTCAGGCTATACACACAAAGGTCCCAAGACTTGTGAAGTATTCTGGTCAAAAGGTTTCACTTTCTTTTTTTTTTACTGTTTGTCCCTCCCTCCTCACACTTAGCTTCATGTGCAGCTATACTGTATAAACTCAGCACTTAAGGGATCGATTTCTGTGTACATCAATTTGCAAAGGAACAATGAGGCTAAGATCTTTTTCTCATGTCTGTACATTTTATAACATTTTTGTTATAAAGAAGCATGTTATTTCTGCAGACTGTTGCAACCCGTGGGTGTTGTGTGAGATGTCACCCAGTTGTGTGCTTTACTCATTCCTGTTCTTGATTAAAAAATACTGGTTGGTTGTAGAGAAATATAGGGGACAGTTTTATTATGGCTGCAAATCTTTAATTGCATTTTCAAACCAAAATTCCTTGTGTGATTTCCATTTAATAATGCAGCTGACCATTGGAATAGGGCTCCTGTTTTGGCATACACATTTGCACCTGCTCTGAAGCAAGAGCAAATATACTCTGAAAGTGCATGCAGAACTTCCATGATCTCCCTTTACCTTGCCTCGCCTATTTTTGGCAGCAGGTAAAAGTGCAGCAAGGACATTACTTTCCCTGTTGAAGGGGGACTCAGTTTTCAAAGGGGAACTTTCTGTAGTTAAACCGTAGCTTACTCATGAAAATTTTTGTGTTTTATTGAATGATTATTGGTTGGGTGGTGGGAGAAAATGGTAGTGTATGAACATATGAAAATTAAATGTGCTTTTATTGTATCATTTAAAAAAAAGAAAATTCTTTGAAAATTACCCTTCCAGTAACTAAGCTTTTACCAAAGTTGTGAAGTGCAAGAACATTTTTATTTTTCATTAAATTCTACTTTTCTTCATACAGGAAAGTCTTTTTTAAGAAATCGTCTATTTAGAGGACTCGATTCCTGGCCTTCATCTTTTTGTGTAGGTATATTTCTTATAATTAATTTGGATATATGACTGTATAAGGGGATACACAAAACAGAGTGGAAATGACCACAGTATCAAGATGATAGAACACAAATTTATTGTAGATACAATTCTTGATTATAGATGCAAAACAAATCACATATGTGGTAAGTAGTTAATGATGTGAACGGTCAGCAGTTATGCCTTCCTCAGCAGTCCAATTTTCAAAACAAAATTGAGACCATTTGAGACATTCTATGTTTTAGTGCATCTCATAGCATATAGACGACTTTACAGTGTGTCTATTTTCGTTGATTGTGCATTGATTGTTCCAGCTCCTCTTATCTCTGTATCCTGCTTACATGTATTCAATGACTTTTCATTATTGTTGGATCCCAATATAAACAACTGGGTATGATTCAAAAAGGAATGTTCCTAAAGGGAACTGAAACAGGGAACAGGAAACTGAAAGATTACAGAATCAACAGACTTATATACAATACAAGCAGTGAATATACAGTTTGCGAGTGGGTTCTCTGAAGAAGCCGGTGAGGCGAAACGCGTCAGGACCCAGTCACACCTATGCATTCTCTATATTTCAGTTAAGTTGCTTACTTCTTTGAAGCTTTAACCATTTAAAGTTACTTACAAATTGGATTTACCTTTTTTGGACTTTTGAACTTTATAAACCAATTTAGTAGCACTTCATAACATCTTTTACAACCCGGTGCAATGATCGATACCATTTAAGTCTCTTTAGGGCTTTTGCCTTTATTGAGTTCTTTATCCTTCCATCGTGGAATCTGAGCACCATTGTATGATAAAAGACGTTTGAAGCATACATTGTTCCTTTTTGTGTTACTTTGTTTTCATTATTGTTGACATTTTCATTGTGCCTATCATCGCTGATTGTCCAGTTTTTCTTCTTGTAAACCGCCTCGAACTATTATGGCTTTGGCGGTATATAAGAATAAAATTATTATTATCATTATGTTGAAAAATAAAATGGTTGACATGTCTATACGCTGTTAGGTGCACTAAAACATAGAGGGCTGGATTCTGTAAACGGTGCAGTTATTGGCAGCTGCCTAAAAATGGCCATTGATTGCATGTCATTCACACAATGGCGCCATTTACATAATTGTGGCTTTTGTCAAAGGTAGGCACCTGAAATGTAGGCCAGGGTTTTAAAGGCCTACATTTCTGGCACTTACCTTTGAGAGAATTCTGTCTATGGAGGCGTCTTAGAATGTCTAAGGTCTTTTCTGCCGTTAACCATACCTGCCTTTTTTTAACTATGTTTAGAATGTTTTTAAATAGCTTTTACCAATTAAGTTAGGTGCCCAATTTAATGCACAGTTTATAGAATATTAGCCAGAATGTCTCAAATGTCTTGATTTGATCTTTTGAAGAAACAGTTTCCTGATCATGTTAGGTCCTATTTCACATCATTGACTACTTTCCACATTTGTATCTACAATCAAGAAACGGTATCTATAATAAAATTTGTATTCTATCATCTTGATACTGTGATAGTTGTGTTTCCTTTACTTATGATCACTGTATGATTATATAGAACACAATGCAGTTTGCTTTTCTAAAATATTTTATACAAAGTTACATTATCTTCTGCCTATTTCAAAAAATAAAAACTGCAGTTGGTGATAGATAAGCATGTGATAGTTAAAACAAATAGCCACTGATACAAATCATTTAAAGTGCTGCTGCATTAGGCAAAAAAGTTTTTAAACAACTAGCAGAGGTTTTTTCCTTCTTAGTTTATCTTTCCATATATTTGAATGCTAGTTGGATGCTGT
This sequence comes from Geotrypetes seraphini, assembly GCF_902459505.1. Classification (NCBI taxonomy): domain Eukaryota; kingdom Metazoa; phylum Chordata; class Amphibia; order Gymnophiona; family Dermophiidae; genus Geotrypetes; species Geotrypetes seraphini. The sequence continues at coordinate 120,299,631 of NC_047085.1, forward strand.
TTTTTCTTTTTTAACTTAATTTCCAGTGCAATAGGTGAGTCATTCTAGATAAGAGGGTTCTCGCCCATGGCTGTGAGCCATTTGCAGAAGGAATCCACGCCGGATTTTTTTCTCTGACTGTCCTCTACTTCACAGGGAGCTCTGCTGCCACCTGCAGTTTTTCCCTTCTGCACGTGAGCCAGGAGGAGTGTTTCTGTTTACTTATTTTCTTCAGTATTTTTTGAAGTTTCTCGGTGTTTAACTGCTTGAAGTTTAACCATTCAGCTCTGCATGCAGTATTTTTAAAGCTAGGGGCCATCCCTGCTTTTCTTCATCCACTGCCAAGCAGGGGTTTGAGCGCCGGCTATTAGGCATCTGTCGGAAGCTCAAGGTGTCTCGCAGGGTGCCAGCTCCATTTTTTGTCTTCCTCCACTTTTGAGTGTGCATCCATCCATGAGTCCATGTGGGTGGGGGTACAGCCAGGCTCTGTGTCTGACAGGCAGCCTGAAGATCAGCGTCAAAGAGGCTTTCCCAGCTTGAGTCTGTGATTCTTCTCTTACCAACTACTGTAAAGAACTGAAAAACGCTCATTGGCTCCTGTTAGACACAGAATTACATACAAATTTGCCATCTTAATCTTCAAAATCCGATCAACAAATACACCTGTTTTTCTTGACAGACTTCTTCCATACACTCTTTCTAAATCCTTAAGGTCAAATGAACAAACCTACTATCAATTCCATCCTTTAAAAATTAGCAGTACAAGATATACAGAGATCTTTTCAACTCTGGAATGCCTTACCCCTCTATCTCAGGGAAGAGACCATGCTAGATATGAGATTTAAAGGCTCCCTCAAAACCTTTCTTTTCAAGGATGCATTTGATATGTATGACTAGAACTCAGTCAATTAAAAAAATAAAATTAAAATGAGGAAAAAATCCCTTTTTTAGCAATACTTTTTTAATACTATTTTATTAATTTACGTTTCCCTACCCTTTACTCAATCCTTAATTGTCTTTCTTGCTCTAAATATTGTAGTTCTTCTCCCTTCTCTCATGTTTCTTTTGTAAGTTTATTTAGGTCTTCCTGAGTTTGTCGTTTATACTTAATTGTATATTCATTTTATTCATGTACAACAAAATCAAATTTTAAATAAACTTGAAACTATAGAATGAAAGATTAGGTTCTTACCTGGATAGTCTTCTTTCTCTTAAAGGACTTAAGAGTCTGTACGGCCCACCCTGTCAATTTTCAATGTGTCTGCTTCCTGCCTCGGACAAATCTATAGTCCAGAATTGGAGCTTTCTCCTATTAGTTGAATGAACATGTAATTATATATGCCTAATAAAGTACTAAGGGCTCCTTTTACAAAGATGCGCTAGCGGTTTTAGCACGCGTGCTAGCCACTACCGTCTCCTTTTAAGCAGGCAGTAGTTTTTCGGCTAGCGTGCACTAATCTTGTGCGTGCTCTAAAAACGCTAGCGCACCTTTGTAAGAGGAGCCCTAAGTTGAGTTTCTGAGCTCCATACGTGTTTGTGATACTTAACACAGAGATGGTTCATTGGTACACTTAAGTTATTCAAGTTCTTGCTAATTATTGTGCTTTTTCATAAGTTACAGGGCACAACAGAAATGTACACTTTGGGGGAGGGGGGAAGTTCCCTATGCTCCTCTTTGATTGCTTTGGTGCAATCTAAAGAGGGCACTATACTCCACTAGTGAAGGAGAAGCAGCTTGCGATGAGAGGATATTCTCCTAGATTACATATTCCTATGTCCTTTAACAGAAAGATTATCTAGGTAAAAACCTAATCTTCCATTCAGATTGAATAAGGTGCGTCTGCACATACTATTCCTGAGTGCTTTATATTTGATATTCTGTCCCTGCAAATACGGTATGCTTCATAGCTATCTAAAATAATATGAAAGGACATTGAATCAACCATTTTAATGGAGAAATATTCTGATGTCCAAGTTTCCATTTTTGCTAAAAAAAAAAAAAAAAAAATACTTTGTCCTCCCAAAGTAGAGTATTAAATCTCTAAATCTTTTGGGACTCTTCATGGAGATCTAAATTCAGATTAAGGGTGATACATGCATGGTTGGAAATGTGGATTGGCTCTATAACAGACCCTTCTAAATTAGACACCAATGTTTAGAATCAAACAAGTATCTAGTCTCATAAGGGAATTATGGGGCACAGAATAGAATGTGCAATCCAGCTCACATGGATTTAGAAGGCTCCATGAATCCACTAATGTTCAATCATTCAGGAATTGTCTTCACTTGCTGAGCTTTTAGAGATCTAAATTTACAGTATTATATCAATTAGAAAATACTACTACTAAATATGACATGATCAGTTTTCACCATTGAGATTTGGCATGCAATTTCTTTAAAATAAATTGCTTATCATCAATAATGGGACCATAGAAATTAGTAAAAACAAAACTTTGTACAGATGTTTGTAAATTATCCACTGTATCAGCATCAGATTTAACAGTATAATTAAGTTGTTTGAATAATAATAGTGCTGTACCTCTGATTCTTTTCAGCAGCAGTTGAAAAGAAAAGTCTTGGACCCTTTCCTTCCGCAACTTGGCAGACTAGGCAGCAGACAAATGTGTTTCCTTTTTAAAGGTAACACTTGCCTGCAAGTGCTTACAATATAGAATTAGTTCCCCCCCACCACACACACACACCATTTAATAGGACTGCTAATACTTTTCACATTAAGTAAAACACTTGTACAAATATTCATAGAAGAAGCAAAATCTGTCATCAAATTTGATGACTGACATTAAAATTGTACAAAAAATATTGTCTGCTCTTTTTTCAACGATAAGGATCAACTATCGGAGTTACACACCCTCTCCACAAATGAACAGAATATAGCCAAATCATAAGTGCATACACATTGAAGCCAACAAGTAAACTAACACACAATACATATGAACATAACAAATGCAACCCTTGGTTGTGTTAACTAAATTTCAATCAGGAAAAAAATAACCGGGGTTGTTCAGACCCCATGGTAGTTTGGCAAGTCCAGATCCACAGTCCTATCATGAGAAGCAAAGATGTCAGTTCATTCTCAGTTTGAAGATTGATGCATATGAAGAAAGGAAAATAACCTCCATGTGCTATGAAGATTATCATCATAAAAACATAAGAATAGTCTTACTGGATCAGACTAATGGTCCATCTAACCCAGTATCCTGTCCTCACGGAGGCCAATTCAAGTCACAAGTACCTGGCAAAAACCCAAATAGTAGCAGCATTTCATGCCACTGATCCAGGGCAAGCAGTGGCTTCTCTCATGTCTGTCTCAACAACAGTTAATGGACTTTTCCTCCAGGAACTTGTCCAAATCTTTTTTTAAACCAGCAACATTAACTGCTCTTAATACATCCTCTTACAACGTTTTCCAGAGCTTAACTATTCTCTGAATGAAAAAATATTTCCTCCTATTGCTTTTAAAAGTATTATTCTGTAACTTCATCGAGTGTCCCCTAGTATTTGTAAATCTTGATGCAGTAAAAAGTTGATCCATTTGTAACCATTCTACACCACTCAGGATTTTGTAGACTTTAATCATATCTTCCCTCAGCCATCTGTTTTCCAAGCTGATGAGCCCTAACCTTTTTAGTCTGTCCTTATATGAGAGGAGTTCCATCCCCTTTATCATCATGGTCGCTCTTCTGTGAACCTCTTCTAGTGCCGCTATATCTTTTATGAGCTAAGGAGACCAGAATTGAATGCAGTACTCAAGGTGAGGTCACACTATTGAGTGATACAGAGGCATTATAACATTCTTAGTCTTGTTTACCATCCCTTTTCTAATAATTCCTAGCATCTTGTTTGCTTTCTTGGCCTCCATCGCACATTGGGCAGAAGGTTTCAGTGTATTGTCCATGATGACATCCAGATCTTTTTCTTGAACACTAATCCCCAAGGTAGACCCTAGCATCTGGAAGCTATGATTTGAATTATTCTTCCCAATTTGCATCACTTTGCCTTCGTCCACATTAAATTTAATCTGCCATTTGGATGCCCAATCTTACAATTTCCTAAAGTCTTCCTGCAGTTGTCAACTAAACTAAACTAAAGCTTAGCTTTGTATACCGGGTCTTCAACCAAAATGGAGCTCGACTCGATTAATAGTAACTATAAGAAATACAAAAAAATAAAAAGAGAAATAACAAAATCAAAGAATATTAATGCAAATGATTTCTAAAGTGTTTAGCAAATAGAATAGTTTTTAAAGATTTGCGAAAAAATTGAAAAGGATCCGGGCCCCTTAGGAAAAAAGGAATTTCATTCCATAGTTAACTTAATTTGAAAACAAAAGATTGACCGAGTTTCTTGATTCCTTTCATTCCCTTTATAGAAGGAAAGAGAGTTGAATTGTTGGGCACTTCTTGCATGAGAGAATCTATAAACATTCCATAATAAAGGGACATCAAGGGGTAAAAATACCATATTGAATTTTAAAAGTAATACATGTGCATTTAGAGTGGATCCTGAGATGGACCGGGAGGCAGTGAAGGTTTAGAAGCAATGGGGACATATGATCAAATTTACTTTTTTCAAAGATTAATTTTGCAGTATTCTGTATCGGTTGGAGTCTTTGAAGGCTGGTCTTTGTTACGCCAAGATAGACTTCATTGCAGTAATCTAACCTGAATAATATGATGGATTGGACCAGAATAGAAAAGTGCTATTGATGGAAATGAGCTCTGACCTTCCTCAGCATTCGAAGGTTAAAAAAGCACTTCTTAACAAGAGAGTTTATTTGGTCCTTAAAAGTAAGAGAAGAGTCTATAAGAACTCCCAGTATCTTGGAAGAAAATTCGATCTACAAGGAAACCCCGGAATCCAAAGTTACATATGGAGGAAAACAGTCTAATTTAAGGGCCTAGCCATAAAAGTTTTGTTTTTTGCAGAATTTAGCTTCATCTGAACAGACATAGCCTGAGATTGGAGATAAAATGATTTATTTTAAAGGCGAGACTGGTGAGATCAGAATCAATCTCAGTCAGGATAAAGATATCGTCTGCATAGGGGAACGTTTCCCAAGCTGTCAACTTGTAAAGGTTCAATGTAGTCATATAGAGATTGAACAGGATTGGGGAAGGCGGAGAGCCCTGAGGAACCCCACAAGGGGGCCACCATGACTTTGAAATGTCACCTTTAATATTGATTGAATAAGAGCGAGCCGAGAAAACATTTTCACAGTCCGCATGCATTTTAACATTTATTTATTTATTAAAAAAATTTCTTCCCCATTTAATTCCTAAGCGGATTACAATAAGAAAATACATAATCGAATACACATAATATAAGACCAGCCATTGTCTCATCCTGTTCTCCCCATTTCTCAACAACACATCAGCTAAAACTAGCATAATGCTAATAAAAAGCTTGCAAAATACAAGCTATAAAATAAGCTCATCATCAGAAGCTAATGAAAAGCTTTAACAAATAAATACGTTTTTAACTGCTTTTTAAATGACATCTTATCTCTACACAATCTGAAATACTCTGGCAGTTCGTTCCACAAATGTGGACCTACTACAGAAATTGCTGTCTGTGTTTTACTATAATGAATCTCACCCAGCGCTTTAGTCAATAACCTCATAGTGGATTTAAATACCAAGGTGATACCTCAGATCACCTGGTGTACGATTGTCAAATTTAGTATCATCTGCAAATTTAATCACCTCACTCTTAGTTCCAATTTCCAGATCATTTATAAATAAATTAAATAGCACCAGTCCCCCTGTGGCACACCACTATTTACCCTACTCCATTGAGAAAAATGGCTATTTAATCCTACCTTTTGTTTTCAGTCAGATTATCAATTCTTAATCCATAATTGAACATTGCCTTCTACCCCATGACTCTTTAATTTTCTCAGGAGCCTCTCATGAGAAACTTTATTAAAAGCTTTCTGGAAATCTAGATACACTAAATCAACCAGCTTGCCTTTATCCACATGTTTATTCACACTTTCAAAGAAGTCAAGTAAATTGGTAAGGCAAGACCTCTCTCAGCTGAACCCATGCTGACTCTGTCTCATTAAATCATGTTTGTCTACGTGTTCAACAATTTTATTTTGTATAATTGTTTCCACTATTTTACCCAGCACCGAGGTCAGGCTTACCGGTCTGTAATTCCCTGGATCTCCCCTGGAATCCTTTTTAAAAATCGGCATAACATTGGCCACCTCTAATCTTCAGGTACTACAGACGATTTTAGCAACAGGTTACAGATCACTAACAACAGATCAGCAATTTCATGTTTGAGTTCTTTCAGTACCCTGGGATGTATACCATCCGGTCCAGGTGATTTATCAGAATTTAACTTGTCAATTTGGCTTAGTACATCTTCCATTATAAATCCATTGACCATGAGAATATGGTCAAATAGCTATTTGAATCAGCTGCTTGTTCTGCAATAAATTAAGGAGAAAGTCCAACTTTGTCTGCAGAAAAAACCAAGCAGGAGAAACAAACAAAACTGCAGACTGTGTACAAGATGCAGGCAAAAATTTATTGTACCAAAATTAAAATGCAAATAAGTAAAATAAAACCCTTTTACCAATCAAGGGACCCGACATGGTCCGTGTTTCGGACAAACCTTTTGCAGCCTCTTTTTACTGCTTCCTTGAGACGCTTTACTTTTTGCAGCGATCCTCGGCGAACACAATATACAGGCACTTTGTTACTTATCTTCATTTTTTTATGGTATGTCCCAACCTTTTTCACCATGGACCCCTGACGAAGGTTTGTCCGAAACACGGACCGTGTCGGGTCCCTTGATTGGTAAAAGGGTTTTATTTTATTTATTTGCATTTTAATTTTGGTACAATAAATTTTTGCCTGCATCTTATACACAGTTTGCAGTTTTGTTTGTTTCTTCTGTAATAAATTGTCCAGATCTGTTTACGTTTCGGTGTGGTTCTGATAAAAGACTTTCATTCTAGTTGGTGCGAGAAGGCCATAGTGAGTTTCTAGAGCTTTAAGGTAGGGCTGAAGCACTAAGAACTTCCGACACTTATCAGACATTGAGTTAGTGAATATAGAATGGCCCTGTCCTAATAATTTCTATGTCAGTTGATTTAATTTTCTCCATAATAACCACAACTTAAGGAAATCATAGGATCTTAAGTATCCTCAGTTGTGACATCCTCTTGTCTTGAACCACACTTGTGGGGACTCTGTGAGTCCATTCAGTTTCTAAAGGGTACTCAAAATGAAAATTGAGGAGAGTCAATAACCATTGTTCTAGGCATTGTTTCTGATTATCAGCACCTTCAGGAAAATCAGTGATTCTCAAATTATTTCTCCTATTTCTGTTGCCTATATTCTTGATCACAGTTTCTAAAGCTAACAGGACTTTCCAGTTAGCATGTTTGTTGTATCATAGCGCTCTCTATTGACTTGCCGTTTTTCTTCAGCACATCTACTCTATGTTCCTTTGAAGCAAATTTAACATTTATCTTTGAAAGTTCTGTCTTGATATCTTTAATATTGGCGTTATTCTTGATAAACAACAGAGAAAGATTGTTAAAGTGTTCAGTCACTTCTGCTGTATTTCAAAGTTCCATTTTTCCCAGTCTTCCTTGCAGGAAAATGGAAGATCCAACCACTTGTTTTATACCCAGCACCATTGTAAAGGCAACTTCCAGTTTGCCAGGTTTGGTCTGTGGCATCTTATGATGTGTAGCAAAATAATTTTTTTCTATTTATAATAGTATTTCTGAACCTTGCCCATGGAGCTGCACTTATACACCACTTTCCATCTGGGCTTTCAAGCGTCTCCCCATCCCCTTTCCAGGAATTAGTTTTGTCATTTGCTTATGTTTATGAGTTGTCATTTGCTTACGTTTAGAGTTGTCATTTGCTTACAGGTTTATGAGTTGTGTTGTTAAAAATAATGCTGAATTTTTATGAGTAGTTGGAGTCCTAATAAATCTATAGGAAAACAGTTTGCTACAGAGAGTGCTGCTTTCTGAGACTTTATTCCATTTCAGTTTAACATATTGAAAGATTGATTTCCTTATTGCTATTGTCCTGCTTCATTTGTTGTACAGGGCTTCCAGTTTTGTATAGCAGTTATTCAGGCTTGCACCACTTAATATCCTTGGCAAAGAATGGAGATCCAGGGACTGTTTTTCGTGCCAGAAAATTGAAGGCAGCAGCTAATACTGGGGCTTATGTACTGAACATGTTTCTCTTGAACATGAAAAGGGAGAAAAATCTTCAGTATATTATCTAGTTTCTTAATGATCTGTAAGCATGAATTCCTTATAGATAACATTTTGTTGACATTTCTTACCTTATATTCTGCTTTATGTTTGATCATTTGATCTTATTAATCTTGTTTTAATCATCTGCCATTAGTCCTCATTACAGCAATGTATAAATTGAATTGTGTTCTCTTCACATAGACACGAAAGCCACGCAGGTTTGATAGTGAACTTCCAGATATCTCATTAACTGACCTGCAGTTTCTTCAGTCCTTTTGTCCTCCAGAGGTACAATTGTTCCTCAGGTAAATGTTAAAATATATATCAATTTGTATTTTAAGAAACAAAAATGTATTTTATTGTGGCTTGGAAATAAACAGTCAGAACTCTTTTTACAATTCTGATAAGTTGCTTCAGTAATATACCTATTACTCTAGTTTTTCCAAGAGTAAATATTTTCCATGAATTATCAAAAATGCATTTTACTTTCCATGAATTTTTTACTCAATCATATTAATTTCTACTTGTAACCAGCTGCCAGTTTTTCTGCCATAATTCAGTAAGACCTTTCTATCTGTCAACTCTTTTTATTGGCTGTTATTCAAAGCATATTAAGTGCTTGCTTGGGGTCAGTAAACTCATGGTTTGCTTATTTGTATTTTCTCAAAAATTATATACAGATAGTATTGGGCCATTTAAATTTTAAATGGCCAAATATGATCTGTATAAGTGTGGTCCAAATTAAGGCCGTAAAAGTTGGTACCAAAAATCTGAACACTAAGCTAGTGTGGTATAATGCCAAATCCCTTATAGAAAATTAGTGTAAATCAGCAGCAATGTGCCAACATTTAGGCATGCCCATTGACACCATATCAATGGCAGGCATGAAAGTGGCATCCTGCATGCACATCTGATTGTAGTCTTTAAGTTGCATGTTTTCTTGGTGATGTCCATGCTTCTATCATATGGTTTCATGGGTCAGAGTCAGCATGGATTCAGCCAAGGGAGGTCTTGCATTACCAATTTACTGCATTTCTTTGAAGGTGTGAATAAACATGCAGATAAAGAGAGCCAGTTAACATAGAGGGGCATAATAAAAAAAAGGTCTAAGTCCTCTTTTGGCCTAGGCCTTAAACGCTGAAAGTAGAAGCAGGGAAAATGTCCATTCTAAAAAATAAGTCCAAAAGGAGGTTTTTTAAAAATAATGGCCTGCCTCTACATTCAGCTGTCTACACTTACCACATAAAATCAATGAAAAACATTTCTACACTTATCAATGAAAAAAACGTCTACACTTATCATATAATCAATGAAAAAAAAAGCCTAAGTCCTAAATGCCCAACACAAGAGCTTTTAGGCGAAGGAGGAGCCAGTCCTCCTGCCCGTATCTTACAGGGGGTGGGGGGGTAGGGGGTGTTGCCGGAGCAGGAGGACTTGGGCTCCCTCCTGCCCCGATATTGTAGGATGGGGGGGTCGCGGCTCGCAGGGGCATGAAGGAGCCCAAGTCCTCCTGCTCCGGCAACACCCCCTACCCCCCCACCCCCTGTAAGATACGGGCAGGAGGACTGGCTCCTCCTTCGCCTAAAAGCTCTTGTGTTGGGCATTTAGGACTTAGGCTTTTTTTTCATTGATTATATGATAAGTGTAGACGTTTTTTTCATTGTAAGATCCTCTCATTAGATCCCATTTTGCTCCTTGATCATCTGATGGTCCCACAGATTCCCTTTCTGCTTCTGATATACCTAAAAAAATTATGAGCTTTTGCCTCTCTTGCAAGTTTCTCTTCATATTCTTCTTAGCTTTCTTGATCAATGGTTTGCATCTAACTTGCTAATTCTTGTGTCTCTTCTTATTTTCTTAATTTGGATCCTTTTTCCATTCTTTAAAGGATTTTTTTTGGCTCTAATAGCTTCTTTCACTTCACTTTTTAGCCATGCCGGCTCTCATTTCCTCTTCTTTCCTCGTTTGCTAATAAGTGGAATACATCTGATCTGGGCAACCACGATTGTATTTTTAAATAACATTCACACCTTTGCAATTGATCCTTTTAGCTTCTTTTAACCATTTTCCTCATTTTATCATAGTTGCCCTTTCAAAATTTAAATGCCTCTACAGTAGATTTCTTTTGCGATATCACTCCCGGTATCAGCTCAAATTTGATCACATTATGATCACTGTTTCCCAGTGGACCCAACACAATTAACTCCTGTACTATGCCTTGCATTCCACTAAGGACCAAATCTAAAATAGCTCCCCCCTCCCCCCTCTTGTCTGTTCCTGGACCAGTTGCTCTTAGAAGCAGTCGTTTATGATGTCTAGGAATTTTACCTCCTTAGCACTCCCTGATGTAATATTTAACAGTCAATGTTAGGGTAATTAAAATCAACTTCAGCAAAAAGAACATACTCTATAAGCAACCTATAGAAAACATACACATCCCTCCCCCCAGGCTGAGGTTAAAAAAAAAAAAGAGAAATTTATACTACATTTGAATTCAAACTGCAGGAGAATTAAAGAAAAAATTCTTCAAAAGTGGAGATGAAACCTCAGTTGAGCTTCTTTAGTTGAAAAAAACTCCACTTAGCTATATTCAACAATGTCATATGATAGATCACTTTTTACTCCTGCGAGTTCATATGATGAACAACAGTAATCTCAGCACAGGGAGGAATTATTCCATATAACTGCAGACACAGTTCATGCAACAGCTCTACATCCAAGTACCAGGCAAAGAAAAGGAAAAGTACTTAGCTGCTCGGCTGTATCAGCAAAGAGAGACCCCTGATGCAGCTTCGTTGAAACAAGGAACTTCCCTATCGGGTTTTTTCTGAAGTTTGCCTTCTAGTGGGATCTTGCTCTAGTTCCTGGGTATGGACATTGAGAGACTGGGGGCCATTGAGTGAACGTTATTGAGCAGTTTTTTACCTCAGCCAGGGGGTTTTCCTATAGGTTGCTTATAGATTATGTTCTTTTTGCTGTAGTTGATTTATCGTACTCTAATAATAATAATAATAATAATAACAGTTTATATATCGCAATACCGTTAAGTTCTATGTGGTTTACAAAAGATTAGTGGGGTACAAGTTGAGTTGACGTACAAGTTGAATTAACTTAAGGGATGTGGGGAACAATTGGGAGAAAGGGCAAGAGAGGGGAAAGAGGGAAGTGGGTCAGCTGTCTAGGTCTTTCGGGAATAGGTGGGTTTTGAGGCGTTTCCTGAATATCTCATAAGTGATGGGCAATAGGAGTTGTTCTAGGTCTTTACCCCATAGAGCAGCCTGATGTGAGAGAAGATGCTCATGGTGTTTTTTTAGTTTGCATCCTCTAACCGGGGGAGAAACGAAGTGCGAGTGGGAGCTTCTCTTGTGTTTGTTGGCTGAGAAGGAGAATAGGTCAGTGATGTATTTAGGGGTTAGACCGTAGAAAACTTTAAAACAGAGGCAGGCGAACTTAAACTTTACACGAGCTTCCATCGGCAACCAGTGTAGCTGTTTGAAGTATGACGTCACGTGATCGAACTTCTTTAGACCGAAGATTAGTCTGACCACAGTGTTTTGCACTAGTTGCAATCGTCGCATATTCTTTTGGGGGATTGATAAGTAGACGATGTTACAGTAGTCGAGTTGACTTAATACGAGGGATTGTACCAAGATTCTG